>NC_045556.1:36338806-36638806 GCF_009769535.1 Thamnophis elegans | reverse complement strand
AGGAGTGAAGGAAGGAAGGAAAGAAAGGAGAAAAGGAATGGAAAGGAAAGAGAAAAGGGGAGAAGAGAATGAAAGAGGGAAGAAGAGGGAAAAAGGAAGGGGTGAAGAAAGGAAGGACCGAAGCAAGGAAGGAGACGATGAAAGGAAAGAGAAAAGGGTCGAAGAGACTGAAAGAGGGAAGGGGAGAGGGAGAAAGGAAGGATTGAAGGAAGGAAGGAAAAGAGGAAAGGGAAGAAGAAAGGGAAGAAGAGAATGAAAGAGGGAAGGGGAGAGGGGAGAAAAAGAAGGAGTGAAGAAGGAAGGAAGAAAGGAAAAGAGGAAAAGGAAAGAAGAGGAAAGGAAAGAGAAAAGGGAGAAGAGAATGAAAGGGGGAAGGGGAGAGGGAGAAAGGAAGGGGTGAAGAAAGGAAGGAAGGTAGGAAAAGAGGAAAGGAAAGAGAGGAAAGGAAAGAGGAAAGGGAAGAAGAGAATGAAAGAGGGAAGGGGAGAGGGAGAAAGGAAGGGGTGAAGAAAGGAAGAAGGAGAAGAGGAAAGGAAAGGTGGAAAGGGGGAAGAATGAAAGAGGGAAGGGAAGAGGGAGGAAGGCAGGAGTGAAGAAAGGAAAGGAAGGAGAAGAGGAAAGGAAAGGGGAGAAGGAATGGAAAGGAAGAGAATTCAGTTTGTATCTCATCCCAGTTTGGGCGATTCAGCTGTCATAGAAACACAAATGCTTACTGTCGCATGGTATGTGATCCAAACAATATATTGGTTGCTGACTTACATGTAGCGTTTCTTTCTAAAACCCAACCACTTGCGTTCTGTTAATCCAGACGTAAACATTAGCAAGACTGTCTCAGTCCATTGTGCGTGTATCATTGCAACAAAGCAGTATGCGAGACACATACCCCAAATTTCTCGTGCAGAAAAGGCCCTCCTTTCTACCATCTACTTACTATCATATTCTCCAAAGCATACTTCGCCAACCAGCAATTCAAGAACACGGGAATGAATAAATTCCGTAAAGGTGGCCAAATATCTAAAAGAAAGCCAAAGGATCTGGTTATGTTTGCTAGAAAATATCTTCTTGAGGCAAGTTTCTTTCCCGTTACTACATGGAGACATCTGTAGAGTTCCCAAGGCAGCAATATAGTACAGAAATGTTTGCAACTAAATTCTTACAAAGCCCACAAATATTTGGAGTTTGGTGGCTGTTAGTATAGAATAGAATAGAATTCTTGATTGGCCAAGCGTGATTGGACACACAAGGAATTTGTCTTTGGTGCCGATGCGCTCAGTGTACATAAGTAGAACAAAAATACATTTGTCAAGAATAAAAAGATACAACACTTAGTGATAGTCATAGGTTACTACTAATAAGCTATCAAAATCGTACTAGAAACAATTAAAAAACAATATAACTTGAAAGATAGAAGCAACATGGTTATTGTCATAAGTGGGAAGAGATAGGTACTGGGAAGGAAGAGAAGAATAATAGTAATACAGTCTTAGTAAATAGTTTGACAGTGTTGAAGGAATTATTGTTTAGCAGAGAGATGGCATTCGGAAAAAACTGTCCTTGTGTCTAGTTGTCTTGGTCTGCAGGGCCCTATAGCGTCGCTTTGAGGGTAGAGTTGAAGCAATTGATGTCCAGGATGTGAGGGGCTGTAGATATTTTCACGGCCCTCTTTTGACTCCTGCAGTGTTACAGGTCCTCAATGGAAGGCAGGTTGGTAGCCATTGTTTCTTCTGCATTTCTGATTCTCCTCTGAAGTCCGTGTCTGTCTTGTTGGGTTGCAGAGCCAAACCAGACCAGTTATGGAGGTGCAGAGGACAGACTCAATCTTCCTCTGTAGAATGTAGTATGTTGAATGTATAATGCCTGTAAATATCTCTATCTCTCTCTCTCTCCCTCTCTCCCTCCCTCCCTCCCTCTCTCTCTCTATCTATCTATCTATCTATCTATCTATCTATCTATCTATCTATCTATCTATCTATCTATCTATCTATCTATCGTATAAGCTATGTAGAATAAGAATGTAGTATGGCCCATTAGTACCCATACACTTTTAAAAAACAGTACTTTCAATAAAAGGGAAGTGATTGTCTAAAGAAGAGGCTCCAGACACCATCAGAAAATAAGAGAAATTCATATTTTCAGTAGTTGAACGTACCGTGATAATAAGGGCACGGTGTTGATCATTTCAAGGATGAACGAAACACGAAATATTTGCTCACAAATGTTACCCTAGAGGAAGAAAAGTGTTGGATAGAGGCTAAGCTTTGGAAGATTAAGCCTTCATTAAACCTGTTCTAACAGAGGCTTCCCACAAGCAAGAAGCAAACTCCTTGTCCTGACAAAAAACCCTTTTATTAATTGACTGCAAATTCTTCTCATACACATCCAGCAAAGTCTTTCAAAGGAGGATTTACAGTCACAGACCTTATCTGGCTTGGAGAGCTGCCAGGCCGATCTCTGCAAAACTTGGCAAGGAGTCTCGGAGGGTCAGGAACCAATGAAGTGAACTATTTGTCTCCTGCAAACTCCACTCACCTTTCGCTCCTCTTTTATTTGCTCTGGGAGGGGCCATTCATCATCCACCTGTGGCCTTACTCCCAAGTCGACCCCTGTTCTTTAGCTCTTCCCTTCATCTGGCAACTCTGCGCATGCGCACATCGGGAACAGGCTCCAGCTGTTCTTCTGCCTCACTGATGTCTGACTCTGAAGGCAGCTAATAACTGGCATGCGGCCCTGGCCCCCTCTCTGCCTCCGACATAGAGCCCACATCTGAGCCTTCCCCAGACTCCAGGACTGGCCCATCTTCCTCCCCAACCTCCTCACTCTCTGAATCTGCTGCCAGCTCCACTGGCGGGCCACAACAGTTACCTCCATCCGAAGCAACAAACCAAAACGAACACGGACTTATTTTCTGGAACTAGTGACTGTGTACTAGAATTGGGGAACCAAGTTGGTTGGATCTTGGCATTCCCACAGAACCACAAACATCTTCAAATCAATTCACCATCAAGGTTGTTAGATCCATATCCCCTTATAGAAAACGCTCCCCACCCCCTCCCATCTGATCAACAGCCAAAACATGTCCTCTATCTTCTCTCTTACCTTATAGCTGAGGTAGATCAGAAGCATGGTCTCTAGGAAGCTAATGATGGCTACACTGACCTGAAAGGAGGAGAAGACAGAAAAGCAGGGAATAAGCGACGAGGTCGGGAGGAATAAGATGCTATCAATTTCATGAGTCCAGAACTACCAACGCACAATCACACTTACTTGTATTGCCCACAATGGCTTGTTTCGATCCACCCACAAAATGTGAGCCCTGTAAAGAATAATTTGCAGAATAAAGCTCAACCACAACCAGAAGAAGACTTAATCGGGAAACAAGAAGCAGACTGAATCAAGAAGTAGCACGTCATTCCAATATTGCAATTCTCCAATATCCTTGATCACCTTTTAATGACTCCATAATCCCTTGCAGGGTAGAGTCTGGGCAACCGAAATGGAGCTGATTACTGGCTGGATGCCTTTCCCTGTCACCAATGTGGAGTTATATTCAGCAGATAAATTCTCATTGTGCCCAGAGAAAGATCTGCCTCTACCCAGGATCAAACTCACAGCCTCTTGATTGTGAGGCAAGATCTCTACTTCTAGGCCACAGCACCACTCCTCCAATGTCCTTGATTCAGGCTATAACATATACCTCAAAACATGCTACAACATAGATATAGTTGGTCTAGTTAATAGCCTGCCTAAAACTACCAGAGCATCCGTGAATATTTTCTTGCATTTATAGGTCCCCTCGCCTATGAAATCTCCTTTCCTTCCTCTGAGGAGACAATTCCTGCTGCAAATTAAGGCACCGTCAAGAATCTATTTCCAAAGTGCATTTAAAGGTCTTCATGGGTATAAATCAAATGGGTGGAAATCATAGACTAGGTCTTCCTTAGAGAGAAACCCACCTACCCAGAAAAAAAAAAATCAAAGGTAAGATGAAGATGGGATAGTCATGACCTTGGAGGAGATATCTGTTGTGGCCCATCAGTGGCAGCAGATTCGGACAGTGAGGAGGTTGGGGAGGAACCTGGGCCAGTCCTGGAATCTGGGGAAGGCTCTGATGAGGGCTCTGTGTCGGAGGCAGAGAGGGGGCCAGGGCCGTCTGACAGTTATCAGCTGCCTTCAGACATCAGTGAGGCAGAAGAACAGCTGGAGCCTGTTCCCGGTGTGCACATGTGCAGAGTTGCCAGACGAAGGGAACAGCTAAGGACAAGGGTCTACTTGGGAGTAAGGCTACAGGTGGACGAAGGAATGGCCCCTCCCAGAGGAAATAAAAGAGGAGCGAAAGGGGAGTGGAGTTTGGCAGGAGGCAATTAGTTCCTTCCTGCGTTCTTGCCAAGTATTGCGGCATCTGAAAGATATCAGCCTGGCCACTCTCCAAGCCTGATAAAGGTCGGTAATTGTGAACTATCTTGAAAGATGGTGGAGAGGAAAGACTTTGCTGGAGAGGGATTCACTGTCAAATAAATAAAAGGGTTTTATCGGGACAAGGACTTGGTTTCATGCTGCTTGGGAAGCCTAGGTCAGAACAATATCAAGGAGAAACAACATCCTATAGGGCAAAGGGAGGGTGGACCAGCAAACATGCTTGCGCATTATTTCGATGTTCTTTTTGTTTTTAATAGATGTGTATTTTAGCAGCCTGGGGTTCTTTTCACTGCTTGGTTTCACCCAGAAATTAAACCAGGCTCCCTGTTAAAACCGAAGCTCCGCAACAACCTTCAGAAAAGCTGCCAACCCCCTTTACCAGTTGATTTCTGATGATGATTGATTGAAGGAGGAGTAGATGTGTTTCTCACATTCCCAGCTGGATGAATGAAAAGAAAAGAAGAGGCGTTTTAGAAGCAAAGTTCAGTAAATTGATCACTATGCTAAAAAGATGGATATTAGTTTGTTCAATGACAACAATCCATTTTCAAACTTTTTTGTGGGGGGGGGGGGGCAATGCTTCATAGAACATTTAATCACATCCGGAGGGTTAGTTGGAGATCTGCCTTATATAAATAAGGTGATTTAAATCTGATCAGCTCCAAAAACAACATCTCAATTTTATTCCAGTCCCCTAATAGGGTGGCTGAATTTTGAACAGGTTTGTGTGTATGTGTGCGTGTGTTTCCCTTTGAGAGCAAGTCCATTCATCAGATGTCACTCACCGCCCTCGTGACCTCACGCCCTCGTGACCTCAAGACTGGACTACTGCAATGCGCTCTACATGGGCAGCCTTGAAGAGTATTCGGAGACTTCAACTCGTCCAGAATGTAGCCGCGCGCGAGCGATTGTGGGTGCACCTCAGTACACCCACGTTACACCTATCCTCCGCGAGCTGCACTGGTTACCGATCAGTCTCCGGATACGCTTCAAAGTGCTAGTTGTAACTTATAAAGCCCTTCATGGTATTGGACCTGGGTACTTGAGAGACCACCTGCTGCCAATTACCTCCCAAAGACCCGTCAGATCTCACAGGGTCGGCCTCCTCCGGGTTCCGTCCACCAGCCAATGGCATCTGGCTACTACCCGGGGAGGCCTTCTCCGTAGCAGCTCCGGCCCTTTGGAATGAACTCCCCGCGGAGATCCGGACCCTCACCTCTCTCCAGGCCTTCCGGAAAGCCATCAAAACCTGGCTGTGCCGGCAGGCCTGGGGTTGATGAGTTCCCCTCCCCTCTCGACTGGTATGGCTGTGTGATTTTCGTGTATTTTAATTATGTGTACTGTTGTTTATGTTCCCTTTCCCCTTTGAGGTGTTCGCCGCCCTGAGTCCCTCCTGGAGAAGGGTGGCATACAATAAACCAAATACAAATACAAATACAATAGATGTAATCCCTTAATTCAGGTTAGAGTTGGGATGACTGGATGGACCTGCACATTTAATGTCTGGATGCCCTTCCTGATGCCTATATGGGGTTCACAGCAGACTTTTTTTTCCCTATGTGATTCATCGAATCAAACTAACCTTATGAATCAGACTGATGTTTCCCAATTTATTATTTCTTTTTTAAAAAAAGGGATTCAACCAAATGATCTCCATTTCCCCAAATCTTTCTGAATCAAGACTGCCACTCCCAAACCCAATGGTTGATGCCAATCAAATTGGAGCCAACGTCCCTTTCCCTCCCCATCTGTAGAGATCGAAGTGATATCGCGATTACTACTGTTGTAAATGAGAATTCCTCACCATCCTATCCGTTCTGGGTCATCCAGCAGAACGCGGACAATATAAAGAAGGCAAGTGAGAAGCTTGAGTGAGAAGTTAAACAGGCGTATCCTCAGGCCTGGTGTAAAGAGAGTAGATCAATGTCATTAGGCAAATCACAGCAGCAATAATAACTCAAACCAGAACCAACAAAATAAAGAACAGCTCGGTGGAAAAATCCCTGCACCAAGAGAACCTGATCCTGCCAGCCCCTTACAGCTGGAGCCTGTTCCTGGTGTGCACATGCGCAGAGTTGTCAGACAAAAGGGAACAGCTAAGGAACAAGGGTTGACTTGGGAGTAAGGCTACAGGTGGACGGTGAATGGCCCCTCCCAGAGGATATAAAAGAGGAGCGAAAGGGGAGTGGAGTTTGCAGGAGACAATTTGTTCATGCCAAGTATTGCGGCGTCTGAAAGATATCGGCCTGGCCACTCTCCAAGCCTGATAAAGGTTGGGAATTGTGAACAATCTTAGAAGACGGCGGGAGAGGAAGACTTTGCTGGAGAGGAATTCACCGTCAACTCAATAAAAGAGGTTTATCGGGACAGGGACTCGCTTCATGCTGTTGAGGAGCCTAGGTCAGAACGATAATTCCAGCAGAAAACTGGCAGGCACTGAATAGAACTTTTTCCTAGAAAAGTACCCATCCATGAAGACTTGAGTGCTAGCAAAAAAAAGAAAAATAGCTTAAAACCGGATAAGGCAACTAGGAACAACAACCGATTATCCAAATTCATAAGCAGGGAAGTGTGAAGCCAGACGAGTCATTTCTCATTGGGGGGGATTGATTGCTTCTTTTTATAAAAGATCATTAAGCGCCTTGGCAGAATCTGGCGGTCCTCGCCTCCAGCGAGGCGAGAAATCAAACGTTTTTCACATTTCAAAGACAGACGGATCTTCCTTAGCATCCCGCCCACCCCTTTCGCCCCCCCCCCTAATTCTCCAGCAATTTTCTCTTAATTTAAAAAAATAAATAAATCCCACACGCCGGCATTGAAAGCTGCTTTTTCATCCCTTGCAAACAGACAGCGAAAAAAAACCATTTAAAAAAAAAAACAAAAATCCCACGGTTTGATCAGCTTCAAAGGTCCCAATGAAAGTGTGATTGTCGGCTCCGTCTCTCTCTCTCTCTCCTCATCTATCTTGGGAACATCTCTTTTCGAAAGACGCACAAGTGTGTTTCCTTTTGAAAGCTGTCTTCTCCCAAGACTTTCGTTGCAGATGCCACGAACAAAGCTGGAGATGACACAGCAGCTGCTGCTCTTAAAACCCGAAATGAGGAGCATCAGGCTGGTCAGGACTTGGGAAATTATTCAGATAAGGTGTCGATGTCTTTTGGATGTTGCCAGTCTCCGAATCAAATCAATAAATTTTGCAAAACACCCTAACTCAGTGAGGAGGCAGGGCCAGTGTTCTGATCGAAGCTTCCCACGAGCATGAAGCAAACTCCTGCTCCAGACAAAAACCCCTTTTATTAATTTCCTGTGAATTCACATCCAGCAAAGTCTTTCAAAGGAGGATTTACAGTCACAGACCTTATCTGCCCTGGAGAGCTGCCAGGCCGTTATCTGCAAAACTTGGCAAGGAGTCCCAGAGAGTGATGAACCAATGAAGCGAACTATTTGTCTCCTGCAAACTCCACTACCTCTTCGCTCCTGTTTTATTTCCTCTGGGAGGGGCCATTCAAAGTCCACCTGTGGCCTTACTCCTAAGTCAACTCCTGTTCTTTAGCTGTTCCCTTGTCTGGCACCTCTGCGCATGTGCACGCTGGGAACAGGCTCCAGCTGTTCGTCTGTCTCACTGATTTCTGACTCCGAAGGCAGCTGATAACTGTCAGATGGCCTTGGCCCCCTCTCTGCCTCTGACACAGAGCCCTCATCAGAGCCTTCCGCAGACTCCAGGACTGGCCCATCTTCCTCCCCAACCTCCTCACTTGCCCGAATCTGTGTATGAGAGAGGTGGTGGAGACAGCCTCTCCCTAATAGTTCCCAAAAATAGATTGTAGATGCAGATACTTGAGTCTGTCAAGATTCTGTCTGCAGGTTTGAAACAATAAAGAATCAACTTGGAAGAATTATGTGTTTTTCCTGGCTTTGGACCTGACACTAACCCAGATCCAACAAACCACATTCGGTTTGTGGGGAGCAAATGAAACCACCGATGCTCGCACCATGGATTGGTTTGAAATTTGTTAGCCACTGAAACTTACTTGATCGTTGATTTTTGATGAAGAATAGCTTTAGGCGTTCTTTAAAAGGTGTTCTCATTCACGTAAAACTCCACTTCAACCCTGCCAGGATAAGAGAAGAAGAAAAATAGAAGAAGTGAGATTTCATTTCAGATCCCAACTGGAAATCTCGTCGGAGGCAAGATGGAATCTGTTCCGGTACAAAAGATGAGATTTCTCATTCACAGACTCTTTTTTTCCTTTTTTTTAGCCATTCTCTCAAAACATTTCCAAGTTCAAAACATCGATTAGAAATTGTTAGACCTGGGGAGGGCTGCGTGCAATATGGAGTCAGGTTAAAGATGCTATAAATGGCTGTATTTGCACAACTGGTTAATTTAATTAATCCACTTTCTGGGCTCCTGAGTGAATGAACCCAATCACAGCAACTAAGACTCCCTCAAGCCCCCACAAAAAAATCTAAGCAAGTTTAACAAACCCAGCTTAGCATGTGGTGTGAATAAGGGCGTTAGGTCTCCTGAACCTTATCAAGGTACATGTGGCCAAGGAATGCAACATTTTTTTAAAAAGGGGGATAAAATAATGCAAAACCTTGGTAAAACAAAGCCTCAAGCCCGACCATCATTGTACAGTTTCTGTGGAGGAAAACAAAATGCATCGGGGTACTTAGAGCTTTTATCAGGGTGGCTCAGTGGCTAGGACACTGAGCTTGTCGATCAGAAAGGTCAGCAGTTCGGCAGTTCGAATCCCTAGTGCTGTGTAACGGAGTGAGCTCCCGTGACTTGTCCCAGCTTCTGCCAACCCAGCAGTTCGAAAGGACGTTAAAAAATGCCAGTAGAAAAATAGGGACCCCCTTTGATGGGAAGGGAACAGCGTTCCATGCGCCTTCGGCATTGAGTCATGCCAGCCACATGACCACGGAGACATCTTCGTACAGCGCTGGCTCTTCGGCTTTGAAACGGAGATGAGCACTGCCCCCTAGAGTCGGGAACAACTGGCACATATGTTGAGGGGAACCTTGACCTTACTAGAGCTTTAAGAAGGATGTTCCATAGAGTTAAGCACCATGACACTTTTTACATTTTAATTATTGAGCAATCAGGATTATCAATCATTGTTATCTTTGCTAACGGTGGCGTTCAAGCAAACAAGGGAGAAAAATAGTTCTTTGAAAGGAGGGGGAAAAGCCCTGGTTTTTTTTTGAATCCACGCAAAGTGGAGCACAAGCTCGTCCATTATGATCAAAATGTACATATATCGTAAGACAAGAAAATCAATCAACTTTTAAAAAAAAATGTGAATAAACTGCCTTGGTTGCTGAGAGAGAATTCTCAGGATGGGACCAGCTGTTATCTTTTGCATGGCTGTTCACTCATTTATCTGAACATTCCCAAGTGGCATTATGAATAGGAGCAGGGGTGGGATTGAAAATTTTTAGCAACCGGGTCTCTGCACGGGTGCTGGGTGGGCATGGCCATAAAGGGGCATGGCCTACTCAGCCTCCTGCACCATGGCAGGGGAGAATGGGACATTTTCGCCAGGCTTTGGAGGCTTTCCTTCAGCCTCCAGGGAGGACGAAAATGCCCTCCCCTGGGCTCTGGATGTCCTCTGGGAGCCAGAAACAGGCCCGTTTCTTCAGTCCTTCCAACTATCGGTTTGGCAAACCAGGTGCAAAATTAGCATCTGTTCACCCGAACTAGTCTGGGGAGTGGAGTTTGCAGGAGACCATCAGTTCGCTTCATTGGTTCGTGACTCTTCGAGACTCCTTGCCAAGTTCTGCAAATATCGGCCTGGCAGCTCTCCAAGACGGATAAGGTCTGTGACTGTAAATCCTCCCTTGAAAGACTTTTCTGGATGTGAATGAGCAGAATTCACAGTCAGTTAAAAAAAGGGGGGTTTGTCGGGACCAGGAGTTTGCTTCTGGCTCTTGGGAAGCCTCGGTCAGAACAGGCTTGCACTAGAAAAGCCACGATTCACCAACCGAGGTTAACCATAACATGAATTTAGTACATTGCCAGGTTATCCCTTAAGGATTTTTAAGTGATGTTTGATTCCACGTCTCTGCACACCACCATAAAATATGTGTAAGGAATGAATCCATTAAGTCCACAGCAAATACGCTTCTGCACTCCAAAACACATTAGAGGAAAAACGAGCAGGGATATACGTTAAGAAAACACATTTTATACACACGTTTTAAATGGGCAAGACAGACAGAAGAAGCTGAGTTTGGGGGGGGGAAGGGAGACAGGAACTCGGTTAGAAATGCAATGTTTTTGTTCTTGTTTCATCCATTTTTAATCAAGAATATCGCCTTTTGGAGCGAATGGAACAAAGAGAATAGTTATATTTGAGCTCGAAGAGAGGAGCTGCCATTTGCTGGTGGTTCCCCCCAGAAAACACAACTACGATGGTTGGTGAGAGTTACAGATCTTTGATAATGTCGGAGGATTTAGCTGCAGGTTTTCTAAACTTTCTGAACATCGGATGATACTAAACTAGCAATGAATAGCCAACACCTAGAAAATTGCAGAGAAGAGCAACCAGGATGATTAGGGGACTGGAGACTAAAACATACGATGAACGGTTGCAGGAATTGGGCATGGATAGTCTAGTGAAGAGAAGGACCAGGGGAGACATGATAGCAGTCTTCTGATATTTGAGGGGCTGCCACCGAGAGGAGGGGAGTCAAGCTATTCTCCAAAGCACCCAAAGGCCAGACAAGGAATAATGGATGGAAACTGACCAAGGAGAGATTCAACCTGGAAATAAGGAGGCATTTTCTGATACTGAGAACAATCAACCCAAGGAAGAGAAGTTGCCTTCAGAAGTTGTGAGAGCTTCATCCCTGGAAAGTTTTCAAGAAGAGACTGGACTGCCCTCTGTCAGAAATGCTGTAGGGCCTCCTGCTTGGGTGGGGGGTTGGACTAGATGACCTACAAGGTCCCGTAATCTGTGAAATCATCCTCATTGCTTGATCCCCTGTGGAAAGCGGTTCCTTTCTTAACCATCTCTGCGAAGGACCACAAATGTCAACATGGCCCTTCCATGGCAATCCATCAATGTTGCTCCATTGATCCGAGTCCGTGTGAATAAAACGCTCACTGTGGAGAATCGAATTTCCTCTTACCCCTTGACTTCTTGTTGAAAAACATTTGCATTAATAACCAGGAGCCAAACCAACAGAAACCCACATCTTACCTTTCGGTGGAAGGTTGGTTGATGGATGCTTCTTCAGCCCTCAATAAAAACAGTAAAAGGGACATTGGGGAAGACAATTAAAAATGAAAGCTTGAACAGCTAGGCGAATAGACCTAGGCTATGTTGGAACAGGGACGCTGTGGCTCAGTGGCTAAGACACTGAGCTTGTTGGCCAGAAAGGTCGGCAGTTCGGCGGTTGGAATCCCGATCACCGCGTAACGGAGTGAGCTCTCATGAGCTCTCCCAGCTTCTGCCAACCGAGCAGTTTGAAAGCAGGTAAAAAATGCAAGTAGAAAAATAGGGAACATTTTGGTGGGAAGTTCTGTGCGTCTTTGGCATTGAGTCATGCCGGCCACATGACCACGGAGATATCTTCGGACAGCGCTGGCTCTTCGGCTTTGAAACGGAGATGAACACTGCCCCCTAGTGCCGGGAATGACTGGCACAGATGTGTGAGGGGAACCTTTACCATTACCTATGTTGGAACAGACTTGTGAAGGGAAGAATTCTTTCCAAAGAATTCTGGGAAATGCAGTTTGTGGGGATACCGAGTAAGGATCACTGACAAGTTGAGGGTTTTTTTAAAAGGAGGAACTGGCTCCAACCAGATTTTGGTAGCTCACCTAAATACCTTATTTGTCCATGCAGTGATAAGAATGGAGAGTGCAGAGAAGAGCAACAAAGAGGATTAGGGGACTGGAGGCTAAAACATACGAAGAACAGTTGCAGGAACTGGGTATGTCTAGTTTAATGAAAAGAAGGACTAGGGGAGACATGATAGCAGTCTTCCAGTATCTCAGGGGCTGCCCCAAAGAAGAGGGAGTCAAGACACTCTCTTCTCCAACACTCTTGTGCGCGTGCGCCAGGGGTGGGTTTCAACCGGTTTGCGGCAATCCCCGCGAACCGGTTGATCGGCGAACCCGGAAGTAAGTTACTTAATTCCGGGAACGGCGAAGGGCCCACCTGCCCGCCCGCACTCCTTACCAATCTTTGAAGGCTGCTGCGCTTCCACGCAGGCGCATGGCACATACAGCGCCTGTGCGATTCTCCGCGAGGAGCTGGATGGCACATACAGCGCCTGCGTGATTCTCCGCAAGCAGCTGGAGCATCGCGCAGGTGCTATGACGCATGCGTGAACTGAGCGCGTGCACGAGGACGCTGCCGCCGGAACCAGTTGGAACGGGATAAGCAACCCACCACTGGCGTGCGCACGCACACACACTATATATATGTGTGTGTGTGTGTTTGTGTGTGTGTGTGTACACACACACACACACGTATCTGTCATTTTTTCAGTTCTGCAATCATTCTCAGCTAAGGAAACATCAACCCCAATCAATATTTTAGGAGACAGTCCACATAAAAAAATCTTGTTTGGGGAATCAAGTGACTGTCAATTTGTCTACTTAGTTCAATACAAATGATTGGACCTTGTTTCCCTAGCGAGCACATCCACAAGCGGGATGCCAAGGATCAGCAATGAAGAGCACAAAACTGACACAGGTTGAAAACAGAGGCATCCCATCACCCTGGTGTCCTTTTTCTCATCAAAATGCTGGAGAGAGGGATTATAATGAACTGAACATGATGAATCCAGCTAAATGCTCCTCAGTGAAAGTCCCCTAGAGTCGAGCAGCCAAATCCATCTAAAGGTGGCAAACTTCCTGATGCCACACAAGAGTTCCCAGTAGATATTTTTTCTCTGCGCATTAAGAGAGAGAAACATTCGCCGCTACCTAGGATTGAACCCTCAACCTTCTGAATGGGAGGCAAACTTCTTCACCACTAGGCCACCATGCCACTCAGCCAATACATCTAAATAATGGTAATTACAAGAGTTCCCAGTAGATATTTTTTCTCTGCGCATTAAGAGAGAGAAACATTCACTGCTACCTAGGATTGAACCCTCAACCTTCTGAATGGGAGGCAAACTTCTTCACCACTAGGCCACCATGCCACTCGGCCAATACATCTAAATAATGGTAATTACAAGAGTTCCCAGTAGATATTTTTTCTCTGCGCATTAAGAGAGAGAAACATTCGCCGCTACCTAGGATTGAACCCTCAACCTTCTGAATGGGAGGCAAACTTCTTCACCACTAGGCCACCATGCCACTCAGCCATTACACCTAAATAATGGTAATTACAAGATAGCCTTGGGAATCAACCCAAAATGGAATTTTTAGGTGTCTCAGTAAAAGATTCCTATATTTATGGATTTATTCAAGAATCTAAGCAACACGAAATGTTTAAATATACTTCATAGTGAGCCAAGAAGGTTAAACTGAAGATAAATGTGCAAACAGACTAATTAAAAAATTTATATAGTTCAGAGCACCATAATGAGAAAACCATGATTTAACTGTGGTTTCCACACCATATTGTTTTCTGGCTTAGCATGATGGCTATCTAGGCCTGGGTTTTCAAACAATCTGTCAAATTTCCTGAAAATGCCCTAATTGATTCATGAATATCGAGTCAAGTTTTCAATACAAAAACCAGGCATTTTTAGGAGCCCCATTAGGCAAGATCTGTTCGCAGTCAAGCCTCTGCTTGGTTTGATTTATTACTGAACTTTACTCCTGTTCCCCCCACTCCTGGCAGTCTGTGTCATAAATCACATTCCCCTATAAGATGCACCATTCCCAAACTGACTGCAGTAATCTGAGATCCGACTCCAGCCAACAGTATGCGTGGAATGCACTCCCCTTCCTTCTCTCCCCATGACAACACTGGGAGTTGACATAATCCCAGTTTAATCTGAGATCGGGAGCAGAGCATTTGTAGGAGATGGCCAAGCTGAGCCCGAGGGAGAGGGTTCAAACACATTGTTAGTCACGATTCCCTTCATGCCCACATAAGAGCTAAGCCCAGCCTACCTTGAATTCCTTCCATTATTATCTCCCACTAATTTCCCTTGGCTGTTAGTAGTTCAGATTCTCGTAAGGAGCTTAAGCTTGTGATAAATCTTTCTAGCCATTGGAACTGCCTGGATTTTCTGATTTCCCTGGTGCTTGACAGTATGATCTTCAATCTATTTCATATAAGTTATTTTCAGCTTCTGTATCCAGAGGGCATGCAGAATTCGCCACAAGCATAATGTCTAGCTTCTCAGAGAGCTACGTTTCCCACAATGCTTGTTTCTCGCAAAGGGGAAGCGAACTTTTAAGCCAACTTAAGTCCGTGGTGCTAAGGAAAGCACCGAGTCATTCCTTCCCTTTCCCAGCGCATCAGTGCCACATTGCATGCAGTTGTTTGAAGCTAACTTACTGTGAAAGCGAGGAATCCATGCTGAAATCTTCATTATGTGGCCTAAGAACACAGGGCATAAGGAACATTAAGAGAAAAAAAATACATACCGATTTAAAAAAAGAGAGCGAGAGGGATTTCTGGACATTGGCAGTGTACAGGCAGTCCTCGACTTACAACGGTGTAATTTTTCACACTTATGACCATTGCAGCATCTTTAGGTGACCAAATTGGGAACTGACTCATATTTATGACAGTCTCAGTGCCCCGGAGTCATGGGATCCTCTTTTGCGATCTTCTGACCAGCAACATCGACGAGGGAAAGAGGATTCACTTAACAACCGGGTTACTCAGTTAACAACAGAACCGATTCGCTGAACAACTGGGGCGGAGAAATGGGGCAAAATTCACTTAACGGCGGAAACCTGGGGCTCAACTGTGGTCGTAAGTAAGTCGAGGAGTGCCCGTATCTAGTTAAGGATGGAGGCACCAAAGTCTAGAATTCAAAAGCAGTACAAGATTTTCTACTTTACTTTAAGAGACATACTCCTCTATTCTACTTTGAAGGGACGAATTATTAAAAAACAATCATGCATTATTAAACTAAGTGAAGAATCTGCTTCCCTTTCTGTTAAGCTGGCTAATATTTTGATAGGAGACACATTAGAAAATTACAAGCCAGACTGGGAGATCGAGAAAGGTTCCCTGAAGAAGACAAGGAACTCCAACATTGTACTAAGAAACACTCATTTTTACAGCCAACCACCAAAGGAGTCTTGTGAACGGGTCCTAAGGCTGGACAAACCACGAGGGAAAGGAACCATGCCAAGTTAGAAAAGTTTAATTAATTAAAAATTCTCATTTAATTCGGTCTCCTGGTCCACCAGAAAGAAATACTCTGGAGCCGTGCAAAACCATTCTCTCTAATTTATTTTAATACAATCACCAATCTAAGATATCTTAGATTGGTGATTGTATTAAAATTTGCAGCGTTGCTTTGTACACTTCGAATTTAGGAATCAGTCCTATTTGGGGGGGGGGGGGGCAGCGAGATTTCCTTGCGAGCCAAAGAAGGTTTAAAACTGCAGTAACTTACAGAGGAATATGCTTATTTATCGTGCAAGGAAGTTTAGCGAGTTCCCCACCCCAGAACCAAGAGCTTCCTCTTAGAAGCGTGTGCCTTTGTGTGTGTTTATTTTGCAAATTGTGTTATTTCTACAAGCAGGTTGTTTACATTTTATACGCTGAGCCCATGTGGGTGGGGGGGAGAGAGAAAGACAGAGAGAGACAGAGACAGAGACAGAGAAAGAGACTCCTGGTCATGAAAAAACCCCTCTTTATTAAATTAAAATCCCTCTTGTGAATTAATTTCTCTTTACTGTTCCCATTCAGTGGTGGGATTCAGCCGGTTCGCACCTATTCGGGAGAACCGTTTGTTCACTTTTTGAGCAATTCGGAGAACCGGCTGTTGGAAAAAATCTCCTTCCACTTTACAGAAGGGGATTCAGACAGAAAGGTTTAGGGTTCCATGATGGCTGTGAAGCTATTCTTCATCAAAAACCAACAATCAAGAAAGTTTCGGTGGCTAACAAATTTCAAACCAATCCATGGTGCGAGCATCGGTGGCTTCATTTGCTCCCCACAAACCCGAATGTGGTTTGTTTGGATCTGGGTTAGTGTCAGTTCCAAAACCAGGAAAAACACGTAATTCTTCCAAGATGAGTTCTTTATTGTTTCAAACCTGCAGACAGAACCTTGACAGACTCAAGTATCTGCATCTACAATCTATTTTGGGAACTGTTAGGGAGAGGCTGTCTCCACCACCTCTCTCATACACAGATTCGGACAGTGAGGAGGTTGGGGAGGAAGATGGGCCAGTCCTGGAGTCTGGGGGAGGCTCTGATGAGGGCTCTGTGTCGGAGGCAAAGAGGGGGCCAAGGTCATCTGACAATTAACCACCACCCTCCACAATTTCTAATCGAATGATTCATATTTAGCCGTACATCCTTGCCTTACAACAGTTCATTCAGTAAGCATTCAAAGTTACAATGGCCCTGGGGAAAAAGTGACTTATGACCGTTTTTCACACTTGTGACCAGTTGCTCGCATGGTCGTGAGAGGCCAGGTGAGGTGAAGCACCCCTCGACGTGAGTGACGTCGAGTTGGCCGTGCTCACCCAGCTGGTCATTAGAGCAGAGAACTGGTTGTGGAATTATTTGAATCCCACCGCTGCACCCGTTGCTTCTTGTCCTGCCTTCAGGTGCTCTGGAGTCAATCCCCTCTTCTCTGGGGCAGCCCTTCGCTTCCACTTGGTGGAAAGGCTGTGCTTAGGCCTCACTCTAGGACCTTTCCCTGGTTTCCCGATGAATTTGCACATCAGGAATCGGGAAAAGCTCTGCTTGCTGCTTAAGTGGCTCAGGGCAGAGGGAGTTCAAACCACAAAGATGATTATTAAATCATAATTCAGTTTCCAACCACCCCGAGGCCATTCTCGGGAGGAAGGAGATAACAGGAAATTTTAAGCAGCCTCCGAGAGAGAGAAAAACCAAGGGGCTTATGCAAGGCACTCTTTGCAAAGCTGAGCTCAGCAGAAGCGAGCGCCTGGAGGGGTGAAATCGGGAACATTTCCAGCTTCTAATACAGGATGGTTTTTTTCCCCAATTCTTTTTTTCTCTCTGAACAGTTCTAGAGTTTTCAAAAGACTGAAGCAGCCATGGCTGCTCCTTTCTCAAACGTCTTTCCCCACATCCCATTGAACCACAAGTAACTTTGTCTGTCTGTGTGCTCACAAGGTGTTCTGCCCCAGCCTTAGCAGAAGCAAGAAACAGACTCCTGGTCACGAAAAAACCCCCCTCTTTATTTGCCTCTTGTGAATTAATTGCATTCACCCACCGAAAAGTCCAGGCAATAGTCTTTCAGGGAGTTTACTGCAGCAACAGACCTTATCAGTCCCTTGCGATAATGACAAGGCCCTGAGCTCCCAGTTGCAAAGCTGCAAATTAAGTTCTGCCAGGCAGTCTTTGTGGCATGAAACACAATAAGCAAAATCTTCAGAAATACGAACTGTTGTCTCCTACGACAACCACTCCCCTTTCCTTCTATTTATTCCCCAGCCAGGGAGGGGCCAGTCAGCGTCCCCTTGGGCTTTGCTTCCCAAGTTGACTTGTCCTCCATTGTTCACCTCTCCTAACTGCTCTGCACATACGTGCATCTGGAACAGGCCCCAGCTGTTCTTCCTCCTCACTCATAGCAGCCTTCAAAGGCAGCTGCCTCTCCAGTAGCTGGGAAATGTTGGACAACACTGGTCTATCTCTGCCTCCGACACAGAGTCCTCATCAGAGCCTTCCCCAGACTCCAGAACTGGCCCACGTTCCTCCCCAACCTCCTCACTGTCAACCTCTTCTGCCAACTCCACTAGCAACTGGCGGAACCACAACACAATGTCGCTTTTACCCACACAACGGGTTTGCACTGGGAATTTATTTGGGAAGATATGATAGCAATCTTCCAATATTTGAGGGGCTATCACAAAGAAGAGGGTGTCCATTTATTCTCCAAAGCGCCTACAGGACAAGAAACAACGGATGGTAGCTTAGCAAAGGGAGATCCAACCTAGAAACAAGGAGGAATTTCCTGACAGTGAGAACAATTAATCAGTGTAACAACCTGCCTCCAGAAGTTGTGAATGCTCCAACACTGGAGATTTTAAAGAAGAGATTGGACAACTGTTTGTTTGAAATGACATCAGAGCTCCTGCTTGAGCACAGGGTTGGACTAGAAGACCTCCAAGGTCCCTTCCGACTCTGTTCTTCTGTAATTTGACTAATCTGGCTCTTATGCTCCACTTGGATTAGTTTAGTTTAGTTTAGTTTATTATAAGGGAGGGAGGAAGGAAAAAGAAGGGAGAGAAGGAGGGAGATGGGAATGAGAGGAATGGGGGACGGAGGGAAGTGGGAATGCGGAAGGAAGGAGATGGAAATGTAAGGAAGGTGGGAATGAGAGAGAGGGAGGAAAAAGAAGGGAGGGATGGAGATGGGAAGGAGAGGAAGTCAGTCACAGGGCTTCCCACAAGAATGATTCTGAATTCCAGAACGAAAGGAAATTCCATTCTTGGCTCTACACTTTTGTCCAAATGAAAGCAATACACCTTAGTTGTGAAATTGCACAGGTCAGCAGTTCACAGCTAATGCATCTTTCGTAGGAAGTTACATCTGAAAAAAAATCAATGGGTTTCTTTGACAGGGACAGAAGAAATCTAAAAAGAATAACGGCACCATCATCCCCCTCAGCACAGAGACCTTCCTACTGGGGTAAAAACAAAACAAAAAAACAAAGCCACAGAAACTCCCCAAATTTGCAGATTCAGAAAAGATTAGTTTCTCTTCCCTTTCTGGCTGGAGAGAGTAACCTCTGTCCCAGGTATGTGTTAGATACCTTGTGGAGGTGTCCATTCAGTCCGGCCCCCCTCTTCTCTCCTGCCCAAATGACACCATTTCAAAAGCTCCCCAAAAGCGCAGCCAACTGGCGTTGAGTTTCATCCTGTGGCACCAGAAGGGGTGAGGCCGGGGCGAAAACCAGTTTCTGAATCATTGGCCTTTACAATTAGGTGGAATTAATTAGACCGAGTTTCTAGGGCTGTTGACACGGGTGGAATCATTCTCCCTATCCATCCATCAAGGGTCAAGGGTGCCAATTATGACCTGTCCTTCAACGTTGCACCCAGGGCTTTGGAGAACTGCACACAACCTGGATGGTATTCGCTGGTTTAGCACGTGGCAGTTTAAAGTCAGAAGGAGGGAGTTGTTTCAAGTTTAAACCACAGAGGAGTGGTTTGAAGTCAGCTTATAAATGCCAAGACATCCAAAGAGAAGGCATGGTAAGCAGAACTTCTCCGCATGGAGAAGGTGCTACTGGTGAGCGAAAGAGAGTGAGCATTGGAGCTACAGAAAGGACCTGGATCTAAGACAGGTCAACGGGAGTCTATCTCCTGCAACACACCATTCAGACATGCTTAGAACAAAGTTCAAGGAGCTATCATGGAGTAGGGGGTGGTGTGACATGATAGCAATGTTCCAATATTTGAGGGCCTGTCACAAGGAAGAGGGGGTCGACTGATTTTCCAAAGCGCCAGAAGGCAAGAAAAGAAACGACAGATGGAAACGAATCAATGAGAGGCTCGACTTAGAATTAAAGAGAAATTTCCTGACGGTGAGAACAATCTATTGGTGGGAGAGTTTGCCTTCAGAAGTTGTGGGTGCTCCATCACGGGAGGGTTTTAAGAAATGATTGGACAACTGGAATGGTAGAGGGTCTCCTGCTTGAGCAGAAGGTTGGACTAGAAGACCTCCAAAGTCTATTCCAACTCTATTATTCAAACCAACTTTCCACCCAACTCAATCTTTGGCCTCCTAATGCAAAACCCCAATGGGGCTGGAGAGCACAAGGAAAAGAAAGAGAGAAAGTATCTTTCATCGCATCCACTCTCTGTTCCACAAAGAAGGATCTTCACGCGAAGAGCTAAGACAGTCTCTAGTGACACCAAAGGCCAAGATCACTAAAGGCCTAGATTGCTTCTTGCACCTTCCTGTATCTTGTTAGCAGCACCGCCGTACCTCCCCTCCCCCAAACAATCATGGAGGAAAGGAGGCCCCCTCCTTATTCCAAAGAGGCTACTCTTTCCCTCCTTTCAAAAGAAGAAGAGGAGGAGGAGGAGGAGGAGGAGGAGGAGGAGGAAGAAGAAGAAGAAGAAGAAGAGGAAGAGGAAGAAGAAGAGTGAGAGGAGGAGGAAAGAATGAGGAAGGAGGAGATGTAAAAGGCAGAGGAGGTGAAGAGGAGGAGAAGAAGAGGAAGAAGAAGTGGAGGAAAGAATGAGGAAGGAGATGTAGAAGACAGAGGAGATGAAGAGGAGGAGGAGAAGAGGAAGAAGAAGAAGAGGAAAGAATGAGGAAGGAGATGTAGAAGATAGAGGAGATGAAGAGGAGGAGGAGAAGAAGAAAAAGAAGAAAAAGAAGAAAAAGAGGAGGAAAGAATGAGGAAGGATGAGATGTAGAAGACAGAGGAGATGAAGAGGAGAAGAAGAAGAAAAAGAAGAAAAAGAGGAGGAAAGAATGAGGAAGGAGATGTAGAAGACAGAGGAGATGAAGAGGAGAAGAAGAAGAAAAAGAAGAAAAAGAGGAGGAAAGAATGAGGAAGGAGGAGATGTAGGAGGAGATGAAGAGGAGGAGGAGGAGGAGGAGGAGAAGGAGGAGGAGGAGGCAGGTTAAGCAACCGTTCCCTGTTCCCCCTGCCTCTTTTGACATCAACGCAACTGGGGGGGGGGGAAACAGCACAGGACACCTCGGTGTGACGGGCCAGCAAAGACTTGGCCCGTACAGCGTTTGATGAAGGGGTGGGGTGGGGGGATTATTGGTGGGGGTAGGGGAGCAGAGGATGGGAAGACTGAGAAGGTTGGGGGGGGGTTGTCAGGAGGCGGGAAGGGAAAAGAGCAGAGGAAGAAAAAAAAGGAAGGGGGAGAAGCACGGATCTCTTTGCTTCCCTGCGCCTCGAGAACCACGCTGCCTCCTTTTGGATAACCAACCAAAATAAAACACCCTGCACACACGCCACTTCTTTCGAAGAAAAGGCTGCCTGTGTGTGTCTGTGTGTGTGTGTGCTCCAGCTGCAGTGAGTCTCTAGTGCTTCCCTCTCCTCCTTTCATACTGCCCAGCCGAGGGGCTCGAAATCCTGGATCCCAGCGAGGGTCTTTATAAAGGCATAAGCTTCTGAAGCCTGCTTCAACCCCCCCACCCCTTTGCTGCATCAAAGCACCAGCCGAAAAATCAGGAGAAAAGAGACCGAACCGTGGTTTCTTCTCTCTCCGTTTTACCGCACAGCTTAATACACACACACACACACACACACACACACACACACACACAGAGAGACAGAAATGTGTGTGTGTGTGTGTGTGTGTGTGTGTGCATTTGCGCTGATAAATAAAGGGAGACTAGTATAGATCTATTTCCAGCTATTTAGCTCTCATCAGCTAGCTGTACCCTTACTGGGAATCAAATATATATATATATATGCATGACAACTTGGGTGGGGGAGGAGTGGAGGCTGAAGTCCCGCTCCGTATGATGAGGATGATTCCGTTCACAAGCATTCCTCTGTTGGGTGGTGTGCCTTTCCCCCTCCCCTCTATTTAAAAAAACATTTCTAAAAGGCAGATGGGGCCTTGAGGTTGCCACCCTACATTTACTGTTCCTGAAGGAAACAAAAAAGAGAGAGAGAGAAAGAAAGAAAGAAAGACAGAAAGAAAGAAAGAAAGAAAGAAAGAAAGAAAGAAAGAAAGAAAGAAAGAAAGAAAGAAAGAAAGAAAAAAAGGAAGGAAGGAAAAACCCGGTGACAGCAATTCAGGGGTGAATTGCCCCAACAAAGGACCTCCTGTTTTTCCAACCTTTCACCTTTTTTGGGGAGGGGGGCTGTCTTCCTGGCTTGTTTCTCGATTCGCTCAGACGGGGGGGGGGAGGGCAGGGGGGGGAAACCTTGGCATGCCAAGAGATCTTCGCGGGCTGCGGTACCTGTGTCCCATATCGCTCCCCATGGATCCCAGCCGCCGGACAGGCAACAGGGGGCTGATGCCCGGCACATCTTCGGTTGTTGCCAGCGGAGGGATGCTCTTCTGATGCGCATTGCTGTCGGAAGGGGATTTCTTCAGCTTTGATCTGGCCATCTTGTGTATCGGCAAGGTTTTCTGCGGAAGGAGGGAGGGTCCTCTGTTTACTTTTCTCCCCGGGTTGGCTCCCACTCATGGCAATCCTGGGCTGTGGAGTTCAGCAATGGAGGCATGGACCATCGTCTCTCTCTCTCTTCCCAGCCCTCCAACACACACACACAGACACCTCCAGATATCTATACACACCCCAACACAGCTGCGCAGTGGAACAATCCCCCTCTCGTAGAAGCACCATGCTAGTGAAGAAGACAGGGCTGCATCCTTCTCCGTGCAGCAGAGCAGCAGAGAGGTATGAAATGCTTCTGTAGGGTCCACGGATTCACGGACATGATCAGCGAGAGGAATGGGCTACGTTCCTGGTTCTCTCTCTTTCTCTCTCTCTCTCTCTGTATTCCTCCCTCTCTCTGCCTGTCTCTCTCTCCTCCCTTTCTCTCCTCTCTCTTCTCCTCTCCCTCTCTCTTCCCTCTCTTCTCCTCTCTCTCTCTCTCTCTCTGCCTCTCTCTTCCCTCTCTCTCCCCCTCTCTTCTCCTTCTCTCTCCCTCTCTCTTCCCTCTCTTCTCCTTCTCCTTCTCTCTCTCTGTCTCTCTCTTCCACCCTCTCTCTTCCTTCTTTCTTTCCTGCAAAGTCTGATTGGAAGGAGCTTCACCCAGTGCTGGCTTCCAATTGCTGACAGATGGCCACTTAAACCACACGTGCCAACGGCCCACCAAGCAAACCACTCGGCTCTCTCCCTCACGATGAAATATTCATCAAAGCCTTGCGGCTTATGAATTCTTCAAAACGATTCTAAAAGGCCGTGTTAAAAGGGCTTTCTCATAAAGCATTCCCCTTCTTGCTGGCATCTCTTGCTCTCAGGTACGAAGCATTGATCCGTCGGTCGGCATTGGTTGGAGAGGGAGCAGCCCTCCCAGATGGAAGCAGGAGTCAAGCAGGGAAGTAGCTCGGAATTCATTATGTGAACACAAATAGGCTAAGTCTGACTCATCCCACTCCACCCCTTTGAGCCTTATCTAGTCTTTCCCAGGTGAGGCTGCTAATCTGGAGAGATTCCTGCAGAAAAGAATATAGAATCATAGGGATTGATTGCTCTCACTGTCAGGAAATTCCTCCTTATTTCTCGGTTGAATCAATCAATCAGAATAGAGTTGGAAGGGACCTTGGAGGTCTTCTAGTCCAACCCTCTGCTCAAGCAGGAGACCATCATTCTGGACAAATAACTGTCCAGTCTCTTCATGAAAACCTCAATTGATAGAGCAGACACAAGTGGAGGAATGCTATTTAGAAGATACAATAATATGGTTGGAAGGGACCTTGGAGGTCTTCTAGTCCAACCCCCCTGCTCAAGCAGGAGACACTACATCATTCTGGACAAATAACTGTCCAGTCTCTACTTGAAAACCTCCATTGTTGGAGCAACCACAAGTGAGGAAACACTAGTTAGAACATAGAATCATAGGGTTGGAAGGGACCTTGAAGGTCTTCTAGTCCAACCCTCTGCTCAAGCAGGAGACATTACATCATTCTGGACAAATAACTGTCCAGTCTCTTCATGAAAACCTCAATTGATAGAGCAGACACAAGTGAAGGAATGCTGTTTAGAAGATAGAATAATACGGTTGGAAGGGACCTTGGAGGTCTTCTAGTCCAACCCCCTGCTCAAGCAGGAGACCCCACACCATCCCCTTTTGTCTATGGGTGTGAAACAATAAGGAACTCATCTTGAAGGATATCATGTATCATTCTTGGGACCTGACAGCTATAGAATAAGAAAAAAGATTAAGGGCATACCGAAATACTAACCAAAACTTAATGAAGCTTAGTCTGTTTTCTTTTAGATCTTTAGCATAGTT
Organism: Thamnophis elegans; assembly: GCF_009769535.1. NCBI lineage: Eukaryota > Metazoa > Chordata > Lepidosauria > Squamata > Natricidae > Thamnophis > Thamnophis elegans. The sequence continues at coordinate 36,614,363 of NC_045556.1, read as the reverse complement.
GGGAAACAAGCTGCATGAACACAACTGGATTGCAGTTGAAACATTAAGCTATGAATCAGAAAATGCCCAGAGCATCATGACTCAATGCTGAAGAAAAATTCAAAGGAATAAAGGAAAAAATGATGTTCAGCACCATGGACAGCAATATTAAAAATATCTACACTGTGTGTTCTTTTGATTGGCAGGAGGGGAACTTACACCATCTCAGAGAAATGATTGTCCAGTCTTGACAACCTCCATTGATGGAGCACCCACAACTCTGGGAGGGAAGCACTTCCATTGATTGATCGTTCTCCCTTTCAGGAAATCCCTCCTTATTTCTAGATTGGATCTTCTTCTGATGTGCCAATCCAGGAAACCAACCCAATTCAGATGCTCCAAGGATGTCTGGAATCAGCAGGGGAATGGCATGCCGGATTAAAAATGGATGAACCTCAGCTGACCTCTCTGAGTCAACAACTATTCAGATGCAGAAATGTGTTCGAAAACAGATGCATTTCCCCTTCCTCCAGGAACGCTCTGGAATTCCACAGCTGGGTTGCGCCCAACCAATTAAAGTAGGCTGAAGGAGGTTGGGCAATGATGATTCCGCTTGTGGTAAAATAGCATACGGGTGTGTGGAGACCACGATGCCTGAAAGAACAAGAATCTGGTCTGAGGCTTGATCAGCGCATAGATGATCACTGTTGGTGTCAGCCTCTGTTTTGCTGCTTGCTTTTCGGCTGCCATTGAAACGGGGAGGGAGGGCATGGTATTTAGGTGAGGGAAATATTCTGTACAGGAGGACTGTTAATTGGGAGTTGTTCTCACCATTTGTTTGCGCATGTGGAAAGGAGGGGAGTTTCCCGCCAAGGCCAACTGTCCGGCATACCAACCTGATGATGATTTTTGAAGATGTCTCCCACCTGACAGCTGTTGAGATATTGGATTGGACTATGGACTGGGGTTACCAAGCAGAGGGGAATGGGTCATGTATTGATATCTAATGCTTTCGCGCGCTTTTGCTCAGATCCAGCTTTGCTTAGCTTCTATTTACTTATAATCAGTAAAAGTACTCTTAATTCTGCAAAATGGAGTTGAGTGGTTTCTTCCTTGGTTACTAAATGAAGCAGCATCTGACAGTTGGTTATTGTAAACCCTATGACCAACAACTAAGGGAACTAGGTTGCAGAGAAGAGCAACCAGGATGATGAGGGGACTGGAGGCTAAAACAGACGATGGACGGTTGCAGGAACTGGGCCTGGCTAGTCTAGTGAAGAGAAGGACCAGGGGAGACAGGATAGCAGCCTTCCAATACTTGAGGGGCTGCCACAGAGAGGAGGGGGTCAAGCTATTCTCCAAAGCACTCAAAGGTCAGACAAGGACTAATGGATGGAAACTGACCAAGGAGAGATTCAACCTGGAAATAAGGAGACATGGAACAGAAGTTGCCTTCAGAAGTTGTGGGAGCTTCATCCCTGGAGGCTTTCAAGAAGAGACTGGGCTGCCATCTATCAGGAATGGGTCTCCTGTTTGAGTGTGGGGTTGGACTAGATGACCTACAAGGTCCCTTCCAACTCTGTTAATCTGTAAATAATATTGAGACTGTAGGAAGAGTGCAGAGAAAAACAACCGAGATGATTAGCGGACTGGAGGCTAAAGCACATGAAGAACGGTTGCAGGAACTGGGCCTGGCTAGTCTAGTGAAGAGAAGGACCAGGGGAGACAGGATAGCAGCCTTCCAATACTTGAGGGGCTGTCAAAGAGAGGAGGGGGGACCAAGCTATTCTTCAAAGCACCCGAAGGCCAGACAAGGACTAATGAATGGAAACTTACCAAGGAGAGAGTCAACCTGGAAATAAGGAGACAGTTTCTGATACTGAGAACCATCAACCCAAGGAACAGAAGTTGCCTTCAGAAGTTGTGGGAGCTTCATCCCTGGAGGCTTTCAAGAAGCGATTGGACTGCGATTGGATTGGATTGTCAGAAATGGTATAGGGTTCCCCGCCTGTGCAGGGGGTTGGACTGGATGACCTACAAGGTCCCTGGTTATCAGCAATCTCCCAGGGTGAGCAGTGTGGCGGCCTAGAGGTGGTGCTCTCACCTCACAATCAGGTGGCTGTGAGTTCGAACCTAGCTAGAGGCAGATCACGTTGAGAATATACAGTATCTGCTGAACAAAACACCGCTTTGGTGACAGGAAGGGCATCTGGCCAGTAAACATTCAGCTCCATTTGGTTGCTCAGAGTCCACCTCCACAAAGGATTATGGCCTCATTAAAAGAAGACGAGGATCAGCAGAGTTGATCCCAGGGTTCTTCACAATCTGAAGGGATGAATCGATCCTCCGCCCTGTTTAACACAAGCTCAGAAAACAAAAGCAGTCACTTCATATTCCTGGGGCTGTTGAGGTCGGCCTAAACCTGATTGACAAACCCGTCCTTGTTTTTTTAAAAAAAATTCCTCGTCTTAAGAGCAAGCGACTCTTTTCATCCACCAAATGTTTGGCTCTCTCTTCGATCATCTTGCCAAGGCTGCAGGATTTGTAGCTCCTTCAAGCTGCCATGTGAAAGTAAGACCAGCCCTCCCTCCTGCTAGCATTTGGGAATAAAACCCAGGCACAAGCGATCTCTGGTAGAAAATTATTAATGTTTCGTGTATGAATACGTCAGGAAAAATTAAGCAGGGGGAAAATAAAATGCTACCCTGGGATTGTACGGTCAGCCACGGTGAGGAAAAAAAAAGCCAATTGTTACCCAATTATCCAGTAATTGTAGAGGTATGGGTGTACTTGTTCCATTTCAGTCACCAAAGGCAGAAGACATTATACGTTTTCATTGGAGATATAAGAGATTCAATTCGCAATTCGCAATTTAATGAGCTTATATGCCGCCCAATCCCGGAGGACTCCGGGCGGCTTACAAATACGATACCACTGTAACAGTATTGCCAAAAGGGCATTAAGAGTTGTTAACCTAATTTTGCAAAGCTTCTTCTCCGGTAACATTGTACTGCTAAGTAGGGCCTGCAAAACCTTTGCCAGACCAATCTTTGAATACAGCTCATCCGCTTGGAATCCACACTGTATATCGGACCGTAACACAATTGAGCGGGTCCAGGAATATTTCATGAGAAGAGGCCTCCACTCCTCTGCTCACAGTAGAATCCCTTATGCCCACCAGGCTCGAAATTTTGGGCTTGGATAACCTGGAACTAGACCGCCTACGGTCGGACCTAAGTGTAGTACACAAAATTGTCTGTTACAACGTCCTATCTGTCAACGACTACTTCAGCTTCAACCACAATAATACACGGGCAAACAATAGATACAAAGTCAAGGTAAACTGCTCCAAACTCAATTGCAGAAAATACGAATTCAGCAAGAGAGTGGTCAACGCCTGGAATGTTCTACCCAACTCCGTTGTTGCATCCTCAAACCCCCCCCCCCACAGCTTCAACCTCAATGTCTAACCGTGGACCTCACCCCATTCCTAAGAGGTCTGTAAAGGGAGCGTGCATAAGACACCAGTGTGCCTTCTGTCCCTGTCCTACTGTCCCCATTTATCTGTACTCATTTCCTTTCTTCATTTCCATGTTCATACTTACACCTGTTGTCTCGTACATACATTTGACAAAGTAAATAAATAAAGAAACAAATATACTCCTAAATCTTTTCCTTCAAATTTCTGAATCACTCCGTTATTAATAGAATAACAGAGTTGGAAGGGACCTTGGAGGTCTTCTAGTCCAACTCCCCGCTTAAGGTATGTATTAAGCTATAATATTCCAGACAAGTGGCCATTCGTTTAGAATATAACCAAATAGATCCTAAACTGCTTGTCTTTGGAAGTTGTGGTGCTCCATCATGGGAGATTTTTAAGTCTTCTTAAATGATGGAGCACCCACAACTTCCAAAGACAAGCTGTTTAGGATCCATTTGGTTATATTTGGTTATATTCTAAATAATCTATTGCTGTCCTTGTCCTGAAGTGGAGAATAAATGGCTCTTAGGATATTAAAAAAACAACGTACATTTGGAATGAGATGATTCAGTAGAACCCAGCTCAATGACTATAAAAGATTAGACTTTTGAAGAAGAGGCCGGAATGCAGGCAGCTAATCTTTCTCCCTGATTAATGCTCAGCTCATAAGAATAATAGAATAACAGAATTGGGAGGGACCTCGGAGGTCTTCTAGTCCAACCCGCTGCTCAAGGAGAAAACCTATTTCAAACAAATGGTTGTCCAATCTCTTCTTAAAAATCCTCCAGGGATGGAGCACCTGCGAGTTTGATAACCGCAATGTTTTCTATATAACTTCCCCGATGCGTGCTTTTTTTTTTTTATCTGCAGAAAAGATGGCAGGCGTTAAAAAAGGGAACAATTTGGAGGAGATTTCCGTCAAAGAAAATTGTTCTCTTTGAAATGCAAATGAACTCGCTTGTCTTCAAATGCAAACCAGAAAGAATTCTTCACTGCCCTTAATTGGCCATGTAAGTCCCTACCAATCAAGGGTGCTAGCCAAAAATAAATAAATGAGTAAGGAAAAGGTAAAGGTCCCCCTTGCACATACGTGCTAGTCGTTCCAGACTCTAGGGGGCGGGGCTCATCTCCGTTTCAAAGCCCAAGAGCCAGCGCTGCCCGAAGACGTCTCCGTGGTCATGTGGCCGGCATGACTCAACACAGAAGGTGCACGGAACACTGTTCCCTTCCCACCAAAGGTGGCTCCTATTTTTCTACTTGCATTTTTTAACGTGCTTTCAAACTGCTAGGTTGGCAGAAGCTGGGACGAGTCACGGGAGTTCACTCCGTTACGCGGCGCTGGGGATTCGAACCGCCAACTGCTGACCTTTCTGATGGACAAGCACAGCGCGTTGGCCACTAAATAAATAAATGAATAGCCCCTCTTTATTTGCTTTTCTTGAATTGGTGGGTGCTTCCATTATAGGTAGCCCTTGACTTACGAACCGTTGATTTACTGACCCTTTGAAGTTAGAACGGCACTGGAAAAAGGTGACTTTCCAGCACTTCTTGGGGAGGGGGTTTGTGCAAGAAAAGAACTCCAGTGTCAACACAGTCATGGTTACATTGTTGACATTTGGATGCTTGACAACAGATTCACATTTAGGATGGTTGCAATGTCCTGGGGTCACATGACCAATTTTCACAACCTTCTGACAAGCGAAGTCAATGAAGAAACCTGATTTATTTAACAACCATGTCACTCATTTAACAACCATACTGATTCCCTTAACGAAGGTGGTAAGGAAAGTCTGTTGTGGCCTGCTAGCAGCCAGCAGAGCTGGCAGCACACTCAGAACCTGGGCTAGTCCTGGAGTCTGGGGAAGGCTCAGATGAGGGCTCTGTGTTGTAGGCAGAGAGGGGGCCAGAGCCATCCGACAGTTATCAGCTGCCTTCGGAGTTGGAGATCAGTGGGGCAGAAGAACAGCTGGAGCCTGTTCCCGATGTCTGCATGTTCAGAGCTGCCAGGAGAAGGGAACAGCTTAAGGAACAGGGATCAACTTGAGAGGAAGGCCACAGGTGAACGCTGAACGGCCCCTCCCACAGGGAATAAAAGAGGAGAGAAAGGGGAGTGGAGTTTGCAGGGGACAATTAGTTCACTTAATTAGCGTGAAGATTTGTCCGTGACTCTCAGAGACTCCTTGCCAAGTGTTTTCTTGTACAGCCATTGCGTTTGGAAGATATTGGCCTGGCAGCTCTCCAAGCCTGATAAGGTCTGTGGTTATAAATTCACCTTTGAGAAGACTGTTTGCCAGGACCTTTACTGGGTGTGAATGAGAGGAATTCACATTAGCTTCATAAAAATGGGTTTTGTTGGGACAAGGACTCTGCTTCGGGATTTTGGGAAGCCTAGGACAGAACAAAGGGGGCAAAACCCACTTAACAAATTTCTCGCTCAGCAACAAGAAATTCTGGGCTCAGTTCTGATCATACCTTGAGGACTGTCTGTATTTCATAACATCCACCAGCCGACCAAAAAAAAAAAACCATTGCAAATATGCTATGATAATAAATTTGTGAAAATTATCCCGCTGGGGCAAAACAGCCCACATTGTTGATGGTGTGAAAGTTCTGGATACCAAACTGATTTGTTATCTGGAGAGATAGCAAATGTTGGACAATTGCCGGTGGCTTTTTCCGTGCACTGTGGGTAAAGATTTTCCAAAAAATCAGACGCAAACAAACAAAACAACTCCAGCACAGCAATCAGTCTAATGAATGTTTCCCACCAGCCTATCCCTCTTTGGCCTCCTGTCAGATTCCAAGTTTCAGAAGCAGAGGCTGAACTGGGCAGGGAAAAATAAAACTGGAAGAAAGGGCAGAAAAGGCAAAGGAGGTCAGGGATAATGAAGAAGGGAAGAGAAAGAGAAGGGAGAAGAGAAGGGAAGAGGAGAATATGTAGAATAGAATGGAATGAAAGAGAGGAGGAGAGGAGGAGAAGAGAGAATATATAGAATGGAATGGAATGGAATAGAAGAGGAGAGGAGAATATATGGAATGGAATGGAAGAGAGGAGAAGAGGAGAGGAGAGGGGTATATATAGAATGGGATGGAAGAGAGGAGAGGAGAAGAGGAGGAGAAGAGAAGAGGAGAGGAGAACATATGGAATGGAATGGAAGAGACGAGAGGAGAGAAGAGAAAAAAAGAATATATAGAATGGAGTGGAATAGAAGAGAGAAGGAGAAGAGAAGAGGAGAATATATAGAATGGAATGGAATAGAAGAGGAGAGGAGAATATATGGAACGGAATGGAAGAGAGGAGAGGAGAAGAGGAGGAGAAGAGAAGAGGAGAACATATGGAATGGAATGGAGTGGAAGAGACGAGAGGAGGAGGAGAGGAGAGGAGTATATATAGAATGGAATGGAAGAGAGGAGAGGAGAATATATGGAATGGAATGGAACAGAGGAGAAGAGAGGAGAAGAGAAGAGAAGAGTATATAGAATGGAGTGGAATAGAGGAGAGGAAGAGAAGGGAAGGAAAAATAAGGAATTATGCACCACCAACAACATGCTACCCAAAGGTGCTTTTTCAAAAGGCAATCAGACTTTGTCCTTTCTTGAAGATGTTTCGCTTCTCATCCAAGAAGCCTCTTGAGCTCCTCACGTCTTAAGAGAGAAGCAAAGTCCAGTCACCTTTTGAAAAAGAACCTTTGGGACAACCATGTCCTGGATGACTGAGAATTTCCACGAATAACAAAGGTGCTGCAGTTTTTTTTAACAAGCAACAAAAGCTCAAAAACACCTTAACCACACTGAGAGGGGGGAAAAGTTGGAATTATGGATTCCATGCTTTCAAAAATAAAGATTGAAAGCTGTTCGCCAGGATGATGGAATTTCATAGCTTCACCATGTGAGCAAGATGACATAGCTGGACTTCAGGTACAGAAATAAGATTATATGTTCTTCTAAGGAAAAATATTCATAAGATGTAGTCCTTGACGTGATCAGTTTCCTTATCTGTTTATTATTTATATCCTGCCTTTATTATATTGTTTACAAATCACTCAAGGTAATGACCCTATCCAACACACTTTCCTTCTCCTATTTTCATCACAACCACCCCTGGTCTCCTGGTAGCAACCACCAGCCCTCAACCATTCCAAATGGTGCAGAAAATCAACGCTCTATGCAATGCAATGCAATGCAATACAATACAATACAATAGCAGAGTTGGAAGGCACCTTGGAGGTCTTCTAGTCCAACCCCCTGCCTAGGCAGGAAACCCTATACCGTTTCAGACAAATGGCTATCCAACATCTTCTTAAAGACTTCCAGTGTTGGGGCATTCAAGACTTCTGGAGGCAAGCTGTTCCACTGATTAATTGTTCTAACTGTCAGGAAATTTCTCAGTTCCAGGTTGCTTCTCTCCTTGATTAATTTCCACCCATTGCTTCTTGTTTTACCCTCAGGTGCTTTGGAGAATAGCTTGACTCCCTCTTCTTTGGGGCAACCCCTGAGATATTGGAGCACAGCTATCATGTCTCCCCTAGTTCTTCTTTTCATTCAACTAGACCTTCCCAGTTCCTGCAACCGTTCTTCATGTGTTTTAGTCTCCAGTCCCCTAATCCTCTTTGTTGCTCTTCTCCGCACTCTTTCTAGAGTCTCCACATCTTTTCTACATTGTGGTGACCAAAACTGAATGCAGTATTCCAAGTGTGGCCTTACCAAGGCCTTATAAAGTGGTATTAACCACTTTATCATGGTAGAGTCCTCAGAAATCAACAATAACAGACTTTACTCTGAAATAACTCACTATTAGATAATGTCAAAATAAACATGTATTAGGAAGCTCTTGATTTTCAGATGAACTCAAGAAAAACATATGGGTAAGGGTGAATTCCTTCCTAGCTCGTCTTCAGAAATAAAATAAAAAAGGAAATTTAAAACACTGGCTTGCTGAGAAACCAAGGAGCGAGTGCCAAGCTCAAGAACATAATGGTTTTGAGTGAGTCAGCAATTCCCTTGTGTGTATTTTTGAAGTAACCCGGCAGCAAAAGGGAGCCACAGTGGGGGTTGGGGGGAGAATATAGATGTGTTGTCAAAGCTCAGGTTAGGACTGCAAGGGAAGAAAACGGGGTGAACCTTCAGATCACTCCCAAGTTGTATAAAAATAATGGTTTGATGTAAAGGTAAAAGGAGATGCAGGATTTTGTAGTCTAAGTAAAGAGAATTGTGGAAGGAAAGAAGAGAAGAAGGAAGGAAGGAAGGCAGGAAGGAAGGATTCAAAGTGAAAGAAGGAGGAAGGAAGAATTGGGAGGGAGGGAAGAAAGAAGGAAGGAAGGATTCAAAGTGAGAGAAGAAGGAAGGGAGGATTCAGAGGGAGGGAGGGAAGAAAGAAAGAAGGAAAGAAGGAAAAGTGGAGGGGAAGGAAAGTTCCATTCGCCTGGCCACTCTGCGCATGCGCACACTGGGAAGAGGCTCCAGCTGTTCTTCGGCCTCACTGATGTCTGACTCTGAAGGCAGCTGATAACTGGCACACGGCCCTGGCCCCCTCTCTGCCTCCGACACAGAGCCCTCATCAGAGCCTTCCCCAGACTCCAGGATTGGCCCATCTTCCTCCCCAACCTCCTCACTGTCCGAATCTGCTGCCAGCTCCACTGGCGGACCACAACACAGATGTGCTTAGATCACATTTCCCATCTTCCCCAGCCAGCAACGGCAACGGGAGACAGGGAAGAAATTGGGACGGTCGTTCCTAAACTAGTTCAAATTCTGATTTAAAACTTCTTCAAATTTGAGGGCTTTCTTTCTTTGACAAATGCTACCAGGAGGGGGAGGAAAAAAATTTGATTCTTTTTTAACGGTTTTGTGTACTGCTGAGATAATAACGCAAGTAGTCCCTGGGCGAAACTGCTTGCTTCTCTGTCCTGCTGGGAGATTGTAGGAATTAATTAAAGCCTTTGAATTCCGTTTAATTGAACTGTTGCAATATTGCTTATCCAACCTACAATCCGTGATTTTAACCAGGCCAGCCAGGAACAATACAGAGAGGACATTTTTTTTTACATGGATCAATTCGGTTTGGTTTTGGGTTAATCCTTCTTTTTCCAACTTGATACTGCTATAAAGCCAGCTATCACCTATTCAGATGGATTAGGAATTTGTGTTCTGACTAGGCTTTCTATGAGCATGAAGCAAATTCCTGGTCCTCACAAAAAAACCCTTTTATTAATTACTGTGAATTCTGCTAATTAACACCCAGCAAAGTCTTTCAAGGGAGGATTTACGGTCACAGAACTTATCTGGCTTGGAGAGCTGCCAGGTCGATATCTGCAAAACTTGGAGAGTCACAAACCAATGAAGCAAACTAATTGTCTCCTGCAAACTCCACTCCCCTGGGAGGGGCCATTCATCATCCACCTATGGCCTTACTCCCAAATCAACCCCTGTTCCTTAGCTGTTCCCTTCATCTGGCAGCTCTGCGCATGCACACACTGGGAACAGGCTCCAGCTGTTCTTCTGCTTCACTGATGTCTGACTCTGAAGGCAGCTGATAACTGGCAGACAGCCCTGACCCCTGCTCTGCCTCCGACACAGAGCCCTCATCAGAGCCTTCCCCAGACTCCAGGACTGGCCCATCTTCCTCCCCAACCTCCTCACTGTTTGAATCTGCTACCTAGAATTAAGGAGAAATTTTCTAACAGTGAGAACAATTAATCAATGGAACAACATGCTTCCAGAAATTCTGAGTTTTCCACCACTGGAAATTACATTTGGTCTGGGATTATTTTTGAGGACAAATGTATGGATTAGGATAAATAAATACCCAGGCAATGCGAGGTTATCAGCTAGTAGGTTATAATTTGCCCAGATCCTAAATACACAATCTCTCACAATGAAAAATTGTTTGTCAATAAGGGGAAAGATACATAGCCAACTAGTTGGCTATATTACTAGCCTCATCTTGCTAAATTCTCCCTGTAGCCCAGACAAACATTTTCAAATCCCACCATCTGGAAGAATGGACCTCTTGCCTCTGCAGCTTCTAAAAACCATTGGTAATATTTCTATCTGCTACAACCAATTTACTACATTCTATTTCCTTTCCGCTGCTCTGAACAGCTGACACCTCTTTCCGCCTCGCTGCAATTCTAACTATTCCGCGCCGAGCTTTGTAAGAAGCAGGGAGGATCTCCAATCCTCGGTTTTCCCCATTGCCTGGATCTTCAGGCCATCCTACTTAGAGTAGGAGGAAAGGGCCCATTGCTACTGATCAGAGTCTTCTACAGTATTTGCAAGAGATGTTATGGGTTTCTGGGCCCATCAGTTTCACTATGGATGGCCAATGGCAAGGAATTTGGAGTTGTCATTGGGGCCAACGAGAAGGCAACTAAAATCATGGGACAAGGTCATTAGATCTTCTGAGAAATATGCTGTAGAAGTTGCAGCAATAGCAATAGCAGTTAGACTTATATACCGCTTCATAGGGCTTTCAGCCCTCTCTAAGAGGTTTAGAGTCAGCAAAATGCCCCCAACAATCCGGGTCCTCATTTTACCCACCTCGGAAGGATGGAAGGCTGAGTCAACCTTGAGCCGGTGAGATTTGAACAGCCGAACTGCAGAATTGCAGTCAGCTGAAGTAGCCTGCAGTGCTGCACTCTAACCACTGCGCCACTGCGCCACCTCTGCACCAGGGCAGGGCGCTTGGGGAGCAAACATTAAAGAGACACCGTGCCCTTTATTATCACGATACGTTCAATTGCTGAAAATGTGAATTTCCAACCTAGAAGTAAGGAGAAATTTCCTGGCCATGACAACAATTAATCAGGGAATGGACATTGCCTCCAGAAGTTGTGGGTGCTCCTCCATCACTGGTGGTTTTCAAGAAGAGACTGGACAGCCACTGGCCAGAATTGTTTACTTTTTAATATCCTAAGAGCCATTTATTCTCCACTTCAGGGCAAGGATACCAATAGGTTATTTAGAGTATAAGCCAATAGATCCTAAACAGTTTGCCTTCAGAAATTGTAGGTGCTCCATCATGGGAGACTTTTAAGAAGAAACTGAATGGCCACTTGTCTGGAACATTATAGGGTCTCCTGCCTAAGCAGGGGTTGGACTAGAAGACCTCCAAGGTCCCTTCCAACTCTGTTATTCTATTAATAACAGAGAGATTCTGAAATTTGAAGGAATAGATCTAGCAGTGTGTCTCCAATCGTACAGCATGTATAATGCCTTCGATCTTTAGAGATAGAAATGAAAAAATGGCCCTGTATCTCTAACAATTACTTCTTCTTTCTAAATTGTATAATAATTGGCTTTTTTCTCACTGTGGCCCACCGTGTAATCCCAGGGCAACTTTTCATATTCTCCCTACTTAATTTTTCCTGACGTATTCTTACATGCAACGTTAATAATTTTATTAAGCAGGAGGTTGGACTAGAAGAAGGGACGCGGTGGCTAAGTGGCTAAGATGCTGAGCTTGTCCATCAGAAAGGTCGGCGGTTCGAATCCCTAGCGCCGTGGAACGGAGTGAGCTCCCCTTTCTTGTCCCAGCTTCTGCCAACCTAGCAGTTCAAAAGCAGGTAAAAAATGCAAGTAGAAAAATAGGAACCACCTTTGGTAGGAAGGGAACAGCGCTCCGGGTGTTTTCGGTGTTGAGTCATGCCGGCAACACGACCACGGAGATGTCTTCGGATAGTGCTGGCTCTTCGGCTTTGAAACGGAGATGAGCACCGCCCCCTAGAGTCGGGGACGACTAGCACATGTGTGTGATGGGAAGCTTTACATTTAAGATTCCGAGGTCCCTTCCAATCTATTCTTCTATGTTTGTTCATTGCTTCCCTGCAACATTATCAGTAGCCAGTTTTGTACACTGTCAACTTGTTCTTCAAGTCACTCCAACCCCCGCAACCTCAAGATAATTTCACGGGAGGAGAAGGCACAAATTTAGCTCCTCTTCGCCGCCAGGCAAATGGCTGAAAGGATCTTCAGACAAAACCAGCCCATCATGTAAAAAAAATTAGCTCCCAAATGCAATTATATCATCTTTAACTACAAGGAGGTCAGCCCCCCCCCCCACATACCCGCAAGATCCCCCCTGTGGCTGCTGCCAGTTTCTATCAGAATCATTTCTACAAAAATGATCAGAGAGGAGGCTGATCCGCAGTGAGATTCTTTGGCTGACAATCCCAACAAGCAGCCGTGGAGCCAAAATTATTATTATTATTATTATTATTATACAATTGTATCACAGCGGCCAGTTGTTTCACCGGATTTGGCATTGGTTACTAGTCGGGCCCCACCCAGGGGCCTAGGACGTCGTAACGTATTTTCTTAATATGCGTGCAGATCCAAGCAGTGCGGCTTTTTGCATTTGACTGATGGTGATTTTGTCAATTTTTAACTGTTTTAAATGTAATTCCAGTGCTTTTGGAATAGCACCCAGTGTGCCAATTACCACTGGAATTACCACTGCTGGTTTGTGCCATAGTCGTTGAATTTCGATTTTTAAGTCCTGGTATCTTGCGATTTTTTCATGTTCCTTCTCGGCGACCCTGCTATCACCTGGTATTGCGATGTCTATGATTGTCACCTTATTTTTCTCAACCAGTGTGATGTCTGGTGTATTATGCGCCAGTATTTTGTCGGTTTGTATACGGAAATCCCACAAGATCTTGACCATCTGATTTTCTGTGACTTTTTCAGGCTGATGTTCCCACCAGTTTGTTGCTGTTTTAATATTATAATTTTTGCACAAATTCCAATGGATCATTTGTGCTACTGAATTGTGCCGCAATTTATAATCAGTCTGCGCGATTTTTTTACAGCAGCTGAGTATGTGATCAACAGTTTCGTCAGCTTCTTTGCAAAGTCTGCATTTGGCATCATCAGAGGATTTTTCGATTTTGGCCTTAATGGCATTTGTGCGGATAGCTTGTTCTTGCGCAGCCAGGATTAGTGACTCTGTTTCTTTCTTTAATGTACCTGTTGTTAACCATAACCAAGTTTGTTCACTGTCCACTTTATCTTTTATTTTTTCCAGAAATTGGCCATGCAGTGCTTTGTTCTGCCAACTCTGTTATTATTCAACTCAATTATTATTATTATTATTATTATTATTATTATTATTATTATTGGTGGATTCAAAGAAATCAGGATAGGAATCTGCATCTCAGCCATTGCACGAGTGTCCCCTAGTGGCTCTCTTTCCAACTTCCTGCCATTCTTGTTCAAGAGAGGGAAAGAGAAACTTGCTTTTCCTTCTGCAAGAAGCCTCTTCTCCTAAACGGGGCTTCCCGAGAGCCTGAAGCCAACTCCTGGTCCCGACAAAAACCCCTTTTAGTAATTGACTGTGAATTCAGCTCATTCACCTTCATTAGAAGTCTTTCAGGGGAGGATTTACGGTCACAGACTTTCTCTGGCTTGGAAAGCTGCCAGGCCGATATCTACAAAACTTGGCAAGGAGACTCGGAGAGTGACAAACCAATGAAGCGAACTAATGGTCTCCTGCAAACTCCACTCTCCTTTTGCTCCTCTTTTATTTCCTATGGGAGGGGCCATTCATCATCCACCTGTGGCCTCACTCCCAAGTCAACCCCTGTTCTTTATCTGTTCCCTTTGTCTGGCAACTCTGAGCATGTGCACACTTGGGAACAGGCTCCAGCTGTTCTTCTGCCTCACTGACGTCTGACTCTGAAAGCAGCTGATAACTGTCAGACGGCTCTGTCCCCCTCTCTGCCTCCAAAACAGAGCCCTCATCAGAGCCTTCCCCAGACTCCAGGAATGGCCCATCTTCCTCCCAAACCTCCTCACTGTCCGACTCTGCTGCCAGCTCTGCTGGTCACTGGTGGGCTACAACAAAGCCCAGCTTATTTAGAGAATGCATTGCTTTGTGTGAACCAAAAGATCTAGTAACTAGGACTGAGCATGTGGAAGATGCGACAGAACACAAGGCAAGAAGCAATGAATGGAAACTAATCCAGGAGGGAAGCGACCTAGAATTGAGAAGAAATTCCCTGACATTGAGAACAATTAATCAGTGGAACAACTTGCCACCAGAAGTTGCAAATACTCCAGCACTGGAAGTTTTCAAGAAGAGACTGGACAATTATTTGTCTGAAATGGTATAAGGCTTTCTGCCTGGGCAGAGGCTTGGACTGGAAGACCAGTCTGTGTCAGTCAGTGGGTATCTCCCCCCGTCCCACGACTGCCTTGCAGATGTGCATTTCAATAAATCACTGCAGGAGGCCCCCTGGATTGCATTCTGCTTTCTCCAAAACACTTCCCCACATTTTATATATTATCTTCCACTTCATCCCGCTCCTGTCCCTTGCAATTAAATTCGCTCTGCAAAAGAGTTCATTCTCTCCCGTGTTGCCAACAGAAGTCATTATCCAGGGAAGGAAAAAAAAAAAGAATCGATTCTCACTTGTAGCTGAGTCAAGCACCATCGGTCATGCATTTTTAATATAATCTCTTTCGCTTCTCCACTTCATAAATCATGTTTACATGGCTCCCAGTTCCTTCGGAGTAAAGGCACAGTGGGAAAAAAATCAGCGCATACCAATACTGTCATTTAAACAACACCAAATTGAAATATAGCGGCTTTGTACTCTCTACATTAACGCCACAATATGTTTTGTTGCAGCCTGGTATTCGTTTTACCCCATTGTTGTCAAAAGGTAAAGCTTCCCCTCACACATCTGTGCTAGTCATTCTCGACTCTGGGGGGCGATGCTCATCTCTGTTTCAAAGCCGAAGAGCCAGCGCTGTCCAAAGACGTCTCCGTGGTTATGTGGCTGGCATGACTCAATGTCAAAGACGCACAGAACACTGTTCCCTTCCCACCAAAGGTGGTCCCTATTTTTCTACTTGCATTTTTTACCTGCTTCCGAACTGCTAGGTTGGCAGAAGCTGGGACAAGTCACGGGAGCTCACTCCATTACGCGGCTCCAGGGATTCGAACCGCTGAAGTGCCGACCTTTCTGATTGACAAGCTCAGTGTCTTAGTCACTGAGCCGCTGCATCCCCCTCCCCATTTTTGTAGGCAGGCATTATAAATGCATCCAGACCCATCACTGTTGTCTGTAAGAAATGTTGTGCCAACTATTGAAGAGAAATAACAAATCACGAACTAAGGAACGAAAAAATAAAGACCAAGCTAAGAACTAAGAAACTATAATAAACACAAAAGGAAGCATAGCTAAAAGAAATTTAAACTTGCCTATGCTTGCCTGCTTGAAAACCATTCTTCCTTCCCGTCTGTCCATATTCTTCTAATTCATACTTTATTTAAGTGTCTCGTGACTATTTTTTGAAAATTGTTATCGTCCGATCACAACGTTCTCCATTTCCCCTTCGTCCTGACCCATTTATTTTCTTTTCAAATAGACCTTTTGCAATGTGATCCCTGCTCATTCTTCTCCCTTTACAATCAAACCATCATAATGGCCTTTCATATTGCTCATGGAAAGTTAATCTATCATCTAATATTTGAGGGAGGAAGAGGACAAAGGAGATGGAGGAGGAGGAGGAGGAGAAGAAGAAGAGGAGGAGGAGGAGGAGAAGAAGGAGAAGAGGAGGAGGAGGAGGAGGAGGAGGAGGAGGAGAAGGACAACAAGAAAAGATTAGGAGGAGGAGGAGAAGAAGACAAGAGTAGGAGTATGAGGAGAAGGAGAAGGAAGAAGCAGAAGCAGAAATTGAAGAAGAGGAGGAGGAGGAGGAGGACAACAAGAAGAAAAGATTAGGAGGAGGAGGGGGAGGAGAAGAAGAAGGAGATAAGAGTAGGAGGATGAGGAGAAGAAGGCAGAAGCAGAAGAGAGTAGGAAGACGAGAAGAAGAAGAAGAAGAAGAAGAAGAAGAAGAAGAAGAAGAAGAAGAAAAGAAAATTGTAGGAAGACAAGGAGGAGGCAAAGACAATAGTAGGAGTATGAGGAGAAGGAGAAGGAAAAAGCAGAAGCAGAGCAGAAGTAGGAGGAGGAGGGTAGGAGGACAAGGACAAGAAGGAGAAGAAGGAGAAGGAGAAGAAGAAGAAGAAGGAGAAGGAGAAGAAGAAGAAGAAGAAGAAGAAGAAGAAGAAGAAAAGAATAGAAGGACGAGGAGGAGGAGGAGGAGGAGGAGGAGGAGGAAACTTTGCTTTTTCAAGTGTTGTTTTGTCAACTCTAAAACGAGACTCACTCCTTCTGCTCTAAGTGACCGAATGGAGTTGAGCAGTCGGTGTTCATCTTTTGATGCAACTAGAAGGACTGAGCTGTGCCAGCAGCCCTTTATTTTTCTGGACTCCCTTGGAGATTCCCGCTGCCTCAAATCAAGTACCGTTTCCCAGACTTTCCGCTAAACGCCCCTTTTGCCTGGATTTCCGCAATCAATGGCTCCTGCGGCTTCACAAAGAGCCTCCGCGCTTCACCCGGAGAAAATTAAGTGCCGTTTAACGAGCAGCCCCGCCCGCCGCCCATAAGTGGTCGGATTTCGTGCGTTCCCAAAGTCTCTCTTCCCACCTAACACAGGCAGATGTTACTGATGGGATTCATGTCACCTCCTACGCATATATAAGGATGCCGTGGCTTAGTGGCTAAGACACTGAGCTTGTCGATCAAAAAGGTCGGCAGTTTGGCAGTTCGAATCCCTAGCGCCACGTAACAGAGTGAGCTCCCGTTACCAGTCCCAGCTTCTGCCAACCGAGCAGTTCGAAAGCACATTAAAAAATGCAAGTAGAAAAATAGGAACCACCTTTGGTGGGAAGGGAACAGCATTCCGTGCGCCTTCGGCGTTGAGTCATGCCGGCCACATGACCACGGAGACGTCTTTGGACAGCGCTGGCTCTTTGGCTGTGAAATGAAGATGAGCAGGGCCCGCTAGAGCCAGGAACGACTGGCACAAATGTGCAAGGGGAATCTTTTACCTTTACACATATATGAAGGAGAAAAGATGTGATCAGCTGGATGGTTTATTACTTTTAGCATTTGTTTTTTTTTTAAAGATTCGGCCGTTTTCACTGAAGCTGCAGGTCATCCTTGATTTACAGCCATTTGTTGAGCAAATATTCAGAGTTACGATGGTATTGGAAAAAAGGGTCTTACGACTGCTTCGCATTTACGATTGTCACGGCATTCCTGAGGTAGAGTGGTGTGGTGGCCTACAAGTGGAGCTCTTGCCTCACGATCCAGAGGCTGTGAGTTTGATCCCAGATAGAGGCAGATATTTATCTCTCTGGGCACATTGAGAATATATCTGCTGAACAAAACTCCTCATTGGTGACAGGAAGGGCATCTGGCCAGTAAACATTCTAAAAGCTCCATTCAGTTGCCCAGACTCCACCCCGCATCATGATTGATGATGATGATAATGATGATGATGATGATGATGATGATGATGATGATGATGATGATGATGAACGATGACGACGACTGCATTCCCATGTGTTCAAAATTCAGATGCTTGGCAACTGGCATGGACTTACGACAGTTCCAGCATTCGAAGGTCAGACAAGGAATAATGGATGGAAACTGGTCAAGGAGAGATTCAACTTAGAAACAAGCAGGGATTTTCGGTTCACCGACAAAAGGGTGACCGACAAAAGCGCGCCCGACTAAACTGCGGTGACAAAACCGCAAGTTCTGAACCATGCTGATGAATGAGCGCTGAATCACGCTGACAACAGCGTGCCGACAGAAGGGCGCTGTAAACCTAAACCTAACCCTAAACCTAACCCTAACCCTAACGCTAACCCTAACGCTAACCCTAACACTAACCCTAACCCTAAATGTAACGCTGACCCTAACCCTAAACGTAACCCTAACCCTAAACCTAACCCTAAACCTAACCCTAAACCTAACCCTAACCCTAACGCTAACCTTAACTTAAATTGTCCTTCTGTCGACGCGCTGTTGTAAATCGCCCTTCTGTCAACGCGCTGTTGTCGATGCGTTGTTGTCGGCACGTTGATGACGTCGCAGTTTTAGCGACACAGTTTTGTTGGCACGCTTTTGTCGGGTCACGGGGATTTTCTGACAGTGAGAACAATCAACCGATGGAACAGAAGTTGCCTTCGGAAGTTCACTGGAGGCTTTCCAAGAAGAGACTGGAGTGCCATCTGTCAGAAATGGTGCAGGAACTCTTGCTTGGGTGGAGGGGTTGGACTAGATGACCTACAAGGTCCCTCTCAACTCTGTTAATCTGAAAGCACGTCCTGGCTCACGGTGTTTCTGCTCCCAAATCTCTCCCTTTGCTTGCAACTATTAAGCGCATGGTTATCAACACTGGAGCCCAGCTTGGCTATGCCGGGGAAGACATGGAGAAAAGGATGAGGGTTGCCATCGGTGGGAAGATTAGCAGGTGACTCACCGTTTCATTTATGAAACGAAGCCAGGAATCCCTCACCTAATTTCCAAGACGCTAATAGAGCACTGTATTTACCCGCGACAGCAACAAGGGCTTATTAAGTTTGTCTCAGCGACATTGTAAAGCCGTGATGTGCAACCTACAGCAGGTTCCTTTTTGCAATGCCCTTTCCAATTTCCTTTGTTCATATTTCCTTGTCACGCTCCATTCAGCCATCCGAAGGCCACACGCCAATTTGCATGCAAAACATGCAAATTGTTTTCAGACAGTTGGTCATTATTATTATTATTCGCTGAGGGTTTTTTTCCTTCCCCGAACATCTTTTAACTGTCTATTTTTCTCCTCGAATCTCTCTTCCCCTTTTATCCATTTCTCTAATTGTATTAAATTCAACCAATTTAATTTAATATCTGCAAAAGCGTTCTTTAGTTGTGTTATATTCTTTATCTTTTTTCTTCCAGTCTTTCCATTTATATTAGAATAGAATAGAATAGAATAGAATAGAATAGAATAGAATAGAATAGCAGAATTGGAAGGGACCTTGGAGGTCTTCTAGTCCAACCCCCTGCCTAGGCAGGAAACCCCTAGAATAGAATAGAATAGGATAGGATAAAATAGAATAGAATAGAATAGAATAACAGAGTTGGATGGGGCCTTGAAAGTCTTCTAGTCTAGCCCCCTGCTTAGGCAGGAAACCCATAGAATAGAATAGAATAGAATAGAACAGAACAGAACAGAATAGAATAGCAGAGTTGGATGGGACCTTGAAGGTCTTCTAGTCCAGTCCCCCTACTTAGGCAGAAAACCCATAGTATAGAGTAGAGTAGAGTAGAATAGAATAGAATAGAATAACAGAGTTGGAAGGGACTTTGAAGGTCTTCTAGTCCAACCCCTGGCCTAGGCAGGAAACCCTACACTACTATCGCATATATCTGATTTTCTTTTCATTTACTAATCCATTCTTTCAATTCAATCTTAGGAATTTCTCCATTTCCGCCGGTTAGACAGTTTACAAAACTTGAAATCATTATAAAACAATGTGAGATGAACGAAGAATATATAGGGAAAGGAAGACTTGGGAAAATAGATAGAATATTAACTGAATTAGAAGAGCAGGCAAATGTTTTAAAATTAATTTGGGAATCAGATTTGGGAGAAATAAATGATAATGATTGGAAAAATATTTGGAATAGAAAACTATATAAGAATATGTCAGTTAGAGTTAAGGAAAATGGATATAAAGTGATATGGAAGCGGTACC
This sequence comes from Thamnophis elegans, assembly GCF_009769535.1. Lineage (NCBI taxonomy): Eukaryota > Metazoa > Chordata > Lepidosauria > Squamata > Natricidae > Thamnophis > Thamnophis elegans. The sequence goes on along the minus strand of NC_045556.1, from coordinate 36,594,321 downwards.
TAACACCACATAAATGAAATCAAATCGATGGTAAATATACAAATATTTGTTGGAGGTGCAAGAAAGAGGTTGGAACATACAAACATATGAGATGGGATTGTGATATGCACAAAAAGTTTGGGACATGGTGTTTTAGAAATTAGAGCACTCTTGAACGTAAATTTAGACCCGTCGCCGAGAATTGCATTACTGTTGCTGATGGAAAAACGGGATATAAATGAAACAAAAAAGGAACTGATTGTAAATGGCAGCTGGGTTAATGATGGCTAAATATTGGGGATGAAATTGGGATACTGAAAGAAACGAGTGGTATAATGAAATCTGGAGTATGGCAACAAATGATAAATTAACAACGGAAATTAAATTTTAAAAAGGAATGATCAAGGCAAACGATTATAATGAAATATGGAGAGATTTTATAAAATCAGTGTTGGTGGAAAGCAAAGAGAACAAACCTACTCAAGAATATATGTATTTTAAAAAATAAATAAGATTTAAAAATTTTCTTCCCCGAAAATCCTAAATTCTTCTGGATTTTATGCGGTTTTTTTCTCCCCTCTCCCTAAGAACAGGGAAAGAAAGTAAGTTTATTTATTTGTTTTTCTAGCACCTTTATATTTTTATAGTGTATTAATCTAGGTGAAAATGCTAATCTATATTGCCGGTCAGTGGATGTTACGCCCGTATGTTGAATAAATAATCTAATTTTTTCTTCTTTTTATGTTTGCTTGCAAAAACAAGGGCTTTTGAAAATCTGACAAATTCTTAAGCAATAAAATGGGCTCTTTTTGCAGCTTAAATGGAAAAAGGGATCGGATGGGGCTTGGATCCGATGCTGATAAAACTAAAAAAAGGTCAGATTCGTAGCCTCGTGTGCAAATATATCCCATTTCTTTGCTCAAATGACACAGGAAAACCATGGAAACTACAGTTCGAAATGAGCTCACAGCCCAGACTGCATTTCTCCTCCCTCTGACCTTACAAGCTTATGGGCTTGTTTAAATAAGGGAGGCAATTTGAGGGCGGGGGAGAGAATCATAATTGCAAAGGATTTAATCGTAACAACGATTAAAACAAAATGCAGAATCAGTTTTTCGGTATGCACATTTTTCATTCGAAAAAATCATGCTGAGTGTAGAGGCTGAGACAAAAGGGGAAGGCCACGAGTTCAAATCCTGGACACAAAGCCAGCTGACCGGCCTCGTGCCAGCCACTCTCTCTCGGCCCTAGGAAGCAGGCAATGGCAAAACCACTTCTGAAATTTTGCCAAGAAATTTTGCAAGGTTCAGGCAGTTGCCAGGAAACAAAGGTTAAGAAGCAAGCCAGTTTAGGTGCTGAATACTTTGGAAGACGGAACAAGAATGCCTCTGACCATAGGGTGAGTGCAAGTATTTATTTCCAGGAACCAAAACAACTTCGTCTTTCTCTACAGAAACACACAGCTGGACAAGCAGTCTACTTAGAGCAGCCTAATTTAGAAAGATGGATTTTAGAACATGCAATCTAGATTTCCCTTTGCACATATGTGCTAGTCGTTCCCAACTCTAGGGGGTAGTGTTCATCTCCTTTTCAAAACCAAAGAGCCAGCGCTGTCTGGAAACGCCTCTGTGGTCACGTGGCCGGGATGACGAAATGGCGAAGGCGCACGGAACGCTGTTCCCTTCCCACCAAAGGTGGTTCCTATTTCTCTACTTGCATTTTTCACCTGCTTTCTAACTGCTAGGTTGGCAGAAGCTGGGACAAGTCACGGGAGCTCACTCCGTTACGTGGCGCTAGAGATTCGAACCATTGAACTGCCGACCTTTCTGATCGGCAAGCTCAGGGTCTTAGCCACCGAGTCACCGGGTCCCTATTGTGAAAGATATAGATTCCCCCAAAATTCTTAGGGATCTACATTAGATCCCAGTATGAGCCAAGTCCTCCTTGTATACCTGGAAGGAACAGGAGGGTTAAAACAGTAAGAAATAAAAATTCTTTCCCTGCAATCTGCATAGTTAAAATTGCAGCAAGGTTAATTGGAATTAAGAAGAAAAGAAACATTTTTTGTTCTCTTAGTTATGCATCCTCTATAGAATCTTTGCTTCAAAAAAAAAAGGACAACCAAAATGTTCCAGACGCAGATGGTGCCGTCTTTTTTTTTCTCTACAGTTTTCCCCAAGGTAAAAAGAATCCGAAGGAAAATAATACTTTGAAAATTTGTGTTTATTAGATGCTCCGGAAATCAATGCAATCGGAAGTTGTGATTACATTTCCCACTGCTGTCGATACAAAACGACCTTGGGGGTCGTGACGAGTTTGATATATTCAAATATCTTTATTCGTTATGCTGTTTCCATCTGCCCTTAAAATATTAACCGAAGGAACTACGATTCTGAGAATCGGCCTCCCCAAGTGGTTCTTTGATGCAGCAAACTACATCAAACCTCCAAAATAAGTTTCCCCGACCAAATCCACATATCAAATGTGTTTTTCCGCAGGACCGGAGGGAGCATGCTGCCTGCATCCCACAGATGGGGCTTCGCTTGTTTGCTAGAATACTGCATCCAGTTTTGGCTACCACACTATGAAAAAGAAGTTGAGACTCTAGAAAGAGTGGAGATAGGATGATTAGGTGACCGGAGGCTAAAACCTACGATGAATGGTTGCAGGACTAGTCTAGTGAAGAGAAGAACCAGAGGAGACAGGATAGCAGTGCTCCAATACTTGAGGGACTGTCACAAAGAGGAGGGGGGTTATCAATCTATTCTCCAAAGCACCTGAAGGCCAGACAAGGAACAATGGATGGAAACTGACCAAGGAGAGATTCAACCTGGAAATAAGGAGGAATTTCCTGACAGTGAGAACAATCAACCAATGGAACAGAAGTTGCCTTCAGAAGTTGCGAGAGCTTCATCCCTGGAGGCTTCAAGAAGAGACTGTCAGAAATGGTGTAGGGTCTCCTGCTTGGGTAGGGGGGTTGGACTAGATGACCTACAAGGTCCCTTCCAACTCTGTTAATCTGTAAAGGATATTGAGACTGTAGAAAGAGTGCAGAGAAGAACAACCAAGATGATTAGCGGACTGGAGGCTCAAACAGACGATGAACGGTTGCAGGAACTGGGCCTGGCTAGTCTAGGGAAGAGAAGGACCAGGGCAGACAAGAGAGACCTTCCAATATTTGAGGGGCTGCCACAGAGAGGAGGTGTGTCAATCTATTATCCAGAGTACCTGATGGCCAGACAAGGAATAATGGATGGAAACTGAACCAGGAGAGATTCAACCTGGAAATAAGGAGGAATTTCCTGACAGTGAGAACAAATCAACCAATGGAACAGAAGTTGCCTTCAGAAGTTTTGGGAGCTTCATCCTGGAGGCTTTCAGAAGAGACTGGGCTGCCATCTGTCAGAAATGGTGTAGGGTTTTCCTGCTTGGGCAGGGGGGGTTGGACTAGATGACCTACAAGGCCCCTTCCAGCTCTGTTAATCTATTTAAATGGTTGCTGGCATGCTGCAGACCAGTGCCAATCCATGGAGCCCTAAAGTATAATTAGACCACTAAATCATTGTTCCTCTTATTTTAAGTGAGGCCGACTCCCTCATAAGCGAAGACGACCTTCCTCGATCAAATGTACCATTCGGGAAAATGCTAGCATCCTTTGACTTTTTTCCTCCTCCTCTTCCTCCTCCCTGCTGTAATAGAAATACTTTTTTTTTTTTAAGGAGCACCTAGGTCCCTCCTGAACGTTTTCCGTTTGAAGAGCCATCAAGTTTTCCTCCCACCCGTCCCTCCCCGGCTGCCAGCCTGACACAGCCATGGATACAAATAGTTCTAATAATTGCCGCTCGGAAACTAATCACCACTGTGTTCCCTTTTTAAAGAGAGGATCGTTCTGGATTGCGAGGGAGCCCTCAACATAGCGCCACTTAAAATAAAAGCCAGAAAACATCAGACCCTGGGAGAGCATTTAGAGGGAAGAAAAGGGGAGGTTGGCAGGCTGTATGATTGAGCCCATCTAGAGGAGAAGGAAGTGGAGGAAAGGAGGGAGGGAAGAGAAGGAGGGGGGAAGAGGAGGAGGAGGAAGGGAGGAAGAGGAGGAAGAGGGAAGAGGAGGGAGGGAGGAGGAGAAGGAGGAAAGTGGAGGGAGAGGTGAAGAGGAAGAGAGGAAGTGGAGAAGAAAGAGGGAAGAGGAGGGAGGAGGAGAAGGAGAACGTGGAGGAAGAGGAAAGAGGAGGAGGAGGAGGAGGAAGAGGAAGAGGAGGGAGGGAGGAGGAGGAGAAGGGGGGAAGAGGAGGGAGAGGAGGAAGACGAAAGAGGAGGAAGGGAGGGGAGGAGGAAGTAGAGGAAAAGGAAAGAGGAGCAGGAGGAGAGGTGGAGGAGGAAGAGGAGGAGAAGGAGGAGGAAGTGAAGGAGGATGAAGGGGAGGAAGGGGAAGAGGAAGAGAGGATGATGTGGGATCCTTGGTTCTGAGTTTAGTTATTTTCTTGCAGAAATTTCATGACCTAATTTAGGGAATGTCAACAGTGCTGGAAGGGAGTGTGGTGTGTGGAAGAGGAGGAGGGGGAGGAAGAGGGAGGAGGAGAAGGAGTAGTTTTTTCTGCACATTCCTGGAGAAGCTAGTCCTTTAAAAAACACAAAACATATCAAGCAGGAACATTGTCATGGATACAGTCCCGGGAGCTAGAAGATCACACCTGGAATTCGGCACCCAGAATACAAAAAAGATGGAGACTCTAGAGATTCTAGAAGAGTGCAGAGAAGAGCAACACAAGATGATTAGGGGACTGGAGGCTAAAACACAGGAAGAACAGTTGCAGGAACTGGGTATGTCTAGTTTAATGAAAAGAAGGACGAGGAGAGACATGATAGCAGTCTTCCAATATCTCAGGGGCTGCCCCAAAGAAGAGGGAGTCAAGCTATTCTCCAAGGCACCTGAGTGTAGAACAAGAAGCAATGGGTGGAAGCTAATCAAGGAGAGAAGCAACTTAGAACTGAGGAGAAATTGTGACAGTGAGAACAAATGATCAGTGGAACTCCTTGCCACCAGAAGTTGTGGAAGGTCCATCACTGGAGGCTTTTAAGAAGAGACCGGACAGCCACTCCTCTAGAAAGGTAGAGGGTCTCCTGCTTGAGCAGGAGAGGTTGAACTAGAAGACCTCCAAGGTCCCTTCCAACTCTCTAATTCTGCCCAGCGTTCTGTTAGAAGAAAGAGAAGGAGTGACGGAGGGTTGCAAGCGACTGGAAGAGAAATTTCACCCATGAGCAACTACTCCATTGTTGCTGTTTGCTTTAAACTCAACTTGTCCCCAACCCATCAGGGCTCATTTGCAGCTAAGCAACAGTAGGTTCCTCATTTGATTGTAATTCTAAGACGCTTTCATAAATCATAGAAAGTGGAAGTGGAGGTGGAACGAGAAAAAATTGTTTTAAAGGTAAATCTTCCCCTTGCACATATGTGCTAATCATTTCCCGACTCTAGGCAGTGCTGCTCATCTCTGTTTCAAAGCCGAAGAGCCAGCGCTGTCTGAAGACGTCTCTGTGGTCATGTGGCCGGCATGACTCAACGCCGAAGGTGCAGGAACGCCGTTCCCCTTCCACCAAAGGTGGTTCCTATTTTTCTACTTGCATTTTTCACTTGCTTTCAAACTGCTAGGTTGGCAGAAGCTGGGACAAGTCACGGGAGCTCACGCGCACAAGGGATTCGAACCGCCGAACTGCTGACCTTTCTGATTGACAAGCTCAGTGTCTTAGCCACTGATGCGTATCTCCAACTCATTGGATGATTTGTTATCAAATCAAATCTGTGAGCTTTTTTCCTTCCCTGGAACCAACCATTGTGTGGTGAAAAGCTTTGCCGAAACAGTTATCAACGCTAAAGAAATTAATCCTTTCTGTCTGCACATAGCTAAGCGTGCATGCCTTAAAACGAGTGCCACATGGCCCTAAGCGATCAGGAGAAATTGGAACTGCATGCCATTTTCCAAATCCTCTACAAGAAAAAAAATGTCTGGATGCCGGCCATTCAAGAAGCATGCAAGAGCCCATAACAATACCTTGTATATAATCTCCCCGCAGAAGAAATCGGGGAGATAATGGGTGTTTGACACAGCTTTCCCTTAAGGGGCAGAGGACAGGGGCCTGGGATCGGTCTTTGGCAAAATTCAAGGCAATGTCACACTGATGGAAGGCAAGAGAAGGGTTTTAAAGCATGAACTGTGAAAGCATAACAAGAGTTGGAAGGGACCTTGGAGGCCTTCTATCCCAACCCCCTGCTCCAGCAAGAAACCCTGTACCCATGAGGGCAAACTTTTTAGCAAAGGTGTGCCAAAATTGTGCATGCAGGCACTATCGTGGGCGTGCCTACATCCACAATTCAATGTGCCCGCCTACCTGCGCATGTAAACCTCCTTTCCTGAAGCCTCCGGAGGGCAAAAATGGCCTCCCCAACCCTCCGGAAGGTCTAAAATCAGCTGGCCGGCGCATGTAAATATGGCTCCATGTGTCGCCTGTGGCACATGTGCCATCGGTTTGCTATCACAGTCCTATACCTATACCCAGGAGTGCGTTTCTGCCGGCATAGTGCCAGTTCGGTGTGCGCATGATTTTGCTTCAGAGGGTATAAAGGTACAATTGGAATACATTGTGTGTGATTTGAACCCCTCCTGTAAGCCAGTAAACTACCTGAACATGAATGGCCACCAGAGTTACATTTGAGGCTTCATCGGTGGGTTGATATTTACCATGCTGAACTCAATGCTACGTTAACTCATTTCTCCCCCCCCCCCAGATTCACCCGATACACAGAACTACAAATTAACCCAACTGATTTGAAACACACGGAGACACAAACAGTGGAGATCAGCGTTAAGTAAACTTGTAGCAAGGTCTTCGGTTAACCTTGTGGCCTGACTCATACGAAGTACAACTATGGTGCGGGTCATTTTCACCCGATTTCTTGTATAGCACCATCAGTGGTGGTTTTGTAACCAGGTTAATGGCGTAGCAAATTGGTCGAATCCACCTCAACTGCACTTGTTTCTGCAACACAATTAAGCCAACCACGGGATGGTGGGTTGTATAAATCTTTCCTAGATAGGCAGAAGCGAGCACCATTAAGCCCAGCTGTGTTTACTCCCCCACAAGAAAAGGTTTTATAGAATAACCACGTAGGCTATAGTTTTAGTACGATTCAGTTTGATGACCCCCGTAAACAAGTATATATTCCGCATTTTAAACGTGGCTTCAATTTGCAACCTCTTCCCCCGTCATGCCACCCCTACGAAAACCCAAGAGTAACAAATCATCAGAATGTATCCCGCGCAAAAGGTGTTTGAGCAATGCAGATAAAAACCATCCTTCAGCAAAGAATCACTCGACAGGTAAGAAACAGAAGATTAATTCTTGGGCAACTTTTAAGTCTACTGCTTTAGACAGGGCCCCTATCTGGATAGTATGATCAGCACAACCAAACAGATCACCAGAACAGAATCTGGACCTCACACCAACCTATAAACAATAGTTACGAGTCACCAATGGATTTTTCCTGGTCTGCCAAGGATCAGCACCATGGAGAGCTCAGCCTATAAGTTCCATTGGCTTTGAGCGTCTCTACAGGCCATGGATTGCACCCAAAGGAGAAAGGCAGGAATCAGCACCATGGAGAGCTCAGCCTATAAGTTCCCATTGGCTTTGAGCGTCTCTACAGGCCATGGATTTGCACCAAAGGAGGAAGGCAGGAATCAGCACCATGTGAGAGCTCAGCCTATAAGTTCCCATTGGCTTTGAGCGTCCTCTACAGGCCTGGATTTTGCACCCAAAGGAGAAAGGCAGGAATCAGCACCATGGAGAGCTCAGCCTATAAGTTCCCATTGGCTTTGAGTGGTAAGCAATTAAGGACTGGATTGTCCAGAACACCAGAACAGAATCTGGACCTCACACCAACCTATAAACAATAGTTATGAGTCACCAATGGATTTTTCCTGGTCTGCCAAGGATCAGCACCATGGAGAGCTCAGCCTATAAGTTCCCATTGGCTTTGAGCTTCTCTGCAGGCCATTGATTTGCACCCAAAGGAGAAAGGCAGGAATCAGCACCAAGGACAGCTCTTCATCTTGCTGCCTCATTGTACTATCTTACCTGTCCTCATTTTGGAAGCTCTGGTCGCCCAAGAGCAAGTCTCGAAACCGATAGCGAGGCGGTAGAGGGAGCACCTCGGAGTCCAGCTCGTTCATGGTCAGGGAGGAGATGTCCAGGATGACCCCACTCTTGTTGGTGCTGCTTCCTCCGGCTTTCCCGCCTCCTCCTGGGGATGCCTTGAATCTGGGAGGGAAAAAGAGGAGGGGGGGAGAGTGAGAGGCTGGAGACAGGTCGTCCTTTTCCCCCTGCAGTTGGATGCAAACAGGAAAGTCAATCTCTGCCAGATACTAAAACGGTACTTCCCGGGTGTGGCTTAGAGTCCCTCTTGAGTAGTAGAAAGCTGGTTGTCCCAGCTCCATGGGAAGGACCAGAAATAGACCCCGTGTTCCTTGTAGTTTTCAACCCAAGACCAGGAAAGTCTCTCTGTTCTCCTTTTCCCCTTCTGGATGGAATATACACTATCACAAGTAAACAGCCCTTTACTGCCAACTCTCTTTACAGCCCTGGGGTCCCTCCCACAGGAAACAAGATGGGAGATATTGGGGGTGGGCTGCACCAAGAAAGGGTTGAAACAGGGATGAAGACTTCCAAAGCCATAGCAGAGGAAAGCGGGGGGGGGGGGAATGATTGCTTTGCAAATCTGCACAAAAAAAAAAATTAAAAGGGAACTATCATGGTGGGAAGCAGTGTAGGGTTTTTTTAAACAACAATTTTATTAATTTTATGGAGATGTAAATGCAAAAGTGAAGGAAGAAGAAATAGGGAAGAGAAAGAAATGTAGAGTGAAGGGGATCTTTCTGACATGTATCTTTTATTGGGTTCTACTAATCTAGTTGAATGTATATCGTTAAGGTAAAGGCAAAGGTTCCCCTCACAAACACTGTATATGCTAGTTGTTCCAGACTCTAGGGGGCGCTGCTCATCTCCGTTTCAAAGACGAAGAGCCAGCGCTGTCCGAAGACATCTCCCGTAGTCCTGCAACTGGCATGACTCAATGCCGAAGGCATATGGAATACTGTTCGCTTCCCTATTTTTCTACTTGCGTTTTTTAAGTGCTTTCGAACTGCTAGGTTGGCAGAAGCTGGACAAGGAACGGGAGGTCACTCTGTTACGCGGTGCTAGTGATTCGAACTGCCAACCTTTCTGATGGACAAGTTCAGTGCCTTAGCCACTCAGCCTCTCTCTGAACAAAAGCATGCAGCAAATTTAAGTTCAAACACACATGCACACAAAGATTCATTGTGGCTTCCGTGCACATTGAAACACTGGAAACTTTCCAATTTGTTCTGCCTGCAAGCAACTTCCTACAATACTGGGAGCATCCCCGTAGCTGCAGCAGCCAAAAAAGCCAATACAATTCTTAGTTGGATAAACAGGGCACAGAATCAAAACCATGTGAAGTGTTACTAGCACTTTAGCAAGCCTTAGTAAGGCCATACCTGGAATACTGCATCCAGTTTTGGTCACCACATTACAGAAAAAATGTTGAGACTTTGGAAAAAAGTGCAAGATTAATGTACATTCATTCAGTCAATGCCCTTTATTTATTCCATATGGCAAAATAAACAGGGACTGGTGGCTAAGTGGCTAGGACGCTGAGCTTGTCAATCAGAAATGTGGGCACTTTGGCGGTTCGAATCCTTAGCGTTGTGTAATGGAGTGAGCTCCCGTGACTTGTCCCAGCTTCGCCAACCTAGCAATTCGAAAGCGGGTAAAAAAATGCAAATAGGAAAAATAGGGACCACCTTTGGTTGGGAAGGGAACAGTGCCTTTGGCATTGAGTCATGCCAGCCACATGACCATGGAGACGTCTTTGGACAGTGCTGGCTCTTTGGCTCTGAAACGGAGATGAGCACCGCCCCTAGAGTTGGGAATGACTAGCACCTATGTGCGAGGGGAACCCTTTGCCTTGACCATATGGTGTCACAGAATACAGCATCAAGATATAAAATTCACAATAGCAGCATATAAATCCAAAGATAAAACACAGAACAGTGACTTATTTTACTGTCCATTCCATTGGGCAACTGAGAATTACTTCTGGTCTAAATCCACTCCTCGGCCATGACCTGAGTCGCTAAATTCTTTCAAAGAGCATCTATTTCTCTTTGTCTTACATCGTTTTATAATCCTCATGTTCCTTGTAAGCTCAGAAGCAATAAATCCCCTGAATAAGCATTTGAACAAAAAAAAAAAACATATCCAAGGAAAAATAACATTCACAGAGGGAAGAGGGTAAATATTGCTATTTTTCAAAGAAGCTTAATTTTTAGAAGAAGGTTTAAAGTTTTCGGTGGATTCCGGTCAATGTCTTTCCCCAACTTTCCCTATCTCAAAGGTCTTGGATTATAGCTATTGTTATGTCACGGAGGCAGTAAATGTTATAACTACATCAAGGTAAAGGTTCCCCTCACCACATAATTAGTTTGCTAGATAGCACCCAATGTTCAAGTCTGTCCAGATCCTTCTGTATCTTAAGCCTCTCTTCTGGAGTGTTGGCTATTCCTGCCAGCTTGGTGTCATCTGCAAATTTGATGAGCTCCCCATCTATCCAATCGTCCAAGTCATTGATGAAGAGACACTAGGGCAGGACAAATGAAACCAACCCTTTAAGTTAAAGTTTTCTTTCCTCCAAACACCAAGAGAAAGATGATGATTCAAGTCCACCCAGTTCTTCTAAAGATGTTGAATTGAGTCAACCCAATTCACCTAACAATGATGAATTAAGTCAAGCCGAGGTTTGAAGAGCTCAACCGTGACTGGCAGAATGCATCCGTCTGCGTGCTGTCTCATTGTGCCTCGAGTGGTTTTGGATGAATGTTGCGAGAGAGAAAGTCACAGCACAGCAAAACTTTAATTGCAACCGTAGCACAGAGTCCTTCCTTTCTTTGCAGAATGTTCCAGGTTAAATCTCTCTCTCTTACTCTCTCTCTCTCTCTTTTTTCCCGGCGTCTCCAGGACAACCCTAAGAGATGCCGAGAGTCGGTGTGTCAACCACGCTGTGTTATTTTGACTCAAGAGTTCTTCTCAGCTGGATGAAATAATAAGAAAGATTCCTGACTGTACTGAGATGGACAAGTTAACAAAAGAAATCCAAGGAAAGGAAGAAGCAGAATATTATTTGCTATGGGAAAAATGGCCGGAGGAAAGAAACAAGATGAACAATAAGTATCTAAGAAAGATAAAAATTAGAAATAAAAAGGAATGTTATACTTAAAAGAGGGATAGAGTTTGTTTGAGATAATCAGCCAAAATATAGGTAGATAATAAATGATAATGAAATAAGAGGGTTAAAAATGATGAAACTCAAGTTGGATTTAAAGTACCTCACCCCTTTTTACAAAATGGCGGGAATGTTACTGCGGCGGCGGCACAGTGGTGGGGCCCTCGCCTCAGAGTCAGGAGGTTGTGAGTTCAATCCTCGGTAGAGGCAGATAGGGTCTCCTGCTTGAGCAGGGGGTTGGACTAGATGACCTGCAAGGTCCCTTCCAATTCTGTGAATCTGTTAATGCGCCTTTTGACTTTCTGCCTAATCACCAATCTGAGTACAAGACACCAGGGTTTGGCTTTGGCTAAGTCTTTGCAGTCCCTTCCCTGATAGGCAAAGCGTCCCTGTTCCACAGTATTAAGAGAGAGAAAAACCAGAATAACAGGATTGGAAGGGACCTTGGAGGTCTTCTAGTCCAACCCCCTTCCAGAGCAGGAAACCCAAGACCAATTCAGGCAAACTGCTGTCTAATCTCTTGTTCATTATCACCGAAATAACACATTTTAATTTTTTTTTGCATCTTACAGAATAACAGAGTTGGAAGGGACCTTGGAGGTCTTCTAGCCCAACCCCCCGATTAAGCGGGAAACCCTACACCACTTCAGAAAATGGTTCTCCAACATCTTCTTAAAAACCTCCACTGATGGAGCACCCACAACTTCTGGAAGGAAGCCGTTCCACTGATTTAATTGTTCTCTCACCGTGGGGAAATTTCTCCTGAGTTCTAGGTTGCTTCCCTCCTTGATTTAAACAAGGACCCCTAGAGAGACACACCTTCTTTAAGGAGTGGAGCGATTCTGCCTTGGATTCGGAAAGAGGGCCACCTCCCCGCGAGAGACTGATTGAAAGAGGGTTAGAAGTTGGACCGAGGTTTTGTTCCCTAAACGCGAAAACCTGGGATTCTGAGGTTTTCTAGTTCAACTCACAGCATCCCCGGGAACCAAAGAACTGCCTTTTCATTCCAATACAGTCACATTTCTCTCCTCCCTTTTCCCCACTTCCCACCCACCCACCCCTGGGAAAAAAAATCAGATCAGGCTCCCAAAATGTCAGTTTTTTTTTTGAAAGCCAGCCGGTCTGTCTGTGTTTTCAGCCAACACTTACCTTGTCAGCTTTTGGGAAAGCTCTTCTCTCCGAGAATAGCATCTCACCGTCATCCTGGGGGCAAGCATATTTCCCTCTCTCTTTCTCCACAATCCCCCTTTCTCAAATCAAGCCCAGCAGCCGGGAAGCCCCCCCACCCCATCCGGCTTCTGAAAAGCAAGCAGGATCTGTCACCCCAGCCATGGCTTTGCGATGTGTTTTCTTCAGGCGGGGTGAAGGAAAAATGTAAAAAAAAAAAATCAATCTTCTTGTCCTCCACCCGCCGGGGATCTACTTCGTTGGTCGATCCCCTGGTTTTCTCAAACTGGGTGCAAAAGAAGCAAACCAAACAGGCCTTCACCACACACACACACACACACACACACAAAACCCGCACGGAAAGGACCCAGCAGCTTGCAAAGAGAGAAAGGGAAGAGGCTGAAGGCACAGTCTGCCTTTTGCTGCCACGTGGTGGTGATGCAAAAAATGAGAGAGAGAGAGACAGAGCAGAGAGAGAGAGAGAGACAGAGACAGAGACAGAGAGACCAGAGAGACACAGAGATAGATAGATAGATAGATAGATAGATAGATAGATAGATAGATAGATAGATAGATAGATATATAGAACAGAGAGGGAGGGAGAAACAGAGAGAAAGACAGAGAGACAAGAGATAAATAGATAGATATATAGATAGATAGATAGATAGATAGATAGATAGATAGATAGAAGAAACAGAGAGGGAGGGAGAAACAGAGAGAAAGACAGAGAGAGACACAGAGATAGATAGATAGATATAGATAGATAGATAGATAGATAGATGATAGATAGATAGATAGATAGAAACAGAGAGAGAAAGGGAGAAACAGAGAAACAGAGAACACAGAGAACAGAAAGAAAGAAAGAGAGATAGATAGATAAGAGACAGAGAGGGAGAAGAAATAGAGGCAGTGACAGATAGAGAGGCAGAGAGAGAGAGAGGCAGAGAGAGAGAGAGGCAGAGAGAGAGAGAGAGAGAAAAATATACACACACACCAGAGAGGCACGCACAGAAAGTGGGAGAAACCGAGAGACAGATTAGATAGATAGATAGATAGATAGATAGATAGATATAGATGGATGGATGGATGGTGGATGGATGGATGGATGGATGATGGATGGATGGATGGATGGATGGATGATGGATGGATAAGAAATAGAGACAGAGAGAGGGAGGGAGAGAGGGAGGGAGAGAAACACACAGAGAGAGACAGAGAGAGAAAAACACACACAGAGATATTCCAATTCTGTGGAAGGCAGCCAATATTTCTCATTTTTTATAAACCCCACCCTTCTCCATTTCTCCAACATATGCTTTAGCAGTTAATGCGGTTTAGCTGGGGGCGGTGGGAGGTAGAGGACGCTTAAGAAGAGATGAGCGCTTCAGCACATACACAAAGGGTAGATATGAAACCAGGGTCTTATCCGGCATTGCCAAGGGTAGCAGGAGATACGAAGGGTGGACGTTGCAAAGCAGCTGTAGATCTCAGCTAAAGGTTGGGAGAAACATCCTGGGGTAAAGGCTGATTTTTTTTTTTTTTTGGTCGCTTGAGTTTTTAACAGCAACGCCCTGACTAAGAAAGCTTAATTCGCAAAGAGTCTCGTGAAGTTGAATGCAAGGGAAACGAGATTCGGTTACAGAGTTTTGGAAAGCAGGAAGGATTTTTCTAACCCTCTTTTTTTTTTTAACTGTAGTATATTAAGTCACGGTAATAGTCCATCAATCAGAAAGAGCTGGAAGGGACCTTGGAGGTCTTCTAGTCCAACCCCCTGCTCAAGGAGGAGACCCGAAACCATTTCAGAACAAGTGGCTGTCCAATCTCTTCTTAAAAACCTCCAGTGATGGAGGACCCACAACTAATCTACCTTGATTAGTTTCCACTCATTGCTTCTTGTTCTACACTTGGGTGCTTTGGAGAATAGCTTGACTCCTTCTTTGTGGCAGCCCCTCAAATACTGGAAGACTGCTACCATGTCCTCAAATATATATACACTACAGTGTCTTTGGAATATATATATATATATATATATATATATATATATATATATATATATATATATATATATATATATATATATATATTATATAGTCTTCAGGCCTTGAATCTTCCCTAGGGACTCTTCTCTGTACTTTTTCCAAAGACACTGTAGTCATTTTATTTCTCAATGGTTTAATCCTATTTTTGACTGTCTCCTTCCTGGGTGGATAACAAATCACTGGATGAGATTGGAATGTTCATCTGGACTTCAATTTCTGGCTCCCTTTTTTTTACTTTCCCAGAGTCGGAAAATTCCCTGGAGATGCTGGGGGGGGGGGGATGAGCTTTCTAGAGGATAAGATGACCTTTGTATGAAGGACTCAGTGGCTAAAACGCTGAGCTTGTTGATCAGAAAGGTCGGTGGTTTTGGTGGTTCGAACCCCTAGCTCTGCATAACGGGTGAGCTCCTGGGACTCTCCCCGCTTTTGCCAATCTGGCAGTTTGAAAGCACGTCAAAAATTCAAGTAGAAAATAGGAACCACCTTTGGTGGGAAGGGAGCAGCATTCCCTGCGCCTTCAGGCGTTGAGTCATGCCGGCACATGACCACGGAGACATCTTCAGACAGCGCTGGTTCTTCGGCTTTGAAACGGAGATGAGCACCGCCCCCTAGAGTCGGGAACGACTGGCACATACTGTATGTCTGAGGGGAATCTTTACCTTATTTTTAAATCATGTATATTTTTTAAAAGGGAAGTTCCTCTGCAACATTTGGAGGAAGGAAGCAATTCCCTACTAATAAGCGCGAAGCAGATGGAGAGGGGGAGAAAAAACTCAGCCACTCGCCCAAAACACCAAAGTGCAATTTCCTGATTTTTAAAAATCCATTCAGGAAAAAAATAATAATGATGGTTTCAATTCCTCCGGCCCAATTAGCTCATGAAATATATTGAGATGAAAGCCTCGTTGAGAAGGCAGAACTCTTTTCGAAAACAGAAAAAAAGGTCAGAGAGAGGTGGCTTTTGCTGGTTTTCCTAAAGCCAAGTACTCCATTATGAGGGGTTATTTAAATAGTTCTTGTAGAGCTCGGAGAAAAATTGTCTGTATCAATCAAAACACCAGTCAAGAACAATCTCCCTCAACCGTCTTGACTAACGTGGAAACGTTGCTGAGAGGAGAAATTAAATAATGGACGAAAACCAAGCTAGTAGGTCGGTCAAGAGCAGAAGAGTGGGAGAGCCAATCAGATTAACAGATGAACAGAGTTGGAAGGGACCCTATGGGTCATCTAGTCCGACCCCCCCACCCAAGCAGGAGACCTTACACCGTTTCTGACAAAAGGCCAAAAGCTTCTCTTCTAAAGTGACTTAGATTGATCTCATCTCCCTTTATCCCATGTCCTCAAGCATCCACAAATACTTTATAGCAGCCGAGATGAAGAAAAATAAGCGGCAAACACCGACCAACATATGGTGCCAATTCTGAGAAGGAAGCCCCCTGTTGTGACCGAGGTTTCCCCAAATCCCAAAGCAGACTTTTGTCCCAACAAAAACCCCTTTTTTAATTAAGCTAATGTGAATTCCTCTCCTTCACTTCCAACAAAGTCCCGGGAAACGGTCTTCCAAGGGTGAATTTACAACTACAGACCTTATCAGGCTTGGAGAATTGCCAGGCCGATATCTTCCAAACGCCACGCTGCAGCGGCAATTGCTCAGCAAGAAGTCAGGAACAGATCTTCACTCTAGTGAACTAATTTTGTCTCCTGCAAGCTCCACTCCCCTTTTGCTCCTCTTTTATTTCCTCTGGGAGGAGCCACTCATTGTCTAGCCTTACTACCATCGACCTCTGTTCTTTAGCTGTTCCCTTCGTCTGGCAACTCTGCGCATGCGCACACTGGGAACAGGCTCCTGCTGTTCATCTGCTTCACTGATGTCTGACTCTGAAGGGCAGCTGATAACTGGCCTACGGCTCTGGCCCCATCTCTGCCTCCGACACAGAGCTCTCATCCAAGCCTTCCTCGGACTCCAGGACTGGCCCATGTTCCTCCCCAACTTCCTCACTGTCTGAGTCGGCCACCAGCTCCGCTGGCCGCTGGCAGACCACAACAACCAGATTTGTTTTAATATGGCAGAATTTCCTCCAAGAAATCTGAAGGACAACACAGGGTGTGGGTCAGAAAAGGCATTAGAGTTGCTAGACAGCCAAAGAGTGGCTCGCTAAAGTGAGAAGAAACGTTCTTGGCAGCCACAAGGTGCCACTTCCAACCCCTTAATCGTCCCCATTGTAAATTTGCACAACAGTTTGTGCTTGCCTTTTCAAGGATGGGTCTGAGTCACACCCAGAAAGAATGCCAGAGCCCATCGAGAAAATGGCTCAAAAGCAATTGGAATGGATTGGACAGAATGTTCATAGAAACAAAATGCATCTGATATTCCCTGCAGATTTAATCACTTCACTTCACTCCCTTTCATCTATATAACCACAATGCAGTCACGATTATATTGGGTGTTGTGCATCCAATTTAAGGGGTGGGGAACAAAAACGGTTCCTACTCAAGACATCGAAGGTCTGGAACTCGTAGATCTTGGAATTATAGGGCTGGAAGGGACCTTGGAGGTCTTCTAGTCCAACCTCCTGCCTCAAGCAGGAGAACCTACACACATTTCAGTCAAATGGCTGTCCAGTCTCTTCTTGAAAACCTCCAGTGATGGAGCACCACAATATGTGGAGGCACTGATTAAATATTCTCACTGTCAGGTAATTTCTCTTTAGTTCTAGGTTGGTTCTCGCCTGAACAAGCTGCTGTGGCCTGCCAGCAGCCAGTAGAGCTGGCAGCAGATTCGGACAGTGAGGAGGTTTGGGAGGAAGATGGGCCAGTCCTGGAGTCTGGGGAAGGCTCTGATGAGGGCTCTGTGTCGGAGGCAGAGAGGGGGCCAGGGCTGTAAGCCAGTTATCAACTGCCTTCGGAGTCAGACATCAGTGAGGCAGAAGAGCAACTGGAGCCTGTTCCCAGTGTGTGCATGCGCAGAGCTGTCAGACAAAGGGAACAGCTAAAGAACTGGGGTCAACTTGGGAGTGAGGCCACAGGTGGATGATGAATGGCCTCTCCCAGAGGAAATAAAAGAGGAGTGAAAGGGGAGTGGAGTTTGCAGGAGACAATTAGTTCGCTTCATTGGTTCCTGACTCTCCGAGGCTCCTTGCCAAGTTTTGCAGATGTCGGCCTGGCAGCTCTCCAAGCCAGAGAAGGTCTGTGACTGTAAATCCTCCCTTGAAAGACTTTGCTGGAGATGAATGAGCAGAATTCACAGTCAATCAATACAAGGGTTTTTTCTCTGGACCAGGAATTTGCTTCAGGCTCTTGGGAAGCCTCTGTCGGAAGAGCCTGGTAGCCTGGTAGACAGAGCCAGCCCAAGGAGCAATTGGGAGTCTCCAAAACAAAGCAGATGCAGCCCAAACTAGAAAATGGCCCATTTGCCAAATCTAGTTGTAATATCATATCCACCCTGCCCGACTCAGAAGGTCAAAACACAACCAAATAATGTGGGATGGGGGTGGGGGGGGAAAACAACTCTTGACACATTCTTGGACAGATGATTTGGCCATCTAGCAAGATTGTTCCCAGGATTAGAAAGGTTGTGCACCCAATTATGGATTCTGGGTAGAAGGAATGTGAACTCTTATAAACTCTGAACACCTGTTATGATATTGCAAGAGAGCTATTGTCTCTCCTGGGGTAGTTTGAATCCCAGAGTGGAAGTTCCAACCGAGGCTTCCCAAGAGCATGAAGCCAATTCCTTGTCCTGACAAAAAAAACCTTTTTCTTAATTTCCTGTGAATTCTGCTCATTTACCTCCAGCAAAGTCTTTCAAAGGAGGATTTACAGTCACAGACCTTATCTGGCTTGGAGAGCTGCCAGGCCAATATCTGCAAAACTTGGCAGGGAGTCAAGGAGAGTCACGAACCAATGAAGCGAACTAATGTTCTCCTGCAAACTCCACTCCCCTTTCGCTCCTCTTTTTTTCCTCTGGGAGGGGCCATTCATCATCCACCAGTGGCCTTCCTCCCAAGTCGACCCCTGTTCTTTAGCTCTTCCCTTCGTCTGGCAACACTGCGCATGCGCACACTGGGAACAGTCTCCAGCTGTTCTTCTGCCTCACTGATGTCTGCCTCTGAAGGCAGCTGATAACTGGCATATGGCCCTGCCCCCCGCTCTGCCTCCGACACAGAGCCTTCATCAGAGCCTTCCCCAGACTCCAGGACTGGCCCAGGTCCCTCCCCAACCCTCCTCACTGTCTGAATCTGCTGCCAGCTCCGCAGGCGCTGGTGAGCCACATCAGTGGTTCGTTTTCAAAAGCAGACAAATATGCTAACTTTTATGATAAAAGGACTTGGTTCTCAACTTTGAACCAACAGTCCTCACCCCACAAATCAAGATTGCCCATTTTTTTGGGGGGGGGGAATAAGAAACCAAGTTTATTCAGCACAATCCAGGGCTTCGGCCCGAGGTGAAAATCAATTGAAGATTAAAAGGCTATTCAGACATTTGCAGCTTAGACAAACAAGGTTTGCTTAACCCACATCTGGTCTTGTAAGTGAATCTACTTGGAACCCAATTCAGAGTGAAATTCCCCCAATGTAGCACCTGACTTTTTTTTTCCTGAGCTAAAGTCCATTCTCTCTCTTTGGCACCATGCAGGGAAAAGGCTGAAGACCATGACAGATATGTAACCTCGTTCCCATTGAGGCTGACATTTAAGACAGGTGAGAAAGTGAGTTCCCACTCATGCGTGTAGTCATTTTCTCCTGGGGGCTCTATGCTTGCCCTATCTGGGGCACCTCTGAGAGCTACAGCCAAGACTTACACACACACAGAGAGAGAGAAGAGAGAGACAGAGACAGAGAGAGAGAGAGAGACGAGAGAGACAGAGACAGAGACAGAGAAGACAGAGAGAGAGACAGAGAGAGAGAGACAGAGAGAGAACAGAGAGAGAGACAGAGACAGAAAGAGAGACAGAGAGACAGAGAGAGGATGATACAAGGATAGAAATATTGTTTAGAGACAGAGATGATAGATGATAGCAAAGGATAGATAGATAGATAGATAGATAGATAGATAGATAGATAGATAGATAGATAGATAGATAGATTAGAGTTACATTGGAGAGAGAGAGAGAGAGAGAGTGAGAGTGAGAGTGAGAGACAGAGACAGAGAGAGAGAGAGAGAGAGAGAGAGAGAGAGAGAGAGATGTTACATTGTAGAGTAGATAGATAGATAGATAGATAGATAGATAGATAGATGGATGGATGGAGGATGGATGGATGGATGATGGATGGATGGATAGAGGTAGGTAGTATGGTAGGTAGGTAGGTAGATAGATGAGTAGATAGACAGAGAGAGAGAGAGAGAGACAGTCAGACAGACAATAAACAGAGATAGATACGAGAGAGAGAGGTAGGTAGGTAGGTAGGTAGGTTAGTGGTAGGTAGAGATGATAGATGATAATAGGTAGGTAGGCAGGCAGGCAGGCAGACAGACAGCACAGACAGACAGACAGACAGACAGACAGAAAGAAAGAAAAAAGAAAGAAAGAAAGAAAGGTAGCGAGGTAGATAGGTAGATAGGTAGACAGATAATAGATCTCTCCAAACCCTCTGTAGTCCTACCTTTGCCCAAAGGGATCTTCCTGGCAGTGAAGACGATTGGATGAAGTCATGCTTGGAATCTCCTCACCACCGAGCCCTGCCCACTTATCCAAGGGAGCTTCAGAGAGACTCAGAACTTCAGAAACCACCGATGAAAGAAAGAAACCCGTCTTAAGAGTCTTGCTCAGAATGAAGAGCTTCAGGGAGAACTACTAGCTTCTGCTACCAGAGGATTTGGATAACAGTGGTCTAGGATTGCTTGGTGAAAATACCCCACACAATGGGTATATAGACCGAGCCAACTTTCCTTCCACACTCCAGCCTGGCACACCCCCCCTCCTGTATCACATTGCGACTTCCATCCCTCCCAGATAGCAGAGGTCCCGGCGTGGGACCACGATACGCCAAGAACTCCCCTAGATTAATCCTCCTTCATATATTTTTCAACCTGACACCAGAACGCAGTGACTCTCCTCAACCCCCTCCAAGATTAAGCCACCCCAGGAGTAAAGCATGCTGGGAATCATATCCAGCCCAATGGTGAAATTCATTTTTTTTAAAATTTCCACTACCGGTTCTCTGAACTACTCAAAAATTTTCTGCTACCGGTTATCCAAACTACTCAAAATTTTCGCTACTGGGTTCTTTGAACTACTCAAATTTCCACTACTAGTTCTCCAATTTACTGGTTCTATGGGCATGGTGTGGCTTGGTGGGTGTGGCTTGGTGGGTGTGACTTGGTGGGCATGGCAAGGGAAGGATACTGGCAAAATCTCCCTTCCCAACCGACTCTGGGGGCTAGCCAGAGGTGGCATTTGCCAGTTCTCCGAATTACTCAAAATTTTCCACTACCAGTTCTCTGAACTATTCAAAATTTCCACTACTGGTTCTCTGAACTACTCAAAATTTCCACTACTAGTTCTCTGAATTACTCAAATTTCCACTACTAGTTCTCTGAACTACTCAAAATTTCCATTACTAGTTCTCCAAATTACTCAAAATTTCCACTACTAGTTCTCTGAACTACTCAAAATTTCCACTACTAGTTCTCCAATTACTCAAAATTTCCACTACTAGTTCTCTGAATTACTCAAAATTTCCACTACTAGTTCTCTGAACTACTCAAAATTTCCACTACTAGTTCTCCAAATTACTCAAAATTTCCACTACTATTTCTCCAAATTACTAAAAATTTCCACTAATTGTTCTCCAAATTATTCAAAATTTCCACTACTAGTTCTCCACACTACTCAAAATTTCCACTACCGGTTCTCCAGAACCTGTCAAAACGTGCTGGATTTCACCCCGGTCCAGCTCCATCCAGAGGGCCCAGGACCCTGTCACGCGATGCACGAACCAAGCCAAAAGGGTCAAACCTTAATGAAGTTAGCTCTGGTTTCTGAACTTACCAGCAGACAAAAGACCCAGGGGCAGAAGTTTCTCTCTTGAGTGATGAGGTAAACGAAGCCCCTTGGTTATCTCCAACGAATGCCCACACCATGGCCTCCTTCTCACCATTGGTTAAGCATTTATAGACCTAGTGTCCTCTTGGACTTCAGGTGTCAAAAGGAATTAGCAAAGGTCAGTTCCAATTATTAGGTTTTTTTTTAAAGGAAGGAAGGAAGGCAGTCAGGTGAACTCACAAGAGAGAGAGAGGTTCCTTCGGCCAAACTCACCGAATTCAAGCTACGTTTTAAACCCACATCTTTTAAATGCTCATCAGCAGCACCTTCCTTCTGGGGTCTTCTGCCCCCCACCTTGGTGGGGCATCTTCACGATCGGATGCAAAGCGGCGTGCACCTCAAACCTAAGTCCAGTGTCAAAAGGCCTTGGACGGGCTCCCACGTAAGGCCTCGGTCTTCGGGCATGGCACGCCGAATGAGACGTCACCGCAGTCCACCGCCGAGTTCCCCCACGCCCTCATCCCTTGGACAGAAGCAAACTCTGCTCGTACAGGACAGCTGGTGGTAGCACCGAGAGAGTTTGCCTTTTAAAAAGTCAGCGTATTAATTCATCTTATGTGTCAGATATAAATAGCGGATTATAAATATCCGCCTTTCGTTTTCCCCCGTCCAGGAAGAGAGCCAAGGGTCTTGGCAAAGGGCTCCCTACGTCTACAACGTGCTCTGCAGATCAATTTTCTGGCCCATCCAGGACATCTTTGGACCTCACTGTGGTCAGCACCCTTCTCTGCTCCAGAAGAAAGCTGAAATGCCTCCAGCCCTGAGGAATCTCTCAAAGTGTGCGCATGCGTAGAGTTGTCAGACGAAGGGAAGAGCTAAAGAACAGGGGTCGACTTGGGAGTAAGGCCACAGGTGGACGATGAATAAAAGGGGAGCGAAAGGGGAGTGGAGTTTGCAGGAGACCATGAGTTCGCTTCATTGGTTCCTGACTCTCCGAGACTCCTTGCCAAGTTCTGCAGAGATCGGCCTGGTAGCTCTCCAAGCCAGATAAGGTCTGTGACTATAAATCCTCCCTTGAAAGACTTTGTTGGATGTGAATGAGCAGAATTCATAGGAAATTAATAAAAGGGTTTTTTTGGTCAGGACAAGGAGTTTGCTTCATGCTCTTGGGAGACCTCTGTCAGAATACCACTAGTCAAACCCCCAGATCCTCGGCCTGCATCGGTGGAGAAAATTATTTAGCAAATCCCAGTTGGAAGATTGCAAATATTTTAGAGCAAGGTTAGCTGGCAATAGAGATCTGTCAGAGTTGCAATATCGGGCTGGATACAAAGAATCAGACGCAAGGCAAAACAGCCACTTATTAATTATTATTTTTAATGTAAACTACCAACCCTAATATCTCGGTGGCTGCCTCCCAAAAAGAGGGGTTCAACTATTCTCCAGACACCCAAAGGCAGGAGAAGAAGCCACAGATGGAAACTAATCAAGGAGAGAAGCAACCTAGAACTAAGGAGGAATTTCCCAATAGTCGGGGCAATTAACCAGTGGAACAATTTGCCTCCAGAAGTTGTGGGTCAAAGCATTAATTGGTTGCTTTAAATCAGCTTTAGAGTATTGTTTGCTCCCGTCAGCTCTTGAATTTTTGCAGGCTGATGTAAAGAAGACGGAGGGGGCATCTTGTTGCTCATTAAATACATGAAAGTTACAAGCTGTGCATTACAGATTTATGGGGACAGGAGCTTATCAATTGCTAATGAATTTGAAACTCATCCCTGACAGCTTTCTCCCCCTCCCCCCTCTCTCCTTCATCATCCTCTCCCTCTTTTTTTTTTTTTTAAAGTAGAGGGTTCATTACTGGAGACAGAGATTTCCACCATAGTTGTTAATCATGACGCCTCCATGAATTTTCTCCTAGAAACAGATCCAGGGAAAGAAAACTTAAATACGTTTCCTTAGCCTACTCTGGCGTTCTCCCTCCCCACCATCCTTCCTCCTCTCTCTCTCTCTCTCTCTGTCTGTCTGTCTGTCTCTTTCTGTGTCTGTGTCTGTCTCTCTCTTTCTCTGTCTCTCTCTGTGTGTCTCTTTGTCTCTCTCTCTGTCTCTTTCTGTCTCTCTCTCCTTTTCTCTCTGTCTCTGTCTGTCTGTCTCTCTCTCTCTCTCTCTCTCTCTGTCTCTGTGTCTCTCTCTCTGTGTCTCTTTCTGTCTCTCTCTCTGTCTCTGTCTGTCTGTCTCTCTCTTTCTACTTCTCTCTCTCTCTCTGTGTGTCTCTCTCTCTGTGTCCGTCTGTCTGTCTGTCTGTCTGTCTGTCTCTCTCTCTCTCTCTCTCTCTCTGTGTGTCTCTCTCTCTCTGTGTCTCTCTCTTTCTATGTCTCTCTCTCTCTCTGTTTCTCATTTTAAGGCTGGAGATTGAATAGTTCTGATCCATCCTTGAGGGATGGGCAGTGGGTCTCCTAGAAGACCTCCAAGGTCCCATCCAGCCCTATGATTCTGTGTTCTGATTCTAGGAAAATTAAGATGACGTAAGGACCCATGCTTTGAGCAAAGGGCTGGATTAGAAGACCTCCAAGGTCCCTTCCAGCCTAATTGCGACTACAGAAAATGGTTTTGCCCTATATCGGATTTATTTTGTTCCTGATTTCTGACTCCCCCAAGGCTCCCCAACACCTCAAAGGCATTCCTCTCTCTCTGACGCCTTTTCAAATGGAGGATAAATATTTATTTTAAGAGCCACTGTCGATTCCTAAGAAACAAGGGTAAGTGGTGCTTGCGGGAAAGATCTAATAAACCAGGAATGAGAGTTGGCTTCACCCAAAATTTTCCACTTGTTTGGAAGCCGATCCCAGCATTCCTTTGTTATTTGAAGCTCTGCCATGTTATCCCTTCCCAGCTCAGCCGATCAGAAAAAAGCCCAAAACCCTTCAAAGGTTTGGAAAAGGCAGGAAAATCACAGGAAAATTGCATCGGAATTGATTTACAACAGCTTTTTACCCGGTGTAGCTAATTCGTTCCTCTGCCCCATCCTTAAAAATCCCTTTCTTTTTAAAAAAATATATATTGTAATTATACAGTTTTTTTCATTTTACATCACAGTGACAGCTTTGCAACAACTCTATATCGATTTCTATCACAGGGTTTTTTTTACATTTATATATACTATTATATATTCGTTATATAGTTATCATTCTAGATATTTTTTTACATTTTTGTAACATCTTACCATTATATACTATTGTATACAATAAATGTTCTTCATCTTGCATTAATTTACGTTTATTTCTAATTTCTAATTCATTAATCATCTTTCATTATTAGCTTTCTAATCTTTGCATCTATTATCAAGCCAATTATACCATACATCCCAAATTAAATTGTATGCTATTTCTCCTTTGTCTTTAATTTCCATTGTCAACCTATCCATCTCAGCGCAGTCTAATATTTTTTAAACTTTTATATGTATATATATTATATACAAAATTGTATTGTGCATATTGTATATGTATTGTATTTTTTGTATACAATATATACAAAAATGTATATCTATCAATCTATCTCTATATCTATCTATCTCTATATCTATCTATCAATCTCTATCTATCTATCCTATCTATCTATCTATCTATCTATCTACCCATCCATCTATCCATCTATCCATCTATCTATCCATCCATCTATTTCTATATCTATATCTATCTATCCATCTATCCATCTATCCATCCATCTATATCTATCTATATCTATCTATCTATCCATCCATCCATCCATCCATCTATATCTATCTATATCCATCTATCCATCTATCCATCTATCCATCTATCCATCTATCCATCTCCATCCATCCATCCATCCATCCATCCATCCATCCATCCATCCATCCATCCATCCATCCATCTATCTATCTATCTATCTATCTATCTATCTATCTATCTATCTATTAATCCATCTATACATCTTATATCCATGGGTATGTACTTATATTTCTTCTATACATATTACTCTTTCAATGTGCTAATTTCTATACAATGCATCTTATATCTGTATACATATATTCCTCTTATAACTATTATTCTGTACTATTTTATATACAATATATCTTACATTTCCCCCTCTTATTTGTTTATGCAGTTTTATGATTGTTTTCTGGTTCCTTAATTTTTCTTCCCTTACTGCTTTCTTATTCTTTATATCTTTCCTCTAGCCATTCGTACCATAAATTCCACACTAAGTAGTAATCAGACTCTCCTCTGTCTTTTATTTCCTTTGTGTAATATTTTCTTTAAATTTCCCATTTTGAGCATGTGAAATTCTGGCTGCCATTATTACATGTAGCATTAAATATTGGGTTTTTAAAAAATCCCTTTCTTAAGGGACACTTTCTGGAGAAGGTCTGGGAAAGGTAGATGAGCGGATGTTGGTTTTAAAGTCCGCTATCTACGCAGAAGAGGAAGTTTTAATCTGTATATTCCTGATTGCTAAAACCAGACTTTGGAACTGGGTTATCTGGCCAGAGTCATTTGTGTTTCATTGGAAGATTGGAAAGTTTGGAGACTTTTAAGCCTTGAGATTCTGGATTTTTCCGGTTTAGCGTTAATTTCTAGGTCATCCTTCTGGGTTTTGTTTGTGCAACTGTGTCTCTGGCTGTTATTAAATTGGTTGCTGTTTGGACAATCGACACCTTGATCTCGTCACCATTTAAGAGTAACAGTAACAAGAGTTGGAAGGGAGCCTGGAGGTCATCTAGTCCAACCCCCTGTTTGCGCAGGAGACCTGTAATGGGGATTTGAACCACCAAACTGCCAACCTTTCTGATCGACAAGCCACTGAGCCACCTAGCCAGCCTTCAAGTCATTTCTTGGGTCTGCCCTTGAAAAGTGTTCGAAGACTTCAGCTAGTCCAGAATGCAGCCGTGCGAGCGATTGTGGGTGCACCTAGGTTCACCCACGTTACACCTATCCTCCGCGAGTTGCACTGGCTGCCCATTGGTCTCCGGACTCGCTTCAAGGTGCTAGTTATTACTTATAAAGCCCTGCATGGCATCGGACCTGGGTACCTGAGAGACCGCCTCCTGCCAATTACCTCCCAAAGACCGATTCGATCACACAGGCTCGGCCTTCTCCGGGTTCCATCTGCCAGCCAATGTCGGCTGGCGACCCCCCGGGGGAGAGCCTTCTCTGTTGCTGCTCCGGCCCTCTGGAACGAGCTCCCCGTGGAGATCCGGACCCTTGCTACCCACCCGGCCTTCCGTAAAGCTACTAAATCCTGGCTGTTCCGGCAGGCTGGGGCTGTTGAAGCATCCAGCCCGCTTCAATTGTGACTGTTGTTTATTTTAATATTCTTTGTACTGTCTTATTTATCCCCTCCCCGTTTGCCGCCTGGAGTCCTTCGGGAGTGGGCGGCATACAAAACCAATAAACGGAACGAAACGATTTCTTCTGTTAAAAGTCTGTAGAGATTCTCCGTCATCCAGGTCATGGATTTGTCCAAAAGGTGGGTTTTTTTTTTCAGGAGGTAACTGGCCTTTCTTGTTTGTTTGTTTTTTCTTTTGAAGAGATTTCTCGTTTCTCATCCAAGAAGTTCCTTCAGCTCCATTCCCCACTGTCCAACCGAGCTGAAGAAGCTGCTTGGATGAGAAACGAGAAATATCTTCAAAGAAAAGGAAAAAAGCAAGGAAGTCCAGTTGCCTCCTGAAAAAATAAAGCACCTTTGGGAATTATTTCTGTTATTAAAGTTGGGCACGACGGTGTTTATTTGATCGATTGATTTGGAGAAGCCGGTTTGTTTTGTTTTTTTTAAGCTGAGCTGCAGCTGTTTGCTATAAAGCTACAGTTTGAGAAAGACAGCTCGGTCTGCGGATTAAGGTTCCAGGCTAGAAGGCCAGGAACCCTGGAAAACATGAAGAGAGGAAAAGTGGGAAAAGTGCAAAGAAGAGCAACTAAGATGATGAAAGGCTTGGACAGGAAAACACACGAACAGTTGCAAGATTTGGGTTTGGCCAATCCAGAGAAAAGAAAGACATGATAGCAGTCTTCCAGTATTTGAGGGACTGCCACAAAGTAGGCACCACAGGAACATGGTGGCTCAGTGGCTAAGACGCTGAGCTTGTCGATCAGAAGAAGTCAGCAGTTCAGCCTGGAACTCTGCACTTTTTCTCCCAGGATACAGAATACAGATACAGAATAATAGAGTTGGAAGGGACCTTGGAGGTCTTCTAGCCCAACCCCTGTTCCAGGAGGTGGTGGAGGAGGGAAACCCTATTCAGGTAGTCCTCAACCTATGGCAATAACTGAGCTCAAACTTTACGTTGCTAAGTGAGTTTTGCCCCATTTTACGACTTTAGCTAACTAACTGCTACTCCCTTCTTCTGGGAGGATTCTACATGGTGTTCGTACAGCATGGCTTAACCCAGGTAGATGAAGTCTCAGCAGCTGCCACCTTCTCCACCTTCTGAGTTTGTACACGGGTTTGGAAAGAGGGGGATCAGATCCTTTAGGAGCCCACCCAGTTGGGGCCCTCAACCCAATGCAGGAATTCCATGCGGTGAGACAAGCATCTGCTCCGCTTTTTCACTGACCTGTGCATGGCTGTCATCATCAAAGATGAAAGTCTTCTCGGCGTAGTATCCTGGGCTGGGCTGGGCCAAGATGTCCCTGTCCTAGAATCCTGGCCAGGAGGACGGCGGTTGTCTGGGTGAACCATGGTTCTCCTCCTCCAAAGATGTCATTGCTGCGGTTGGGTGCCTCCAAGTCTCCTCCCAATGGATGGACTCTCCTGAAGCTGGGCAACTGTCCGGAGCTTGCATCTTTCTGCCCATTGGGGGGGCCCTAACACTCAACGCCAGCCACTCTCCCAGCCGAGTCTCTTCTGATGGCATCTGCAGCCTACCAAAAGCGCCAGGAAGTTTTAACCAGGATTGGGATGTGCCAGACAATAGATCTCTGTGCCTTTAGACAGCTCGGGATGGGGCAAACTGGGGGAGGCAATCATTTTTTGGGGGGGAGCTGGTTGAGGGCAGGGGGGCTTACCTCTCCATCATTCACCATGGCTGCCGGGCTGGAAGAGGCGAAAGGTGAAGGTTCTCCCTCTCCAAGCGGCTCCATCTCCATCAACGGTTTACGGAGAAGATGCTTCACAGGATGCCGGTCCCCACTTTGCAAAACATTATCGGTCCCAGCGGGAGCGGCTCCTTGTCTTCTGGTGCCATCTAGCGACCAAGCAAGGAAAGGAAGAGATAAAATGAAATTACTTTTCTCACAAGGCTCTCAATTCCTGGCAAATGGATAAGGAAGAAATGGAGGGAGTGACAGATTTTATTTTCCTGGGCTCCAAGGTCACCGCAGATGGGGACGGCAGCCAAGAGATTAAAAGAGGCTTGCTCCTGGGGAGGAAAGCGATGGCAAATCTAGATGGAATCCTAAAACTCAGAGACATCTCCCTGCCAACAAAAGTTTGTCTAGTCAAGGCTATGGTTTTCCCCAGTTGCAATGGATGGCTGTGAAGGTTGGACCCTAAGAAGGCTGAGCACCAAAGAATGGAGGCCTTTGAACTCTGGTGCTGGAGAAGACTCCTGCATTGAGTCCCTTGGACTGCAAGGCCATCCAACGCGTCAGTCCTAGAGGAGAACAACCCTAACTGCTCTTTAGAAGGCCAGATCCTGAAGAGGAAACTCAAAGACTTTGGCTACCTAATGAGAAGAAAGGACTCCCTGGAGAAGAGCCTCATGCTGGGAATGATGGAGGGCAGAAGAAGAAGAAGGGGACAGTAGAGAAGGAGGTGGCTGGATGGAGTCACTGAATCAGTCGGCGTGATCTTCAATGGACTCCAGAGATGGTAGAGGACCGGAAGGCCTGGAGGAATGTTGTCCATGGGGTTGCAGACATGACTTCACAACTAACAACAACAACGTTATCTGGCCTGGGGGTGGGAGAGGGTCTTTGGTGCCTTCCACGATGGCTCCATAGTTGTGGATAATATTTACTCTCTCCTGTGCCTGGTGTGTTTTGTGTGTTAATCATGTTAATGACTGTGTGTGTGTGTGTGTGTGTGTGTGTTGCATTTGTGCTGATAAATAAATAAAGGGAGGACTAGTATAGATCTATTTCAAGCTATTAGTTCTCATCAGCTAACCATACCCTTACTGGGATTCGAACCTGGGCTGTATTACATATTAGGCAGTTGTATTAGCCACTAGGCCACAGGCTCTCCTCCTTTATCAGCGATCTATATGGAATAATGATTGGTTTTTATATGTTTTATTTAATTGTTGTATGCCACCCGGAGTCACTTTTTGTGAGCTGGAGAATCATGTAAGTTAGATAGTAGATAGATACGAGAAAGAAGGAGAGGAAGAGAGGGAATGAGAGGGGAGGAGAGGGGGAGAGAGAGTGTGTATAGATGGATGGATAGATAGAGATTGATGGATAGTAAATGGAGGAGAGATGGATGCAAACATTCACATGGACATTTGGGGGGATGGATGCATGGGTGGGGTGGGTCAGGCATAGATAGATAGATAGATAGATAGATAGATAGATAGATAGATAGATAGATAGATAGATAGATAGATAGATGGATGATGGATAATGATGGATAGATGGATGGATAGATGATAGATGGATGGATGGATGGATAGATAATAGATTATGGATGGATAGATAATTACTAAACCTCATAAACCTTAAGGATGAGTACTTTGAGCTCTAAAGCATATTTATTAATGTATGTGCTCTCTCTCTTTCTCTCTCTCTCTCTCTCTCTCTCCTTTCTGCATAGCACCTATGGATGGCTTACAATAAAAACATAAATATTAAAACATTAAATATATTGTGCCTAGGCGAAGCGTTAAATAGAATTGTGTGCAGCTATGCATATTTATGCTTGCCACTGTTTAGGAGTGTGCATTTTTTAACTTGTTCTTTGATGCATAGGTTTCTTTTCCTTTTAATTTGATCCCTTGATCATCAAAGAGATGATTTATTGTTGCTGTATATATATATATTAAATCGATTTTATAGGCCGCCCAATCCCGGAGGTATATATATATATACCAAATACAACTCACTCATCACGAAATCTCCAGAACCATAATGCCTACAATCTTGACATTGGCATTCTAGGGTCCCCGCTAAGAAAGGATTTTTCGAAATGTCCATCAGATCATTAGTATTTCTTATACAGTAATTAACACACTCTGATGCTAAGGAGTTCTACTCCCCCTCCCCACCCTGAAAAGAACTCTGTTCCAACTGCCAGTTGCCTCACATTCCGTTATCTCAGTTCAAATTGGCAGATGTTCCACTCCTTCACTCAGGAGCGGTCCGGGGCTCCTATGCACTAAACGTCGGTACCAAAATGTCTACACTTTCCACATATGGAACTGCTTCCGGACTCAAGGTGGCGGGAGCGATATTCCCTTATGTGTTTCAATCTCCGACCATCACTGAGCCAATGGATTGAACTAGAGTGAACCAGATTTATCATGCATTGGCCAATCACATAGTTTCATTGCAAAGCACAGGTATCTAGCCTATCTATCTATCTATCTATCTATCTATCTATCTATCTATCTATCTATCATCTATCTATCTAATCTATCTATATCTTCTATCTATCTACTATCTATCTATCTATCTATCTATCTATCTATCTACTAACTATCTATCTATCTATCTATCTATCTATCTATCTCTCTCTCTCTTCTATCTATCGGTCTTCTATCTATCTTCTATCTATCTTCTATCTATCTATCTATCTATCTATCTATCTATCTATCTCTTCTATCTATATCTATCTTCATCTATCTTCTATCTATCTATCCACCTTCTATCTATCTATCTATCTATCTATCTATCTATCTACCTTCTATCTATCTATCTATCTATCATCTATCTATCTATCTATCATCTATCTATCTATCTATGCAGTTTCTCTGGCTTCTTCTGCTTGAATTCTGGTTACTGCACAAAAATATTCATGCCGCTTTCTTGGCAGCTGTGTGTTAAGCATTGGATTTAAAAAAATAAATACTATTATTTTCCTGGAATTTCTTACATTTCTGGAATTTCTTGATGGAAAACGAAGTCAGACTCCAGCAGTCAAAATCAACAAGTCGCCCAGGGCAGCTGTGGCTCTACATATTTCCCTTGGGATTAAATTCCAGGGGACCTAATGGGCCTCCTCGCTCAAGAATCCGTGGCACAATTCCATGTATCTGCCTCCCCTTTACTATACCTCTGTTTTGATTTATTTTTTCCTGGTTTGTATTTCTGACATGTGCCGACAGTGGAAATCCATTGGTTGGCTGGCATCTGTCAACACCTCATTCTCCTGGCTTCCAGCGTCTCACGCTGTTTAAGAGGTCCCTGCGGGGAGATCTTCTGAGCGGCACTTGCGAGGAGAATGTGAGCCAAGTGGGAGATGGATAGACAATCTCACAAGCCGAAGATGTTCCTGTAAGGAAGGCCAACTCAGACAGTTCATGATCCGACTTCTGCGAGCTAGAAATGCTTGGGCAGAGGTCCAAAGTCAGGCCAAAAGGTACATAAGCCGGCTTGAAAGGCGTGCCCCAGTGGTGGGTTTCAAAAAAATTTCGAACCTACTCTGTGGGTGTGGCCTCCTTTGTGGGAGTGGCTTGCCGGCCATGTGACCTGGTGGGAGTTGGCTTGCCGGCCATGTGTTTTTTTTTTCTCTCTCTCTCTCTTCCTTCCTTTTGTCTCTCTGTCCCTTTTTCCTTTTTTTCTTTCATCTCTCTCTCACTTTCTTTCTTTTTTTCCTTTTTTTCTTCTTTTCTCCTTCTCCTTGTCTGTGTGTGTGTGTGTGTGTGTCTGTGTGTGTGTCTCAGTGGTGGGCTTCAAAAATTTTTGGAACCTCTTCTGTAGGTGTGGCCTGCTTTCTGGGTCCACTGGTGGAACCTCTTCTAACCGGTTCGGTAGATTTGACGAACATGTTCTACCGAACTGGTGCAAACTGGTAGGACCCACCTCTGGCGTGCTCCCTCCTAACCATACTGATGGGGTTCCGAATCCAATGACGATGTCCATTTCACTCTGCGAATTCATGGAGAGCTAACCCTAAGTGGAATTTTCCCAAATGGGGTTTCCCCATGTATTTTGCCAAGAAATGTACATAAGGCAGGCTCGAAAGGCCTTCCTCCTCCTAACTATATCGACAGCCTCCAAATCCCTCCTCCTCTAAATGGTTTACAGACACCCTAATAATCTGGGTTCCCCATTTTACTGACTTTGGAAGGATGAGAGGCTGAGTCAACCTTGAGCTGGTCAGAATCGAACTCATGACAGTCGGCAGAATTATTCTGCCATACTGCTTCCTAACCACTGCGCCACCACGGCTCAATCATGAAGTATGGAGATGTGCATAGGTGTATCTTGACCCAAATAGGATATTGTGTGAACCTATCAGAACCTAAAATAGAATACATTCATCAAGAATCATAAGATACAACATTTAGTGATAGTCATAGGTTACTAATAAGCAATCAAATCATACTAGGAAACAAACAAAACAATATAATTGGAAAGATATAAGCAGCATGGTTATAGTCACAAGTGGGAAGAGATAGGTACTAGGAAGGAAGAATAATAGTAATGCAGACTTAGTAAATAGTGTGACAGTGTTGAGGATAATAGTTGTTTAGCAGAGTGATGGCATTCGGGAAAAAACTGTCCTTGTGTCTAACTGTTATGGTGTGCAGTGGCCTATAGCGTCACTTTGAGGTTAGGAGTTGAAACAATTTATGTCCAGGATGCGAAGGGTCTGCAGATATTTTCACAGCCCTCTTTTTGACTCCTGCAGTGTTACAGGTCCTCAGTGGAAGGCAGGTTGGTAGCCATTGTTTTTTCTGCAGTTCTGATTCTCCTCTGAAGTCCGTGTCTGTCTTGTTGGGTTGCAGAGCCAACCAGACAGTTTTGTGAGGTGCAGAGGACAGGCTCATCCTTCCTCTGCAGAACAGAATCAGCAGCTCCTTGGGCACTGAGCTTCCTGAGTTGACGCAGAAAGAACCTTCTTTGTTGTGCTTTTTGGATGACATTTTTGATGTTAGGTGTCCATTTTGGGTCTTGAGATACAATAGAACTTAGAAACGTGAAGGTCTCTAACTGTTGATCCTGTGTTGTCTAGTATTGTAAGAGGAGGTAGTATAGGAGGGTTGTGAATGAATAAAATAAATAACTGAATTTATTGTGAACGAATAAAATAAATAATTGGGGTGAATGGAAGAAATAAATCATCTTGTTTCAGGTATGGAAGTACAGCTCCGGATATTGCTCAGATCTAGCTCAAGAACTCACCCTACCTAATCTGAATCTAGAACCAGGTCTTGTTCATCTTCTGGTTATCTGCTCCAAGGGGACTCAAAGGATTCCACATCTTCAGTGGCCATTTGGATCACAGTGACGCCTCCACCTGGGTGACGGCTCTTCGTGTTGCCAAAACTTCTGCAATGGAAGGAACAAGGGCCAGTGTTAACCTCCACAAGCTTGTTGTGTGTCGTTTCACACAACAGTGGCACGTACATTGAAGATGAGACATCTAGTATTCACATTGAAGAGTATATTGGTAGCCTAGGGGTGAGCTGTGGGCTCCTTGGTGCTCTCTGAGCTCAGTGGTTTTCTTGAAGACATTTCATACCCAACTAGGGAACATCATCAGTGCTAGAAGGGAGTGGGGTTTGAGGAGGAGATGGACTGTGCAGGTCCTTGGTGCTATTTGAGCTTTGCTGTTTTCTTGCAGACATTTCATTACCTAACTAGGGAACACCATCAGTGCTTAGAAGGGAGTGGGTTTGCTCTCTCCGCCTTATAGCCCTGAAGATGCTACCCAGAGGGCAGTTCATAAAAAGCTCCTAAAATCTGGCACAGCTGCCTTGCTTAGCAACATAAATTTTGGCCCTGATTGTGGTTGTAAGTCAAGGACCACCTCTGCAAGAGACGGACTATCTTTCTCCCTTTTTTAATGGCTTCATCCCCCAGTTTTCCTAACCCATCCCAACCTGCAGACTCTGGAATGATGAGCCACAGAGCAAAAAGAAGAGAATGAGAAGGTGCCATTCATAAAAAGAAATTAAAAAAAAAACCAGTGGCGCGTCATCACAAAGGGACACCAAGACTACCTCCATGCGTTGAGATCCAGGTCGAAAGCTTCCACCGTCGAAACGTCAACGATGCCGTCGTAACCGCCAATGGCCAGGAGATACCCGTTGATAGCAGCAAGGCTGACCTGGAAAGTCAACAATTTGGAAAGAGGTTTCAGTGTTTCCTTCTCAAGCCCTTAACCAGGTACGGTCTATGGCTAAGGAAACTCAACATTCAGAAAACGGAGATCATGGTATCCAGCCCTCTCAATTCCTGGCAAATAGATGGGGGAGGCGGGGGAAATGGAGGGAGGGACAGGTTTATTTTCCTGGGCTCCAAGGTCACCGCAGATGGGGACGGCAGCCAAGAAATGAAAAGAGGCTTGCTCCTGGGGAAGAAAGCGATGGCAAATCTAAACAGCTTCCTAAAAGCAGATACATCACCTTGCCAACAGATGTGCGTTCTAGTCAAGGCTGTGGTTTCTCCAATTGCAATGGGTGGCTGTGAAGGTTGGACCCTAAAGAAGGCTGAGCGCCAAAGAATGGAGGCCTTTGAACTCTGGTGCTGGAGAAGACTCCTGCATTGAGTCCCTTGGACTGCAAGGCCATCCAACCGGTCAGTCCTAGAGGAGATCAACCCTCATTGCTCTTTAGAAGGCCAGATCCTGAAGAGGAAACTCAAAGATTTTGCCCACCTAATGAGAAGGAAGAAGGACTCCCTGGAGAAGAGCCTCATGCTGGGAAACAATGGAGAGAAGAAGAAGAGAAGAAGAAGAAGAAGAAGGAGAAGAAGAGAAGAAGGAGAAGGAGAAGAAGAAGAAGAAGAAGAAGAAGAAGAAGAAGAAGAAGAAGAGGAGGAGGAGGAGGAGAAGAAGAAGAAGAAGAAGAAAAGGAAGAAGAAGAAGAAGAAGAAGAAGAAGAAGAAGAAGAAGAGGAGGAGGAGGACTTCTACCTACCTATCTATCTATTTATCTGCCTGCCTGCCTATCTATCACCTGAGTCCCTGGACTGCAAGGCCATCCAACCGGTCAGTCCTAGAGGAGATCAACTCTCATTGCTCTTTAGAAGGCCAGATCCTGAAGAGGAGACTCAAATCCTTTGGCCACCTAATGAGAAGAAAGGACTCCCTGGAGAAGAGCCTCATGCTGAGAACGATGGAGGGCCAAAGAAGAGGGGGATGACAGAGAAGGAGGTGGCTGGATGGAGTCACCGAAGTGTTACTAATAAAGTGGTAACACTTCACATTGTCATGATGATAATAGCAAATGTTAAAAATCATAGACTTTTCATTGTGTTGTGTCGTGTTGTTTCGTTTCCTGTCTGTTTCTATTTCTGGCTCTCCTTACCTTGCTCCTTTTGGACCTCATGGGCCTCACAGGCGTCCATCGGTTGATCAGGGGATCAAAGCGCTCAGCGCTGCAGAGTTCGGTCCATTCATCCTGCCCACCGACGGCATAGATCTTGCCTCGCAACGCGACGCAACCCAGGTTTTCCCGGCAGCTGCGGAGCGGAGGGCAGGCAGCCCACTGGTCTTCTGTGGGGTCGTAGCGCTCGACTGAAACACAAGAAGGTTGAAGAGCTGTGGCTTTTGATCTTTGTGCTGCCGCTTGTCACTTTAATCACTGAGGGGGGGGGAGTATTAATTGTTTCCAAAGCTGAAAGGACACTCTGTGTTCTGGAAAGTAATAGTTATGTGTAAAAGAACCTGAAAGGACTAGCCTGCTTTTTAACAGGTAGTAGGCAGTATAAGGTAAAGGTAAAGGTTCCCCTCGCCCATCTGTGCTAGTCGTTCCCGACTCTAGGGGCGCTTCTCATCTCCGTTTCAAAGCCAAAGAGCCAGCACTGTCCAAAGACGTCTCCGTGGTCCTGTGGCCGGCATGACTCAATGTCGAAGGCACACGGAACGCTGTGACCTTCCCACCAAAGGTGGTTCCTATTTTTCTACTTGCATTTTTTATGTGCTTTCGAACTGCTAGGTTGGCAGAAGCTGGGATGAGTCACGGGAGCTCACTCCGTTACACGGCGCTGGGGATTTGAACTGCCGAACTGCTGAACTTTCTGATCTACAAGCTCAGCGTCTTAGCCCCTGAGCCACCGCATCCCTTATATAGAGAGCATAAACTATTAAGAGAAGAGCAGAGTGGGAAGGAGCCTTGGAGGTCTTTTAGTCCAACTCCTGTTCAAGCAGGAAACTCTATACCATTTCAAACAAACGCCTGTCCGTTCTCTTCTTGAAAAAACTCCAGCGATGGAGCACTCTAAACTTCTGATTGTAATTGTGGTTAATTGTTCTCACTGTCAGGAAATTTCTCCTTAGTTCTAGGTTGCTTTCCCTCCTTGATTAGTTTCCACCCATTGCTTCTTGTCCTGCCTTCAGTTGCTTTGGAGAATACTTCGACTCCCTCCTCTAGGACAGCCCCTCAAATATTGGAAGACTGCTATCATGTCACCCCTGGTCCTTCTTTTCATTAAATGAGACATTCCCAGTTCCTGCAACCATTCTTCGTATGTTTTAGCCTTCCAGCCCCCTAATCATCCTGGTTGCTCTTCTCTGCACTCTTTCTGGAGTCTCCACATGTTCTTTATATTGTGGTGATCAAAACTGGATGCAGGATTCCAACTGTGGTTTTATCGAGGCATTACAAAGTGGTATTAACACTAGAGTGGCATTGAATGTTGGAGATGAAATTCAGAAGGAAGAGGATTAACTCAACGGTTACGATCCTGTTCTGCGATTTCTATCATTGTGGGTTGAAATCAGTAACACTGTTAATAAAACGGCATCAATTGTTGTTTGTTATATATTGATTGATTATGTTCCCCTTGGCTATGTGTCGAGTCTCTGGGATCAATAATTTCCTATTTCAAACCGATAACCCTTTTCACGTATCAAATTGAAGGATCAATTCACCACTTCAAACCAATTATCATCTTTTGCATTCTGTAGCTGGCTAAAGCAGCTGTTAGGCTGCACTGGACTTCTATATAACTGGAGTTATTTGCTCTCTTTTTTTTCCTGATGAAGAGGCAACAAAAATTACTTTTGAAACGTATCAAAGTCAAATTATCCTGTAGTCATTCTGTTTATAAAGTCATTTTCCAGACCTCTTTTATTTTAATACCACCATTGATCCTTTAAGTATCACATTTATCTATCTTGACATTTGTTAACAGAAGAGTAGGCGTGTTTTTGTTAACTAATTGCCTGATCTAAGTTCTTTCATTAATTAATTTAATCTAATAATTACCCAGACATGCACGCTACGGCAAACCAATAACTTGGAAAGCTTTTTTCCATCCTTCAACACACCCGGCCCACAGGAACCCATCCGTCAAAAGCACGGATTTTAATTAACGTCACACATAGATATAATCATTTTCTATTTTTAATGTTTGCGTGAGGGGAACGGAGAGAGAGAGAGATGCAAAGATGCAGGAGACAGTAGAAAACGCTTCCAAAACTAGGTAGAAAAATTGGTTCCCAACCCACCAATTATTTTCACCATTCTCTTTTCCTGCTACGAATGCCAAAATAATAATAATATTTTTTTAAAAAAAGCAGGGAAATTATTTCCTGTCATTTTTGAGGCAGAAAGTGCACTGTAGGACATCTTAGTCAACGCTGCGTCAGCTTCAGCTCAGAGAGAGAAACTGGAAGTTTAGAAAGTTTGAAAGGGAATTCAAGTAATGAAGGAGAAATTTCCTGACAGCGAGAACAATTAATCAGCAGAACAGCTTGGCTCCAGAAGTTGTGGGTGCTTCAATACTGGAGGTTTTTAAGAAGAGACTGAACAGCTGTCTGAAATGTTATAGGGTCCCTTCCAATTTTGTTAATTCTGCTTTAACATAGGGCAAGGACTAATTTAACCCACAGTCAGGATATACCTGAGCATAAGGGAGAATATCCATCGGAGCCCCCAACGGCATATAAATATCCATCCAGGACGGCCAAGCCCAGGCCTTTTCGACGACACTTCATAGGCGCCAACTTCTGCCATCTATCCAATACTGGGTCGTATCTGGAAGGAATCAGCAATGGTGAGAAAGAGATGATTCTACAAAATGTCTCCATATTTTCCTCCTCCTCCCTTCATCCTTTATCCTCCTCCTCTTTCCCCGTATCTTCTTCCTCCTTCTCCACATCTTCCTTCTCCTTCTCTCCCTCCCTCTCCCTCTCTCCTATAAGCTTCCCAAGGTGATTGACACCAGGCCCATCTCCCTCGAGATGTTGCATCAATCTATTTTTGATTTGAATTGGGGAGAGATCTTTGCGGTAAGTAAAAAGGCTAACAAGTATAAATATTAGCTACTGTAGCACACCAGCATGGCCTCAAATCGGCATCCCAACTGGGCCTTACCTTTCCAGCGTGTTGAGGCAAACCAGCCCATCAAAACCACCAGCGCAATATAAGTAACCGCCGAGTTCAGCCATAGCTACATCTTGCTTCGGTTCACTCAGAGGTGCGACGTTTCTCTTCCACTCATTGATTTCGGGGAGATACCTACCAGGGAAGAAATAAGATGGAGGAGAGATTCTGGGCATGGGAGGGAGGCAAGTGTCCCCCCCCCCCCTTATAGAAGGGGAAGAATGGTGCGATGGCCTAGAGGTGGAACTCTCGCCTTAAACTCAGGAGGCTGTGAGTTCGATCCTAGGTAGAGGCAGACATTTCTCTCTCTGGGCACAGTGAGAATATATCTGCTGAACAAAACTCCGCATTGGCAACAGGAAGGCATCCGGCCAGTAAAAATTCTGCTACCTCCGTTCAGTTGCCCAGACTCCACCCCGCAAGGGATTATGGGGGTCATTAAAAGAAGATGATAGGAAAAGGAGGGGAAGCTGACTCAATGCCAGGACTTGTACAACACGATTGCAGAGTAAACATAAACTACAGGTAGTCCTTGACTTACAACAGTTCATTGAGTGACCGTTCAAAGTTACAACGGCACTGAGAAAAGGGGCTTACCACAATTTTTCACACATGACCTTTTTAGCATGCCCTTGATCATGTGATCGAAATTCAGATGCTTGGCAACTGGTTCATACTTATGAACATTGCTGGGTCTCAAGGACATGAGAACCCCTTTTGACAAGCAATCCCATTCTATATTCCTATTCCTATTTTATATTCCTATTCCTATTCTATATTCCTATTCTACATTCCTATTCCTATTCCTATTCCTATTCCATTCCATTCTCTATATTAAATAATAGGTGCATGCATATATATATATATATATATATATATGAACAAAGGCAACAGTAAAAATAATAGCTTTCTGTCTGGATGGTCTCCTGGGGTGAGCCGATAGACAGAGAAAGGAAGCAGTATGCTTCCTCCCATATTTGGGCATACCAGGGGTTGTGACACAAAATACATACTTATTTCCCTGGCTTAGCTGATAAAGGAGGAGAGCCTGTGGCTTAGTGGCTAACACAACTGCCTAATATGTAATACAGCACAGGTTCAAATCCCAGTAAGGGTATGGCTAGCTGATGAGAGCTAAATAGCTTGAAATAGATCCATACGTCTCCCTTTATTTATTTATCAGCACAAATACTATATATATATATATATATATATATATATGTATATATGTATATATGTATATATGTATATATGTATATATGTATATATGTATATATGTATATATGTATATATGTATATATGTATATATGTATATATGTATATATGTATATATGTATATATGTATATATGTATATATGTATATATGTATATATGTATATATGTATATATGTATATATGTATATATATGTATATATGTGTGTATATATATATATATATATATATATATATATATATATATATATATATATATATATATATATATAAATATATATATATACACATACACATACACGCTGACAGAGACTTCTGCCTCCGAGCCCTCGGACTCAATTCACAGCTTTGCCTAACCGATGGAAAATATTTAAACTCCAGGCGTGAGTTCATTCTGAAGGCATTTTCCCCTTAATCTCCTTGTCTGTGTGCCTTAATGGCAGCAGATCCTTAAGAGAGAAAAAATTAGAAATCACTGCTGGCCCCGATGATGGGAAGTCGCTTCTCCTTAAGCCAGGATAAAGAGCTGTTGGCTACCAGCTTTGAAAATGGAGAACAAGTCCTCTAAAGTGAGAGAATCTTGTGCTTTGCACCTGCCTGGAAAGGAATCATAGCTCCGGAGTATTAGAAGTGCTTATGGGGTTTTTCTTTTTCAAGGAACAGACGTCATTGCGTAATTGACGGGGCTTGTAAATAAAGAGACATCATAAAAATACCAACAGCGTCTTAGTCACCTCGCAAGGAAAAGGAATGCTGCAAAACATTTCTCGGCAAGCTGGGAAAGCAGCAAGTGACTCAAATGGTGGCACGCCCGCAGGCTCCATAAAACCTGCAGGCACAACTTGGGAGTCAAGAGCAGGGACTGAAAATTAGTC
This sequence comes from Thamnophis elegans, assembly GCF_009769535.1. Lineage (NCBI taxonomy): Eukaryota > Metazoa > Chordata > Lepidosauria > Squamata > Natricidae > Thamnophis > Thamnophis elegans. The sequence goes on along the minus strand of NC_045556.1, from coordinate 36,553,260 downwards.
ATTTTAAAAGAGAGAAGGGAGTTGAAATTCGGTCAATTTCAAAGGGAACAGGAAGTTGAAATTTAGTCATTTTAAAAGAGAGAAGGGAGTTGAAATTCGGTCAATTTCAAAGGGAGCAGGAAGTTGAAATTCAGTCAGTTTCAAAGGGAGCAGGGAATTGAAATCCAGTCAATTTCAGACTGAGAAGGTAGGAGAGAATAGCAACTTAGAAAAAAGTAACCGGAATTGGGGGGGAAAGGAGAGTTTTCCATCTTAGACACACTCCCTGTTTGTTCTCTAGGATTCTTCCCCTTTACAAATCCCCAACATAGTCTACGGTTCCCCAACAGGGCGAGAATGGGTAGAAAAGAGCAGACAAATCCTGCCATCGACCATCTCTAGATGATCTTCCTTCAAGGCGCCTGCTTACCTCTCAACGCTATTGAGGCAGACGAGTCCATCGTGGCCACCAGCTGCATAGATGGACCCATTAAGGGAAGCCACCCCAATGCCACTCCGCTGTCTCAAGACCGAGCCCAGGATTTGCCACTCATGATCCAGGGGGTTGTAACGCTCCACCCCACCGGTGATGCCTGTAGGACTGACTCCCCCAACTGTAAATTAAAGCAGTAAATTTAGTTGCTGCCTTTGAACGATTTCCTTCCAACAGACATTTGATTGACTGGTCTATCCTTACAGTGTTATGTACAGTATTATGTTGATTGTTGTTATTATGACTTCCCTTTCTCACCTGAGCTTCTTCCATTTTATAGGATAAGCTCTTTGTAAAAAAAAAAACATTATTGATTTGCTAGCTGTTTGGATGAAGGATGAAAAATAAATGCTTCAAAAAGTGTAGTCTTTTGTAAAAATATAAAATAAAATCAAAACCTTGTTCTAAACCAGGGATGGCTAACCTTTTTCCCATCGTGTGCCTAAAGTGGGGAGAGTGCAGGGCAGTCGTGCGCGGGCATGCCCACACCCATAATGCTATATGGGCGCGACCCTCGTCCTCCCCCCCGCTTTTGGTACGTGATGTACCTGTGTTTTGCTTTCCCCAGGCTCCAGAGACTTTCTAGGAGCCTGGTGAAGGCGAAAACAGCCTCCCCCACCCCCCTGGAGGCCCTCTGGAGGCTTCAGGAGGCTTCCCTGAAGACTCCGGAGGGTGAAGAACGGCCCTACAGGCAACCCGGAAGTCCACTCCCAAACTTCCGGTTTCCCCCCAGGGCCGTTTTTTGCACTCCGGAGCCTTCAGGGAAGTTTTCAGGGAAGACTCCGGAGGGCGAAAAGCAGCCGAAAAAGAAGGGTGAAGTCAGCTGGCTAGCACGCGCATGCGCGGTGGAGCTGACAAGGCAACCCCTCGCGTGCTCTAACAAATGGCTCCGCATGCCACCTTTGGCACACGTGCCATAGGTTCACCATCATGGTTCTAAACTCTCCTGGATGGTCTTCTCCACCCATCACCCACAAAGAGAGAACATTGTCAGCTCCTACCACAGAGAAATCCAGGAAAGCCAATATACTTACTTGCATAAAGAACCTCTAAGGGACGTCCACTGTTGGATGACGTATGCTTGGTTCTCCAATTACCCAGCTTCCAGTTTGGTTCAATCTGCTCCCTGCAGGAACCCAAGATTAAATCATCATTAACAATATATATATATATATATGTATGTATGTATGTATGTATGTATGTAGGTAGGTAGGTAGGTAGGTAGGTAGGTAGGTAGGTAGATAGATAGATAGATAGATAGATAGATAGATAGATAGATAGATAGATAGATAGATAGATAGAGAGAGATAGATATAGATATAGATATAGATATAGATATAGATATAGATATAGATATAGATATAGATATAGATATAGATATAGATATAGATATATCGATAGATCGATAGATCGATAGATCGATAGATAGATGTATGTTATGGTTATTCGGGTGTTAGTATGTAGGTCTTTGGTTATTCGGGTTTTCTCCCGCGTAAAATTTTCCAAGACACTTCCAATTTTACGCGGGAGAAAACCCGAATAACCAAAGACCGACATACATATACATACATACATACATACATACACATACACACACACACACACACACATATTGATTACCATCCTTCTCTAAGAAATCTTCCCAAGGAAAGCTACCATATTTTTCAGAGTATAAGACGCACTGTTTCCCCCCCTAAAAGAGGGTGAAAATTTGGGTGCATCTTATATACTGAATGTAGCCCCACCCACCCACCGGCCCCAACCCTTTGGCCTCTGCCTCCCAGCAATTTACCTCTTTGCAGCAAACGGGGGCTTGGGGAGGCTTCAATAAGCTATAACAATCCCTGCAGCCTCTAACAACTGATGATCGGGAGAAATTTAAAGTGAAACTTGCTGTTTGCTCCATGGGGCAAATTGCTGGGAGGCAGATTTTTTTTTTCTTGTGCTAATCAGGCTGTTTGCTGCAAGGAGTTAAGTCAACAACTATAAATGCCTATAGAATGTTCAAATTGTTAGATTTATTTTTTAAAGACTGCTTTATTATTATTCTAGACAACTTAACAAAATGAAGAAGCTTTTTAAAATAAATGCTTGCTCTGAAGAGGTCCCATGCTATTGTTTTTAAAAGTGCTATTCTTTTAAATTGCAGATAATAACTATACTTCCAGAAATCACATCAATTTTAGCAGCATCTGTACAAATGTAGTCTGAAATATAACTCTACAGTGTATTTTGTCTGTACTGTTCGTTGCAAGGAGGCAAATTGCTGGGAGGCAGAGGCAGATATTTTCCCCTTGTTTTCCTCCCCAAAATCTAGGTGCGTCTTATACTTTGGAGCATCTTATACTCCCAAAAATACGTTAACTATTATGTTCTGGACTGTAAATTTTACCCCTGCAAAAATCTGATGCCAGAATCCAAACAGAAGGCAAGGAAATTTTAGAAGCTTCCATGAATGTTTGATTCCACTCATTCCCTAGATTCTTTGACTGAAGAGTAAACAACAAGCAGGGAACTATTTTAAAGAGATCTAAAAAGAGTTTTGATCATGCCCAAAGGAATGGGCACTTTACTAATTTTAGTCCTTTCTTGGAAGGGCTGACTGATCAAATCTGCCTTGAAGGGAAACTACTCTAAGAAGGAAGAACAGCATGGGTTTGGGGATTGCTACGCCTCATTGGCTAAGACCCTGAGCTTGTTGATGGTCGGCAGTTTGGCGGTTCGAATCCCTAGCGCCGCGTAATGGAGTGAGGTCCACCAGCAGATATCTGTTCCCGACTCTAGAGGGCGGTGCTCATCTGTTTCTAAGCCAAAGAGCCAGCATTCTCCAAAGACGTCTCCGTGGTCATGTGGCCGGCATGACTCAACGCCGAAGGCGCACAAAATGCTGTTACCTTCCCTCCAAAGGTGGTTCCTATTTTTGTACTCGCATTTTTTTTAACGTGCTTTCGAACTGCTAGGTTGGCAGAAGCTGGGATGAGTCACGGGTGCTCTCTCCGTTACGTGGCGCTAGGCATTCGAACCGCCAAACTGTCAACCTTTCTGATCGACAAGTTCAGTGTCTTAGCCACTGAGCCACCCTTAATAATGTTTGCTTATATGTAATAAGAATCTTTCATCATTTACTTATACATATCAATAATCTTTTATCTTCTAATTTCTACCTCTTTTATCTAACCACTACTAATAAAACACATCCCATGTTAAAAAAATATTCTGTGTCTTCTTCCTGGTCTTTTATTTTTCATGATTGATTGCGAGGACCTTCGATGTCTTAAAACAGCCTCTGAAATTCTGCAAAGGAAAGCATAAATCTCCGTTTTTTTTTCCAGCCATGTCACTAAAACTCCTTCCCATGGGCTGTTTTACATGGGCTGACCCACTTCCCAGGACTGTTGTGATGCTAAAAGAAATTCTGTTGCTAGTATGGACTTGGGAAAGGGACACAACAGCAGTTAAAATGAAACATTCCTAAGCCGTCACTCTCCAAATCCACCATCTTCAGGGAAAACCACAATTCTAGGCTTAGCTCAAAAGAATAACACCCACAGACGATAGTTGTTTAGACATACATCCCATTGGCCATGCTAAAAAAAAAAAACCCATGAAAATGGGGGCTAGGAGTTAATTAAAAACCAAGAGAACTGAAGATGCTACTCGGGTGAGAAGCGAGGTGTTTTCAAAGAAAAAAGAAAGTGCCTTTTGAAAATAAACTTTGGGAAAGGATCTGGTCAGTTTTTCCGGCGTGCAAAGGGAGTTCACTTACCCTCGTTCTTCGTATACACCCATCCTGTCGTCTTAAGGATGCTCCAGAGAGGCTGTCCTTGAATCAGGATGCAAAATCTCGGGCTTATATGCGAACTCCGAAGCCAAAAATAGAAACAGCAAGCATCTCTTTAGTGAGTCACACGCCGGAGGGGGGGAATTCTCTTGAACCCATTGTTCTTCTCCAGAGGAGTAACCATACACCAATATATCCTTCACCCACAGCCAACATTCAAGCTAGAAGCCATCATCTGTGTCACCAGCATGTATATGGCCCACAAGGCTTATAAAACTCAGTTTGCAAACGTTCATAGGACAGGATAACCCAAAACAATGGTTTACTGAATTGAGCCACTTAAGTTACACTTTTTAGAAGTTTGCTTCTAGAAAAACCACACTGCAATCGTTTCAGAAATGTATCTTCCGACATTGAAAATCTTTGTCTGTTCTAGCTGTGTTTATGTCAATCTTTGATATAGCAATTCAGTCTTGATAGAGAGTATCAAGCTCAGGTTTGTTTTCTCCATTCTTCCTTCAAGGGCTTGCGAGGTGAACAAGGACGTTACGAGGTCCCTTCCAACCGTGTTATTCTGAATCTTACGTGTATTCAAACACATTAAGATATTTGCATCCCATAATATCACCCATTTTTTTATTAAAATTAAATCGGACGTCAGCAGTGGGCGAAAATTGTAAGGTGAAAGGTTGATTAGAGTTCACGAAAGAGATAAACCAGAACAAGTGGGTAAGACGCTGTGCTTGTCGATCAGAAAGGTCGGCGGTTCGAATCCCTAGCGCCGCGTAACGGAGTGAGCTCCCGTGACTTGTCCCAGCTTCTGCCAACCTAGAAGTTCGAAAGCACGTAAAAAATGCAAGTAAAAAAATAGGAACCACCTTTGGTGGGAAGGTAACAGCGTTCCGTGCACCTTTGGCGTTGAATCATACTGGTCATATGACTACGGAGACGTCTTCGGACAGCACTGGCTCTTCGGCTTTGAAACGGAGATGAGCACCGCCCCCTAGAGCCGGGAACGACTAGCACATATGTGCGAGGGGAACCTCAACCTTTACTAATTTGTACTAATGAACTTTTTCTTATTTGGTTGGTTGGTTGGTTGGTTGGTTGGTTGGTTGGTTGGTTGGTTGGTTGGTTGGTTGGTTGGTAGGTAGGTAGGTAGGTAGGTAGATAGATAGATCTAATAGAGAGATATAGATAGATAGATAGATGAGAGAGAAAGAGAGAGGGAGAGAGGGAGAGGGAGAGGGAGAGGGAGAGGGAGAGAGAGAGAGAGAGAGAGAGAGAGACTGTATTTCCTCCTTCATTCAGTTCGGACATAGCACTTTTTCTTATCTTATTTTCTTTTTCTTTGTTATCTCCAGCCAGTTTATCTTTTCAGTTTAGGAACGTTAAAGAGCTATTCTTATACTCCAGTCTGTAACGAGCCCGAATGTGATTTGAAAAGAGAGAAAAGAAAGTCAAATTAAAATATAAAGCACCTGTCAGTTTAACAAGTTTTTAAAAATATCCAAGTCATGTGCCCCTCTGAAGGCTTTTCAGGCTCGGTGCCTCTGAGCCTTGCTCCAGCCGAGCAAATGGAAACCGCCAAAGATGCGCAAAAGCAGCTGTGTAGAAGCCGAGAGGTCTGCTTGGGTCTGCGTGTACCAGGCAGCGCTCTGCACCTGTGGTAAGAGATCTCTCCCACATGCCGGGCAAAGCTGGCGTGCTTGGCCAAGCAACAGATCCGTCTGTGCTGAGCCAGGAATGGAGCTATCTTGGTCCCCGCAGGCTTTATAAATAAACATGGTTTATTTGTAGTAGAATAATGTGTTATTTATAATAGAATAATACATTGAATACATGAGAGATTGTGTGTGTGTGTTGTGTATTTGACTATGAGCATGTTTTATCACTTAGTACACTGAGGGCTTATGCACCTCAAAGACAAATTCCTTGTATGTCCAATAATACTTGGCCAAAAAAGAATTCTCTTCTCTTCTCTATTCTATTTATTCTATTCTATTCCTAATCTACTCCTCTGTATTCTAATGATAGGTAGGTAGGTAGGTAGGTAGGTAGGTAGGTAGGTAGGTAGGTAGGTAGGTAGGTAGAGATAGATGGATGATAGATAGATGGATGGATAGAGGGAGGGAGGGAGGGAGGGAGATAGAAAGCATCCCTATGGTCTCGCTTAGGGACGCTGTGGCTCAGTGGCTAAGACGCTGAGCTTGTCGATCAGAAAGGTCGGCAGTTCGAATCCCTAGCGGAATGAGCTCCTGTGACTTCTCCCAGCTTCTGCCAACCTAGCAGTTCGAAAGCACATTAAAAAAATGCAAGTAGAAAAATAGGAAGGAAACAGCGTTCCGTGCGCCTTCAGCATTGAGTCATGCCGGCCACATGACCACGGAGACGTGTTCGAACAGCGCTGGCTCTTCAGCTTTGAAACGGAGATGAGCACCGCCTCCTAGAGTCAGAAATGACTCACTGTATGTATGAGGGGAACCTTTATCTTTTACCTCTCTCGCTTGCCTCTTTTAAAAAAATTGCACTTGCAAAAACTAATCCCAACAGCTTTTTAAGCGGACAACAGCTCTCTCTCACACACACACACAGAGAGCCTTCTGCTGTTCTGCAGCCTCTGTTGTGGTCCGCTCAGAAATTAAGGATCCTGTGCCAACATGTAACATGATCACCATCCTCTGGTATTACACTGCCTTTGCTCGGATTCAAAAGAGGATGGAAAAAAAAAACAATTTAAAAAGAATGCTGTACTTGGTGCCTGACACAAGAGAAATTCTATCTGGGTGTGCTTTCCTACATGACATGCTACTCCAATTGCAAAAACATTCCCCGTGCATCTAAAGCTGTACACCACCACCTCCCGACTCAAAAAATTCCAGCGTCGTCTCCATAAAGACCATGCAGGTAAGTCCTGAGCATCTTTAACGCTATTGTGACGATATTGAAACAAGGAGATAAACCCTACTTAGTTATCAAATGCCTTTTTACCCATGCCGTTCATTTTGCTAATATTCAGGAAGCAATATGACATTTGTGCTTTTTATGTGGCCGGTGTGACTCAACGCCGAAGGCGCACAAAACGCTGTTCCCTTCCCGCCAAAGGTGGTTCCTATTTTTCTACTCACATTTTTTTTAATGTGCTTTCAAACTGCTAGGTTGGCAGAAGCTGGGACAAGTCACAGGAGCTCACTCCGTGACGGGGCATTAGGGTTTCGAACCGCCAGACTGCTGACCTTTCTGATCGACAAGCTCATCTTAGCCACTGAGCCACCACGTCCATGATATAGGAAATAAAAACTTCCTAATTCAGATTTTCTCTAGCTAGTCTTTATTTCAGCCTGATCTACCGCAGCCAGGGTTAAATTTGAGACCTTAAATACCCCCTCCCCCCCATTACAAAAAAGCACTTGATCCAATAACAGGGAAGAGTCCAAGGATGGTTTTAAATATGCACTTTAAAAAACAATAACACTCCAATTAAATGGTTTTAATTCATGATAGCCTACATTAACAGAATCAAAAGAGCTAGAATGAGTACATGAATGTATTCCAGTGCTTTTATGAACTCTGGTTTCTGTGCGATTCCTCTTTTCTCTCTTCTCTAAATGCATTACGGAAGTACTGCGCACAGCCAAATAAATCTACTTTTAATCTAAGCACATGATCACGAATATTTCTGATTTGTGGGCTCCTTGGTGCTCTCTGAGCTTGGTGGTTTTCTTGCAGACGTTTCGTGACCCAGCTAAGGAACATCATCAGTGCTAGAATGGAGTGGGGCTTGCAGAGTGCAGGAGGAGGAGGATGGAAGGGTCCTTGGTGCTGAGTTTGTTGGTTTTCTGGCAGACGCTTCACTACCCAACTAGGTAACATCATCAGTGCTAATGCAGAGGTGGTATTCTGCAGTAGTGGAAATCGCAGGTCCACCCCCGCCCCGGTCTATGACATCCGATTTAGGCCCTGTTTTAGCCAAAAGCAAACCAGTAGGAAGGTTAAGTGAATACCACCTCCGGTGCTAAGTAACTGATGATGAAACCTACTTTGGTAATGAAATGTCTACAATGAAAGCACCAAGTTTAGAGAGCACCATGTAGCTACAAATATTCTCTTCTCCTCTTCTCCTTTCCTCTCCTCTCCTCCCCTCCTTTCACTTCTCTCCTCTATTCAATAGTTCTGACTCCACAGCAAGAACTGAACAGCACAAATGTTGAAGGAAACAAGCACTAATTTTTGTTCCTCTCCATTTCAACAGCTGATCTTCTGTAGGCTCCGAACTCACCAGTGGTGCTTTATGCTCTTCAACGTGGCTCTTTTCCACATTTTGCTCTTCGGAGCTGATCTTGCGGAGGAATATTTCTTACAAGCCATCCCCACCACTTACATGGACGCGAAAGTCCTCAGAGCTCGAGAAAAAGCCCGGATACTTGAAATGTCCTCCATGAAAACCAACATCTCCCAGGCTTATGTCCTTAGTAACCCAGAAGCCTGCTCCAACCGAGAGGTCTTCCTGTTGGTTCTCATCTTCAGTAGCCCCCAAAACCTGGACAGGCGCAGCGCAATCCGGAAAACGTGGGCCAACGTGACCCACGTCCAAGGTTACACCACTCTGGTCTTGTTTGTGTTGGGCAAGCCATCTTCAGCTACCACCCAAGTGGAGGTCATCAAGGAATCAGACCAACAACAGGATCTGATCCAAGGAATCTTTCTTGATACCCCTGAGAATCAGACACTGAAGGTCAAGAGGGCCATAGAGTGGACCGTAACTTTTTGTCCCAAGGCCAGGTTCGTTCTCAAAGTAGACGAGGAGATGTTTGCCAACCTCCAATCCTTGGTTGAATATCTGCTCAACTTAAGACCTCATCCTGAAGACATCTATCTCGGAAGGGTGATTCATCCAAACGTCCCCAATAAAGAATTCCACAATGGCAGTTTTACCTCTGTTAGAAAACATCCCGGAGGGTATTATCCCGACTACTGCAGCGCCACAGCCTTGGTCATCTCACAAGACGTTGCTCGGAAGATCTATGTAACTTCTAGAGAAGTTCCTCCTTCCCTACCGCCTGGCCTTTTTATGGGCATCTGTGCAAGGGCAGCTGGCGTGGTGCCTATCCACAGCTCCCGGTTTTCTGGGGGGAGACGTATCTGGTACAATCGTTGCTGCTATAAGTATATTTTCACTTCGACTGTGTCGGAGACACGCCAGCTTCTCCGAGAATGGAAGGAGATGAAAGACGATGAAGATTGCACCTTACTGGAAACCTATTACGGGCTGGTGTCCTGCAAAATCATGACGTATCTGGACGGGTTGAAAGAGTCCAAAGTCAAAGCCGTTCAGAACGAGCATTTTTCCAATTAGAAGAATCAAAATAATAGCATCTCCGTTTGACTTTCTCAATGGGCTTACCCCCAATCTTACGTACTGGTATTATGACGATTTTGTTAGGAATATAATCTAATGGTTGGGTTGGCAATATATAAATCATGTAACAATGTTGTACCTGTTTCTTTGGATTGTACTGTGAAATGTGATTGGTTGCTGTTTTCCTCGGTCAGCCATGGGAGGGAGCCAGAGTGACTGTTGGCTCTCTGTTTGTTAGAAGCTGGGCTGATCTGATCTGAGTGTTTTTGGAAGCTGGCTGTTAGAAAGTGCCGTGAGCTATTATAAGTTTTGCAACTACTAGCAAACTTTGAATTCTGAACTGATTATATGATATTGGATTATGTTATTTGGATTATCCCTTAACTGAAAGATGTTGATGACTGACTCTTATCCTTGTATGACTTGGACTGTTTGATGGACTATGATACTTCTATTTCCACAAACGTAAAAGCCTATTTAAACTGCAGTGTCTCTGTATGGTGGTTTGTGTGTTCTCCAACACAACTCTCACAACGCTTCTCTGAACATATTCGCTCTCCCAACGGAAAGCTTACCTAACAGATTTATCATTTATTCTGTGGCCTTGCATGTAGAGCTTGTCCTTGACTTACGACTGCAATTGAGCCCAACGTTGATGCTGCTAAGTGAGAAATTTGTCAAGTGAGTTTTGCCCCGTTTTACGTTTCTCGTCACCTCTGTTAAGCGAATCACGGCAGGTCTTCAATGAGTGACGTGGTTAAGTGGATCTGATTCCCACGTCGAATTTGGCCAGAAGGTCGCAAAATTGCGGTCGGCTGCCCAACATTCAGACAAGAAGTTGAAAACTTTTTTCAGGCATTTAATTTTTTTCTTCTTCTTTTAGAAAGCTAATTCTACATGATGTTTATAAGCACAACAAAAGGAAGTCACAGTATTTGGGAGCCAACATATACATCAAAGTCAGTAGTTTTGAGCAAAACGGGGTCGAAAAACCGGATTGTAAAAAACCAACGTTCACACTTTCTTCAGTTTAAGACTGGATTTTACAATCGAATCCCAAGCAGAACACAGGAAAAACAAATCTTTGCAGGCAGGCAGAACTACTCAAAACATTACTACAACCACCGATTCATCTATGGTTGCTTCCTAAATTAGTCACGAATTAAAAGCCACCAATGCATTTAACGCCCATGAAGCTGAGCTGGATTATGCATATTGGACCCTGATCTTTCATGTTGAATCGTTTTTCGATGCGACCTTTTTCAAACTCTGCCCTGCTTAGAGACTGGCGTGTAGGAAAAGTGGCGGTGCTACGTCCGAACTGAATCAAGGAAGAAATATCTTGTGTGAACAGATATGTATTAATTCTCAAAGGCACTAGAACAGAAGTGGCCAATCTGCTCTGGAGCCGCATGTGGGCTCTTTCATCCCTCTGCTGCGGCTCCCTGTTGCTGGTTGGCTCCACAATTGATAGGGCTGTTGGTTAGGACAGGTAGAGGAAAAAGGATGCCTGCAATAGGAGACTATGATGGGGGAACTGGAGTTCCAGTGGGCTCCAGAATTGAACTGGAGGCTTCCATTTAGTACCTCTGTGGCTCTTTGAGTATTTTAGGTTGCCGAGCCTTGCACTAGAAGATGTGTTTTATTTTGGAGGAGGTTGTTGGGATTAGTATCTGAGAAATGAGGCACCATAAATTTATACTTTCCTGGGGTTGAGATTAAGAGCTGGAGGATGGACAGTTGAAGGGCAAGAGAAGGGGGGCGGAGGGAAATAAGCACTTTTTTTTTTAATGGTGATTTACTTAGCCTTTTATGTAAGATATATTCTTTACTCTTCTGCCTAACTTGCTTTTAAGAACCCGGATTAAATCCATGTATTTGTTTCCCTACGTAAAGTTGTGCGGACAAAGTTTTGGGTCATGGCCAAAAATTGGAACGTCGGAAAAACAACACTGCAGGTGTGATTGGGGAAAAAAATCAGTCACTCTGTGCAGATGGTAAAACCTGTGTGATCCACAACAACAAAAAATGTTTTTCACAAATGAAGGCGAATATACGAGCCTCCCAGGATCCTGCAACGTTATCCTGGGGAAAATGTTTTTTTTTTTAAAGTATATATTTTAAGAGTTTCCTTTCCTGTGCTCTTGGATTTTTAGTGTGAAATGGTAGAGCCCGTGTTTTCCATTTGGAAAATACCTAGAAACATCTCTATATTTCAAACCAACTTCCTGCTGTTTCAATGTCGAAAAAAAACCCAAAAACCAAGAAACTCATACCAAGTTAAATGCTATCCACACTTTTTTTGCCCTTCCTACAAATCAACAGGCCAGCCCCATCTTCCAGAAATCCAGAACATTTGGTCAATCTTGGAATTCGCTTAAAATGACGTCGTCCAAGGTTACTCAGCTCCTTCCACAGCGATAGTTGAGACAGCCTTGACGTAATATGGCCCCTCGCGCATATAAGTCTTCAGTCTCAAGTAATGCTGGTTTCCAAAGATTTCTGCAGCTGTCTTTGAGTTCACCAAAGCCTTGACAAGTTCATACTTGGCCTCCTTGGAAGCTTTGTCCGGTTCCACGGATCTGTCCACCATGTATTCCACAAAGCCAGGACTGGCCAACATTTCCTGCTGAGCCCAAGGTTGATTTGCAACGGCCTAGGGGAACAAGGAAGATTTTATTCAATGGTTTTGACCTTCAAATTCCTTCCATTTAAAAACCAATTGTTAGAATATTCATAACTGGGAGAGACATGGTAACAAGGTCAGCCAATGAATAGGCATAGCAACTAAATCAGCCAATGGGAGCTGAAACAGAACTGAGTCTGCTGCTCTGAGACGTACCGTATTTTTCGGAGTACAAGACGCACCTTTTTCCCTCAAAAAAGAGGCTGAAAATCTGTGTGTGTCTTATACACTGAATATACAGCACTTTTGCCTCTCGAAACTCCCCCCCTTCACCAAAATGGCCATGCATAGCCTTTAGGAGGCTTTCAGAGAACTCTTGGGGACTGGGGAGGGCAGAAATGAGAGAAAAAATGGGCTATTTCCCCCCCCCCCAGCCCTCAGCAGCATTCCATAAGCTTCCTAAAGTCTATGCATGCCCTTTTTTGACAAAAAACGGGCCATTTTTTGCTTGTTTTTTGCCCCACTCCAACCCCCAGGAGCATTCTACAAGCCTCCTAATGGCTATTCATGCCCATTTTGGGGGGGGGGGGGGAAAGGCCCAATTTCACGAAAAATGGGCCATTTTGGGGAGGGTTGCAGAGTGCAAAAACGTTTCTTTTTTTAGTTTTCCTCTTCAAAACCTTGCTGCATCTTATATTCCGAAAAATACGGTAAACTAGTCTAAGCTTGTCTGTCTGCTCTGAAATGAAACTAACTGTTCTCCCTTGTGTTTGCCCTTAACTCTCCTGCCTTGTGTTTGCTTGGAAGAATCACCTGTTGGTATTGTACATTTATTCATCTGTTATTATGTATATAAAGAAGTTAATGAATCCAGCTGAATCAGTTACCTTTGTGTACTTTCTGGACTTGTTTTTTCTGCAACAAACTCTGTTGTCAAGTTGAATATATTTAACCAGAGGTAAAAACTGCAAAAAACTACATAGGGCCCCCACCTTAAGACTAGTCCCTTCTTAGCGACCATTCTAACTCACAACTGACCTATTGCTATGACCCAGATTTGAAGTTCTAACAGTTTGGGTCTTCCCAGCCTTCAGGTGCTTGGCAACACAGCTGAAACTCTTATACACAATCATGTTGTAGTTTAGCCTCTCTTTAAGCCCCCTAAAAATATTTAATCAGGTGGTAAGGTTAAAACTCTTCCAAATTAAAAACAAAAACAGAATTCATCAGCAGAGGAAAGGTTGTCTTAAGAGCAGCTTTCTTCTTCTGTTCTAGAATGCAACCCTGATTATCCTGGACGGCCGGCTGACAATTCTGGCTCATGCCACCACTCATTTATTCAAGCTGGGGGGGAAACAGCCCTAGAGAGAACTGTTCTGACCGAGGCTTTCCAGGAGCATGAAGCAAACTCCTTGTCCCAACAAACTCCTTTTTATTAAGTGGCTGTGAATTCTTCTCATTTACATCCAGCAAAAGTCTTTCAAAGATGAATTTACAGTCACAGACTTTATCTGGCTTGGAAAGCTGCCAGGCCTATATCTGCAAAACTTGGCAAGAGTCACAAGCCAATTCAGCGAACTAATTGTCTCCTGCAAACTCCACTCCCCTTTCGCTCCTCTTTTATTTCCTCTGGGAGGGGCCATTCATTGTCCACCTGTGCCTTTACTCCTGAGTCGGTCCTTGTTCCTTAATTGTTCCCTTCTCCTGGCAGCTCTGTGCATGCGCACATCGGGAACAGGTTCCAGCTGTTCTTCTGCCTCACTGATCTCCGGCTCCGCAGGCAGCTGATAGACAGCCCTGGCACAGAGCCCTCATCAGAGCCTTCCCCAGATTCCAGGACTGGCCCAGGTTCCTCCCCAAACTCCCCACTGTCTGAGTCTGCCACCAGCTCCGCTGGCGGGCCACAGCAAGAATGACGATGTATAGACAACTGCAAAGGCATTTTATGCCAAAAGAATCTTACAGTGAAAACCCTCAAGGCTGCGCAGTGGAGATCGGGGAAGGGCTGAGTGCTGATGCTTTTGAACAGCTCCAAGGGCTGGTTGGAGAGAGAGGAGAACCACAATTCAGTCATCCGAAGGAGGTCTTCCGTTTGCTGCTCAGGCTGTATGCAAGAGAGTAGCAGGTGAGTTTACTAAGGCCTTGGACCGATCCTTTTTTTCCCCCCGCCCTAAAACTTTCAAACCATCCTGGGTTGTATAAACTGAGACATGGAATCAAAATCACATGAAGTGTTAGTACCGCTTTGTAAAGCCTTGGTAAAGCCACACCTGGAATACGGCATCCAATCACTGTTCTGACCTAGGATTCCCAAAAGCACGAAGCCGACTCCACATCCCAAATAAAACCCCTTTTACTTAGGTTAAAGGGAATTCCAGCAAAGTTCCGGCCAATAGTCTTTATTGAGCTTTCACAACTACAGACCTTTATCAGGCTTGGAGAGCTGCCAGGCCGATATCTTCCAAACACCACTCTGTAGCAGACAATACTTGGCAAGAAGTCAGGAACAGATCTTTGCTCTAATGAACTGAACTAATTGTCTCCTGCAAACTCCCCTCCCCTTTCACACCTCTTTATTCCCTCTGGGAGGGGCCATTCACCATCCACCTGTGGCTTTACTCCCGAGTCGGCCCTTGCTCCTTAACATTTCCCTTCTCCTAGCAGCTCTGCACATGCACACATGGGGAACAGGCTCCAGCTGTTTGTCTGCCCCACTGATCCAACTCCGAAGGCAGTGGATAACTGGCTTCCAACAATTGAAGTCAGTGGGGAAGCTGGCAGGAAGTCGCAAGTCCCAGCTGGCTCACAGGCAGGCTAGATGGCAGGTTACTTCCCATCTAAGAAGCTTCTTCGGTTCTGAAGACATTTCTTGGATGAGAAGCAAAGCATCTTCCCCCCAAAAAAGAAGAAGTCCAGTTTCCATCTAGATCTCAAAAGAAACCTCATTCCAGAGAGCCTCCATATGACTTTTGACCTACACCTATTAAAAAAAACCGCCCTCCAAAATCCCATGAAAAAAACTGGGTCAACCAAAAGTGGTAAGCTGGAGAATGTTCAGGAGTGAGTTCAGCCAGATTTTGGGGAGACATTCAGAAAGAATGCCTTGTCGAATAAGCTTAGTTAGACAGGTATTGTAGGAGAAGGGGTGGCAGGATCCAGGGCTGAAATGAAAGGGGAATCAGCCTAGAATTCCTATGTAGCCACAAAAGAACTAAGTCTAATGCCCTTTGAGTGATGATGACCTGTATTTAACTCTAAGCAGGTTCCAATTATTAGCTGAGTAGATTCCTACGCATAGGCTTTGAACAATACATCAGTTTAATTCAACCTTCTTCTATGGACCCGGTATTTCGCAACCAACAGGTATGCTGGCTTAGGAATGACCCATCTATCAACGCCTTTGGTCAGGGAGGGGCCAGCAACCCCCGGCTCTGGAGCTGCATGTGTCCTTTTCATCCCCCTGCTGTGGCTCCCTGTCGCCTGTCCGTAAAAGGAAAAAGGAGGCCGCGTTAGGAGGAGACTCTATGGTGGGGGGAATTGGATTTCCGGTTGGCAGGCAAAAAAGGACGCCGTGCTAGGAGGAGACTCTATGGTGGGGACAACCAGACTTCCAGTCAGCTCCAGAATTGAATGGGGGGCTTCTGGTTAGGACCTTTGTGGCTCTTTGAGTGTTTAACGTTGCCGACTCCTGGCTTAGGTGATACATTTGAGCATAGATGATAGATGAATGATAGATAGATGGATGGATGGATGGATGGATGGATGGGTGGATGGGGGGGAGGGAGAGGGAGGGCGGGAGGGAGAGGGAGAGAGAGGGAGAGAGAGATGGGCTACGTTGGTAGCTGGCGAGGCAAGCGGATTGCCTGTAACTTACTTGCAAGAACAAGAGAGATGAAATAGCATCCAGGCATCGGATTCGCGTCTCCGTCGGGGCGTTCTTGATTTGGTGCCCGATTCTGTTTAGCACGCGATGGAACCGACTCCCTGGAAACCAAAGCAAACTCCGTTTTTGGCTAGGCCCATAAAGCATCTCCCCTCCCCCCGCTTTTCCTTCTAGCCTTGTAACCGGAGTTATACTTTTACACGCGCACGCTGCACAAACCTGTCTTCTGGAGCACCAGCTTGCCCTCAACGTTGGAGCCCAAGATTGCGAGCGTGTCCACCGCCACGCCAAACAAGGTGGGGTCCTGGCCTTCGGCCATGCTGAAGACCTTCCCTACGAAGGCAGGGTACTGCTCGCAGATATGTTGAGGGCTGTCCACGATGGCCAGGTTGCCAAAAAACTTAACAAAACCTGCCAAGATAGCCCCATGTCAGCAGAGCAAGTTACTCGGAACCCTGAAAACCAGGTTCGACAGATTTCAACCTTATAAACACAGGAAGCAAGTTATTCCTACAATAAGAGCATCTGGACCCACCCTCTGTTCAAGGACGGGTTTCTGCTCTTCCCTATGCAGAAAAAAACCCAAAACTGGACCAAGATTCAAACTGGGATTGAGAAAGAGAGCATGAAAGAAACCGAGGTTATAAATGTGAAGCAGAATTAATGTTACAGAATGCAAGATAGGTTTTGGGCCACACACACTACTGTATTTTTCAGAGTACAAGACGCGTCTTAGTTTTGGGGGAGGAAAATAAGAAAAAAAAATATTCTGCCTCTGCCTACCAGCAACCATGGTATTCAACTAGCGAGCGTCCTGTCGGTGTGTGAGAGAGTTGAGGGCTGGTTGGAAACAAAGAGTATTTGCTGTGTGAGCAACAAGAAAGAAGACAGCAAGGAGCCTGGGCGTGGCTTGTTCTGTACTAAAGCTGCAGGCTGTGCCAATCTCTGAAACTAAAACTGAAAGTGAAACTCCTCTCCTCTGCTGAACCACATTGGAAAACCTGCTTTTGGTATTGTATATTTATTTCATGTGTTATATTATATATAAAGAGAAGCTATTGAATCCTGCTGGATCACTTACTTGTGTCTGCTTTCTGAATGTGATTGCTGCTGCAAAATCTGACACATCCTTGCAGCAAATAGCGAATAGGCAGATCAGCTTCAGCACATTATTGCAGTCTGATTCAGCATGAGCGGCTGACTGGCAGGTGGATCGGCCTCGAATACCCCCAATCAGGTGTTCCAGGCTGTAGGGATTGCCACAGACCACCGCCTCCTCCATGCCTCGCATTCGTTTTTGGCTACATTCGGTGTATAAGACGCACCCAGCTTTTCACCCTCTTTTGGGAGGGGGAAACGTGTGTCTTCTACTCCGAAAAATACAGTAATTGCACTGCAGGGTTGGAGAACAGCAGGCCACAAAGATACAGTATTAACCCCACCAAGACCAAGATGCCCAAAGGCCACCTGTAATCACCTGGCAGGTAGAAACTGGAGAAGGGATCTGAATCGGCTCCAATGATTATATTGGAAATCTTGTCGATGATGCCTTGCTGGGAGAGATACTGCCGTCCATGCTGAGTTTGGGCCAGTGAGGTCACCATCTCAATGCAGGTCACTCTGTTTCAAAACAGACAAACAGACCACTTCAGAAAGATGAGAATCAATAGTCCTCCTAATGCCCCAGGAAGCTCCACCTACAGGTAAACACCAGTGTACAGCTCTCGTGCTTAAGACTTATACACTGCTTCACAGCCCTCGCTAAGTGGTTTATAGAGCCAGCCTCTTGCCCCCAACAATCTGGGTCCTCATTTTACCACCTCAGAAGGACAGAAGGCTGAGTCAACATTGAGCCAGTGGGACTTGAATTGCCAAACTGCAGCTAGCAGTCAGCTGAAGTAGCCTGCAGTACCTGCACTCTAACCACTGTGCCATTGAAGCTCTAAATATCCCACTTCACTGTGCTTTGCAGCCCTCTGTAAGCAGTTTACAGAACCAGCATCTTTTCCCCAACAATCTGGGTCCCCATTTGACCAAACTAAGTTCAACTGCTATTTAGGCGAAGATATTTGGGGGAGCGGGGGCACTGAAAGCAGGGAGGCGGGGGTACACACCACAGAAGCCAAGAATCACAGTTTGGTAGGGTTGCAAGGGGAAGAAAATGTGTATGTGCAGAGAATGGAATTCATTCTCCCCATCTAAGAAAGCACTGGAAGCAAAGTATGAATTGGGGGCAGAGATTGGAGATAGGTAGCCAGCAAAACTGAGACGCAGCCACGGATTTACAACAGCAATAGCAGTTAGACTTATATACCGCTTCATAGGGCTTTCAGCCTTCTCTAAGCGGTTCACAGAGTCAGCATATCGCCCCCACAGTCTGGGTCCTCATTTTACCCACCTCGGAAGGATGGAAGGCTGAGTCAACCCTGAGCCGGTGAGATTTGAACCGCCAAACTGTAGATAACAGTCAGCTGAAGTGGCTGCAGTACAGCACTCTAACCACTGCGCCATACAAGCAGCAGAGAGATAGCAAGGCTGCCCCCCCCCCCAAGACCTGCTGAGGCCCGTCCCATTAGGTACCTGACAAGCACATCGTTTCCCGTCAGTTCCTCGATCATTTCCGATAGTAAGCCGCTGTTCACACAGTAGTTCAGGGAATCCACCGACGTAGAGGAAATATTGATCACTAGCTAACACAAACGCACAAAAAGGACAGGAATCTGAGCCACGTATCTCTTTTAAAGTGTTTCTGTTGCAATGGGCAGGCACCCCTCCCCCATTTGGAAATCAGATCAGCAGTCGGTTAATTAAACGTAGGTAAGTTAAGGCAGAGGTTTCAAACTCAAGGCCTGGGGGGGACGGAAAGGTGGAATGTTTGTATTTTTAAAATTGAAAACAAATTAAAAAAAACTTTATAAAAAAATAATTGTTTCTAAGTCACATCATCCACCTGACAGTTAAAAGACAGGTATTTCTGTCCTCTATCGGCTCAAAATAATAATAATAAAAAACAACACCCCATAACTCTTGCCTCATACACGCGATAACGTATGATGTCGCTCTTCGCCATGACGTTTTTCAAGTCGATGAGCAGATTCCCCGCCAGCAAAACTTCCAAGCTCTCCGGTGACTGGGCTATCCTGGACAAAGATTTGATGGCCTAAGAAACAAAGTTGTCGATGAAAAACTGGAACAGCAGACCTGTGCGTAGGTTGGGGCGTGGAGACCCTGAATTAGCAAAAGGCAAAACAGTTGCACAGCCTGAATTCAGATAACTCTCTCTGCCCACCTCAAGCGGCTTAAGATGAGAGATCTAACCGTTCTCGGGGAAAAATATTTTCCAGAAGGAAGAGAAAGGCTTTGTACAATGGGTCGTATATGTAGTCCAGCACATTGGGGATTTTTTAAATGATTATTTATCAAATTTATTTGCCACCCATCTCGTAGCAAATGACTCTTTTAATGAAGCTGCTGTAAGGCTGAGATGATGACATGAGGATGAGTAGCAGGATTACTGCCACTTTAAGAAGCTGTATATATAAGGGAGGCCATGTGAGGATGAGTAGCAGAGTTACTGCCACTTTAAGAAGCTGTATATATATAAGGGAGGCCATGTGAGGGTCTCACTCTCTCTCTCTCTCTTCCTCCCTCCTCATGTATCTCTCTCCTTGTGTATCTATCACCAGACAAAACCTCTGTGTACTGTATTTTGCGCCTTAATTGTCTCAAAATAGTAGCCACTCTGTGCACATTCTGACAGGATCCTTGACAAATAAGGGAGTCAGAGACCTAAACACTGAGAAAGGCACATATTTGACCTTTGGAAATAATCAAGAAATAGTTTTGACTACAGTTCGTATGTGTGTGTGTGTATGTGTCTAATCTGGTACATAATTGAATATATTCATTTTCTTTCTAAGAGATTCAGCAGAGGGATCCCACAGGTAATTCTTGAAGGATCTATGCATGAGTTGCAAAAACAGAAATTGGAAATGCAGTGCTCCAGAGCCCATGGCTACCCATAATTTAGATTTTGGGGGGGGGGGGAGAGGGGCGCCTTTGAGTCTGTGTTTAATTCTTGCCAAGTCCCTGCAGTATCCTTGGCAATACTTTGGAAGTGGCTTGCCATTGCTTTCCTTCCCAGGGCCAAGAGCGCAACTGGCCCAATAGATCATCCTCTTTTAATGAGCCCATAATCCCCTGCGGGGTGGAGTCTGGACAAAACTGAATGGAGCGGTGTTTACTGGCCAGATGCCCTTCCTGTTGCCGATGCGGAGCTTTGTTCAGCAGATATATTCTCAGTGAGCCGAAAGAGAGGAATATCTGCCTCCATCTAGGATTGAATACAACAGACTCCTGATTGTGAGGCGAGAGCTCCACCTCTAGGCGCACCGCGCCACTCGACTGCCCCAATAGATAAGGAAAGTTTATAAATGATTTATGAGATTTATAAACTTCAGTGGATTAGATGGCCTTTCCTCCCCCCCACACAACCGTCAGATCACAAGCACCAACCTCTTTTGCCACTGCTATTTTTTCGGCAGCAATGCAATAGACAATCTGCCTCAGTAATTCAGGAGTGTTAAGGATTTCTCTCACAGCAACAGCGTCTTCAACAACTCTTCCAACCTATTTTTGAATTTGAATTTTAATAGACTTATATGCCGCCCAATCCCGAAGGACTCCGGGCGGCTTACATAAAAGACAATTTAAAAAGTACTAAAAAGTTTAAAAAATAAAGAAAACAAAGCAGGTTAAAACACAACACACTCAACCGTAGTGGGGCTGGACCTCATTCAAGAGGTCAACAGCCCCAGCCCTGCCGGAAAAGCCAGGTCTTAATAGACTTTTTGAAGGCTGCGAGAGTGGGGAGGGTCCGGATCTCTGGGGGTAGATCGTTCCACAGGGCCGGAGCAGCTATAGAGAAGGCTCTCCCCCAAGGAGCCGTCAAACGATATTGTCTAGTTGACGGCACCCGGAGAAGGCCCAACCTAGGGGCGCAACATAATTTATAGTCACTGGACAGTTTCCAACTTCCATTCTTCTTCCATTCTTCCTTTTGGTCTTTCAGTCTCATTCTCAGCTGTCCTCTCTTGCCGTTTTTATAATATTGCCTTGCGGGTTTCATAAACTGAACGTTTAAAAATAATCGCTCAAAGCATTTGGGTTGCTTACTAGCCCAAAACTTTAAGGCGGAGTTAATGTACAGTGTAATTAAAACACAAAAGAGGGCGAAGTTAATGTACAGTGTACAGGTACGTCCTTGACTTACGACAGTTCATTGAGTGACCATTGAGAAAGTTACACGGCACTGAAAAAAGCGAGTTACGACCATTTTCCAGACTTATGACCGTTGCAATAGCCCCATGCTCACAGGATGGAAATTCAGATGCTTGGCAACGGACACATATTTATGACGGTGTCCCAGCGTTATGTCATCCTCCTTTTGCAACCTTCTGATAAGCAGAGTGAATTGGGAAGCCCGATTCACTTAACAACCATGTCACTAACTTAACAAATGCAACGGTTCCCTTAGCAACTGTGGCAAGAAAGAAATTCAGTCAGCAAATGTCTCGCTTAGTAACCAAAAAATTTGGGCTCAATTGTGGTCGTAAATCAAGGATTATCTATATCACCTCGTGTTGTTTCGGACACCTGCAGCACATGCATGAAAACAGAGAAGCGAGGACTGGGTAATCATCTCGTTCTTAATCTCTTTGAGTAGATTACAAAACTGAATTGTAACACGTACTTGGGAGATGGTCAGGATTTTGACTGAATCATCCGGGTGAAAGAGTCCCTTCTGAAGTTCCTCCCCAAAGTTTTGGATTACATCCAAGGGATCCATGACCTGCAGGAATCTCTCCAAGATCGACACGCATAAAGAGATCTGCTCACTGTTTGCAAGAGAAAGGAAAGCCCAGGTGTTTGGTAATGAAATAAGGAAAGGCGTCAATACAGTGCAAAATAAGCAACCTAACTCCTTTATGAAAATTCTTGACACCACTTTTCAAGGTGGAACTGGTTGTTGTGAAGATCAAAGGCTTCTCCCACCCACCCCCTCAAGCATTCTCCATGAAAACTAATCACACCTTTTCCAAAACTTTGCCCAAGCATCCCCCAGCAACTGCATAACTTGCACATAGCATAACATCAGACCAATCACTTCCCCATCCTGTTGTTGCCTTCCCTTAACATTGCTATGCTCATTTCAAAAGTTTCCACATTAATAGAGCAACGTTTTAAAGAAAGGCAGAGAAAGAAAGGAGGGACTGGAGACATGTTTATAACTAAAAAAAAAACCCCAACTTTCTACATCCACACACACAGAAATGTATACACACAGGTTTGTGTGTGTCTGTGTATAGACATATTTGTATTTGTGTATGTGTGTATGTATATGTGATAGATAGATGATAAATAATAGATAGATAGATAGATAGATAGATAGATAGATAGATAGATAGATAGATAGACAGACAGACAGACAGACAGACAGACAGACAGATAGGAGGGGGAGAGAGATAATGGATAGATAGATTAGATAGATAGATATAGAGAGATAGTGATGATATAGAATATAGATATATAGATGAAGATACATAGAAGATAAATAGGATGGATACATACATACATACATAAGAGGGGGGGGAGAAATAATGGATAGATTAGAGATAGATATAGAGATAGAGTGATGATAGAGATAAAATATAGATATATAGCTGAAGATACACAGAAGATAAATAGGATGGATGGATGGATATATAGATACATACATATATACATACATACATACATAAGAGGGAGGGAGAGAGATAATGGATAGATTAGATATATATAGAGATAGTGATAAGAGATAGAATATAGATATATAGATGAAGATACATAGAAGATAAATAGGGTGGATGGATAGATAGAAGATAGATATATTGATTGATTAGAGGGGGAAGAGACATAATGGATAGATAGATTAGATAGATAGATAGATAGATAGATAGATAGATAGATAGATAGATATAGAGAGATAGTGATGATAGAATATAGATATATAGATGAAGATACACAGAAGATAAATAGGATGTATAGATAGAAGATAGATAGATAGATAGATAGATAGAGAGAGAGAGATAGGAGGGGGGAGAGAGATAATGGATAGATTAGATTTAGAGAGATAGTGATGATAGAATATAGATATATAGATGAAGATACATAGAAGATAAATAGGATGGATAGATAGATAGAAGATAAATAGATAGAGATAGAAGATAGATAGGATAGAGATGTATATTTATACAGATACATATATAGTAAATACACACACATGTATGGCACATATTTTATCTACACATGTACATAGAGTATAGTGTATAAATGTGTATGTGTGTGTATGTATATAGATAGATAGATAGAGAGAGAGAGAGAGAGAGAGAGAGAGATTATATCTATACACATGCACACCCAATAATGCATGCACCTGTCATCCTGTGATCTTGAAATTCGGCCCCATGTGGACCACCCAACCTCACAGCGCCCCAGCCACGACCCCACCTTCTCCTCCATGAGGACTAGCCCCTTTTAGTGTAAGGGAACCCCCTCACAATCCACTCTTACGTATCCCCGCGGGCCATGAGGACGAAGAGCCCGGCCAAGGGGTAGCGGGGCCCTCGCTCGCGGAGGGCGGCGGGGGCCAGAGCCTGCACGGCCAGCCGCAGGGCCCGCAGCTCCTCCAGAGGCTCTTCCAGCGCAGCGACCCGGCTCAGCAGCGACAGCGCAGCCTCCACCTCAGCCGCCGCCATCTTGGAAAGAAGAGGAGGGGGAACCTCTCGCGAGAGTTCGGCGAGGAGCGGGAGGCCCCTTTCGGGTCCTTCAAGCCGCGCAGGCGCGGTGACGCCCTCTTTGTGGCGGCGGCGGCGCTCACGCCAGGCGCTGATTGGATGGACAAATCGGGCGGGTGGGGGAGGAGAAAAAGAGGAGGTTCCCTCCCACTCCCAAGAGGATGACCCTGCGCGGGATGAGTAAATATACCACACTTCCGTGCTTCTCAACGAAGCCGCTATGCGGGGCTAACAGGACGACTCTCTCCGGCGAGAACCCTTCAAAATATATTTTTTTTAATCGTCCTAATTAGAACGTTTTAGGCGGCCTCTGACATATGCTGGTAAATTTTTGAGGTTCTTCTCTTCCCTGCTTTGTCCTGTTACAACTTTACCCCAAATGAGGGGGCGCGTCATTCTTTCTGTATCTCTATGACTCCCAGCTGAGTTTTGAAAAGTCACTTTCTAAGCCAAAACTGGACTCAAAACAAAAGGAAAATCGGACACTTGATCCAATATCAGCCAAGAGTATCTAAAATATAAAATAAAAAGCAGTAAGAAGAGTACCTCTGAGCATGCATAAAGTGTTCTTTCCTCCCCTCCTGCCACCATTCTTGCTAACAAGTAAAGAGAATCAAAGAGGCAGAAGCATTTGAAGCTCAAAGATCTTTTCTCTCTCTTAACATTCTGCACAGAGTCTCTTGTAATTCGTGCAGCAAAATGTCATTGCCTTTCCGGAAATAATTTCCTTTCACAGACTTTCATGTTTCAAAGAACAGAATTTTTATGGAACTTTTTCCTAGAATCAGTCAGCCTTATTAGAAACTTGGGTGGGTGGGAAACCACAAGGAAATCCATCTCACACTATTAATGGATGCTTATTGTTTTGGATGGGTGGGGTGGATGGATGTAGATAGATGACAGAGAGAGAGACAGAAAGAGACAGAAACAGGCAGAGACACAGAAAGAGAGACAGAGAGAAACAGGCAGAGAGACAAAGAAAGAGACAGAGAAACAGACAGACACAGAGAGAGAAGAGAGAGAGAAACAGACAGACAGAGGCAGAAAGAAAGACAGAAAGAGAAACAGGCACAGAGAGAGAGAGAGAGAGAGAGAAGATAAATAGGATGGATAGATAGTGAGTGAGTGAGTGAGTGAGTGAGTAGCTGGGTAGGTAGATGTGTGTGTGTGAGAGAGAGAGAAAGCTACACACACACACACACACACACACACAAACATATTAGATGAGATAGACTCCTGCGAGTCCCTTGGACTGCAAGGCCATCCAACCAGTCAGTCCTGAAGGTCAACCCTGACTGATCTTTAGAAGGCCAGATCCTGGAGAGGAAACTCAAATCCTTTGGTCACCTAATGAGAAGGAAGGACTCCCTGGAGAAGAGCCTCATGCTGTGAAAGATGGAGGGCAGAAGAAGAAGGGGACGGCAGAGAAGGAGGTGGATGGATGGAGTCACCTAAGCAGTCGGCGTGAGCTTAAACGGACTCCAGAGGATGGTAGAGGACAGGAAGGCTTAAAACCTAAATTTATCGGCCTGCTCATTGCCCCAACTCAGGTGCTCCCTTCCCTTCTTTTAGAGCTTCCCCACGTTCCATCAAGCATTCAACTTCCAACCAGCTGCTTGTTAAAATATTCATGGGAACAAGGTCAGCCAATGAATAGGCACAACAACTAAGTCAGTCAATGGGAGCTTAGACAAATCTGAGTCTGAGTGCAGAGAATTGAAACAGAAACTTAAGCAGTCTGCTGCTCTGAGAAGTAAACTAGCACTTGCCTGCTGAAGTGAAACTAACTGCTTGTGTTTGCCTGTAACTCTCCTGCCTTGTGTTTCCTTGGAAGAACCACCTGTTGGTATTGTACATTTATCCATCTGTTATTATGTATGTAAAGAAGTTAATGAATCCAACTGTTATCTGTGTGTGCTTCTGTATTTGATTTTTCTGCAACAAACTCTGCTGTATACTCTCTCACGCAGTGCTAGCAATATGAAGATATATGCCAAATTAGCAATATTCTTTTTTTTAATAATTGTACCTCTGACACATTCATTGGAACGAGAACGAACAAACAAAAGGCCACTTATTAAAAAGAAAGCAGCAGCCTTGGTTCAGTGAAGGTGCATAGAAGCGTTTACAAGATCAGTCCAAAAACCAATGCAAAAATAATTATTATAATATTTTAAAATACAAATAAATCCTTCTGGGTGGGTGGGGGAAAGAATATATATTTTGAGAGGCCCTCTCTCGTCTGCAGGGGCCTCGAGTTAAACTGTGCAAACAGGAGCAGTTACACACCATTAGATTCAGAATTGCTCTGCAAATCATTTCCTTTGGGGATAATAGCATATATACGGAGAGAGAGGCACTCATAAATGGGGAAAAAAAGGGGGGGAATCTTGGCAAAGTAAACACAACAGCCAGTTTCTGTGCTTTTTCTAGGCTGGGAAGTGCCTCCTGTTGAGACGTTTGTCATAAACGGACCATCCTGGCTGAAGTTTTGACCGAATTTTCGGCTTTCATCCACGCCAGTCGAAGAATTTGCAACACACAAAGCTCACCCACCAGATGTTAACTTGCAATGAAGTGGAAGAGAATACAGATGTGTGCATCTTTAGTGCATTTGCTAATCTCCCCCCCCCCCATTCTGTCACATTAAAACTGCAACCCAGGTTAGGAAAGGATTGTGGGGGGGCTCACCCAGGGGCCTGGATGAATCCCTAAATCCCGCCCTTTGGCTTTATCCTTAGAGGCATTTTCTCCAACAGCCATCCTATCCGCCTGCTTTACAACTCTCTGCTCAAGGGTGAAATTCAGCAGGTTCTGACCAGTTCTGGAGAACCGGTTAGCGGAAATTTTGAGTAGTTCGGACAACCGGCAAATACCACCTCTGGCTGGCCCTGCCCCCATCTATTCTCAGCTAATGGGGAGGAAATGGAGATTTTGCAGTATCCTTCCCCTAGAGTGGGGGGAGAGAGGGGATTTTGCAGTATCCTTCCCCTGGAGTGGGGAGAAGGGATTTTGCAGTATCCTTCCCCAGGAGTGGAAAGGGGATGGAGATTTTGCAGTATCCTTCCCCTGGAGTGGGGAGAGAATGGAAAATTTGCAGTATCCTTCCCCTAGAGTGGGGGGAGAGAGGGGATTTTGCAGTATCCTTCCCCTGGAGTGGGGAGAGAATGGAAAATTTGCAGTATCCTTCCCCAGGAGTGGAAAGGGGATGGAGATTTTGCAGTATCCTTCCCCTGGAGTGGGGAGAGAATGGAAATTTTGCAGTACCCTTCCCCAGGAGTGGAAAGGGAATGGAGATTTTGCAGTATCCTTCCCCTGCTGTGGGGAGGGAGAGGGGATTTTGCAGTATCCTTCCTCTGCCACGCCCACCAAGCCACGCCCACAAAACCGGTGGTAAAAAAAAAAGAATTTCACCACTGATTCAACCCTCTCCAGGATCCTACGGACGTCTCTCTCTCCCTCTCCCTCTCTCTCTCTCTCTCTCTCTCTCTCTCTCTCTCTCTCTTTCTCTCTCTCTCTAAGTGCCACATTAGATGGAGCCAATCTTGTCCAAGGGATATAATTTCTATGGGGCTGCCCCAGGAATTCGCTGCCCCTTTTGTCCCAAACAGCCACACGGAGCTAAGGCTGAACAATCATTTATCACTAAGCCCCCGCTTCCACCTTTCCTAGCCCAGCCCAAAAGGTCTACAATAGAGACCGTTGGAAGTTTGGTCTTGAACAGATCACCCCCCCAAGGCAGTGCAGGGCAAACTGTTTTCCCTGGATTGCATTTCCCACCCTGTTCCTCTCTTTATGGCTTCACACGGCGGGCCCCCAACGCACATCAGTAGGGGGTGCTGCCCTCCCACTCCACGAGATACTCCACTTTCCCCTCTGGGCTGATCCTCCGAGCCAACACTTGGTATTTCTCTCCGCAAATGAAACGGCCAGTAGCACCAAAGTAGTTGCTGATGGACGACTGGAGGTGGGAGAGGGATAAATCGTCTTCGCTCAAGCTCTCCAAAGTCTGGCGGTCGATGGCGTTATCCGGGCGGTCCGGACTGCTGGCACGGTCGCTGCCATCCAAGGAGGAGCCGGGGACGAGCCTGCAGAGACGCTCGGAGGATTTCTGTCTGGCGTCGAGCGGCGCGTACATTTTAGCGGAGAGTTTGCGCTTCCGGCTCCCGACGTTTGTCCTGCCAAAAGATGGTAAGAAAAGGGGGGCTTTTTAGGGCTGCGGTGTAAGGCAAGGTTCCCCAAACCCTGGTCTTCAGCATGGCAGTGTTGTGGCTTGCTGGCCGCCGGCCCTCCAGCAAGCAAATCATGGGAGTTAGGGTCAGCATCAGGGCAATCTGAGAGTTCCAAGGGGGGAGAGGGCATGCAGTTGGTACGGAGAGAGGGGGGCGGAGCCTGGGCCATCCGTCAGCCCTCAGATGGAGAGTCGACAGCCCCCAGGTCTAAAGGTGGCTGATGTGGAAGAGATTAAGATTAAGATTTAGTTTATTTGTATGCCGCCCTTCTCCAGGAGGGACTCAGGGCAGCGAACAACTCAAAGGGGGAAAAAGGGAACATGAAACACAATACACGTGATTAAAATAAACAAGAATCATACAACCATACAAGTCAAGGGGGGAGGGGAACTCATCAACCCCAGGCTTGCCAGCACAGCCAGGTTTTGACGGCTTTCCGGAAGACCTGGAGAGAGGTGAGGGTCCGAATCTCCGCGGGGAGTTCGTTCCAAAGGGCCGGAGCTGCCACAGAGAAGGCCCTCCCCCGTGTAGTAGCCAGGTGGCATTGGCTGGTGGACGGAACCCGGAGGAGGCCGACCCTGTGCGATCTAACGGGTCTATGGGAGGTAATTGGCAGCAGGCGGTCTCTCAAGTACCCAGGTCCAATACCATGAAGGGCTTTATAAGTTACGACTAGCACTTTGAAGCGTATCCGGAGACCGGATAAGAGGAGGAACAGCTGTGCCCAGTGCCTGACACGTAGATGCACAGAAGGCAGAGGAGAGGAGAGCAGTGGAAAACTATGGGCCGGTCCTTGGGATGAAAGAGTCACTGCTGCTAGTGAAGCCCCACCCGAGCTCTGGAGATAAAAGGCAGGGGGTGCAGAGATAAATAGATGTGGCGGACAATTATTCATCTTCTTGCTGGACAGACTTGTTAGCCTGCGTTGAGAGGGACTTTTTGCCAGGGCTGCTGGCGCCCTTAATAAAGAAATAGGTGATTAAGTACAGAAGGTTTGTCGTGTTTGGGGAGCTGGGTCAGAACAGCCAGCAACTGGACTGCGCCAACAAGTGAAGCCCATCTGTGGATGCAGGCAGCATGCAAAACCTCGCCCCTTCCGGTCTGAGGAAAAACCGTTCTCCACCGAACGGGTCCCTGGTGCCCAACAGGTTGGGGGCCGCTGGCTGTTGTGACCCTTCAGCGACCAGCGGAGCTAGCAGCCGATTCGGACAGTGAGGAGGTTGGGGAGGAACCTGGGCCAGTCCTGGAGTCTGGGGAAGGCTCTGCTGAGGGCTCTGCGTCGGAGGCAGAGAGGGGGCCAGGGCCATCTGACAGTTATCAGCTGCCTTCGGAGTCAGACATCAGTGAGGCAGAAGAACAGGAGGAGCCTGTTCCCAGTGTGCACATGCGCAGAGTTGCCAGACGAAGGGAAGAGCTAAAGAACAGGGGTCGACTTGGGAGTAAGGCCACAGGTGGAGGATGAATGGCCCCTCCCAGAGGGAATAAAAGAGGAGTGAAAGGGGAGTGGAGTTTGCAGGAGACCATTAGTTCACTTAATTGGTTCGTGACTCTCCGAGGCTCCTTTCCAAGTTCTGCAGATCTCGGCCTGGCAGCTCTCCAAGCCAGAGAAGGTCTGTGACCGTAAATCCTCCCTTGAAAGACTTTGCTGGATGTGAATGAGCAGAATTCACAGCCAATTAATAAAAGGGGTTTTTGTCAGGACAAGGAGTTGGCTTCATGCTCTTGGGAAGTGTGACTTGCTTAAATTCGTCCCAACTGCGATGGCGAGGACTAGCTGGGATACAACTTGCAAACGCCTGTTGAAAAGAGAAGCCTGTTCAGTGTATAAAAAAGGGTCACCTCGATTCGAAGGAAAAACCCGTGGAGGCCGAGCCCGATGTGCTGGCTGCGTCAGTGGAGTCTACATCGGAGAAGAACCCGTGGCTCGAACTTGCACTAGAAAAAAGGGAGAAAGAACAGTAAAGAAATATCTGCAGGAAAACAACCAAGTTCAGAGAGAACCAAGGACCCCACAGTCCAGACAGGAAAATTGTTGTCCTCCTCCTCCTCCTCCACTTCCACTTCCCAAAGCCCACTCCTTTCTAGCACTGATGGTGTTCCCTAGCTGGGTAAGGAAACATCTTTATGAAAACAATCAGAGAGCACCAAGGACCCCACAGCACTGCTCTTTACCTCCTCTTTCTTCTCCTTCTTTTTCCTCCTCCTCCTCCTCCTCCTCCTCCTCCTCCTCCTCCTCCTCCCAAAGCCCACCCCTTTCTAGCATTGATGATGTTACCTAGTTAAGTAATGAAACATCTGCAAGGAAAACAATCTCAGAGAGCACCAAGGACACTCAGTCCAGATAGAATTGTTGTTATCCTCTTCCTCCTCCTCCTCAGAAACCCTACCCCCTTCTGGCACTGATGATATTACCTATTTGGGTAATAAGATGTCTTCAAGAAAACAAACAACCTCAGAGAGCACCAAGGACCCCAAAGTCCTCCTCCTTTTCGCCATCTTTTCCTCCTCTTTTCTTCTTCTCCTTCTTCTTCTTCTCCTTCTTCTATTTGCAACATTTTATTTCTTCTTCTTCTTCTTCTTCTTCCTCCCTCTCCTCCTCTTTCCAAACCCCACCCCCTTCTAGCACTACGAATGTTACCTAGTTGGGTAATGAGACGTCTTCAAGAAAACAAACAAGATCCAGAAGGACCAAGGACCCCCTCACACACAATTCTTTTTACCTACAAGGCCAGGAATCTGGCCTTATAGCACTAAGGCCCAGGTGCAGTCTGCAGGTGGTTACCTTTTGAGACTCTGGATTTCATCCAGCGAGAAATCAAAGATGCAGGCCAGGTGATGGTTGGTGCTCCAGGCAGAGGCAAAATCGCTCTGTGGCAGGAAGGAAAACGAAAGAAGGAGAGGGAGGGAGGGAGGGAGAGAGAAACACAAAGACAGACAAAGAGAGAGAGAAAGAAGAGAGACAGAGAGAGACAGAGAGAAAGAAGAGAGAGACAGAGAGAAGAGAGACACACAGAGAGAAGAGAGACACGGAGAGAGAAGAAAGACACAGAGAGACACACACAGAGAGAGAAACAGGCAGAGAGGGAGACAGAGAAAGAGAGAGAAGAGAGACAGAGGAGAGACAGAGAGAAGAGAGACAGAGCGAAAGACAGACAGACACAGAGAGAGACAGAGAAAGAGAGAGAAGAGAGACATAGAGAGAAGAGAGACACAGAGACAGAGAGAAGAGAGACAGAGAGAAAGACAGACAGGCACAGAGAGAGACAGAGAAAGAGAGAGAAGAGAGACAGAGAGAAGAGACACAGAGAGAAAGACAGACAGGCACAGAGAGAGTCAGAGAAAGAGAGAGAAGAGAGACAGAGAAGAGAGAGACAGAGAGAGACAGAGAAAGAGAGAGAAGAGAGACAGAGAGAAGAGAGACAGAGAGAAAGACAGACAGACACAGAGAGAGATAGAGAAAGAGAAAGGAGAGAGAGAGAGAGAGAGAAAGAGACAGACAGAGGGAGGGGGAGAGAGAGAGGAGAGAGAGAGAGAGAATAATTTGCAAGAAATCCCACCAATCCTCTCCCAGCCCCACAAAGAATTTGCAGGCAATTCCCAACTGCAGAGCCCGTTGTGTTAGCAAACTGACACTTGGGATAGCATCTTCCAAGAGAAATTTGGGGCTTTTCCTTCTCCGTTCCTGCTGGGATTGGTGTGGGATCAAACTAGAGAGGAGGGAAGGGGTGGAAAAGACAAAAAAAAAGAAGACAAGGAATCAGACTGGTGGCCCGAAGACCAAAAGGGAGAACTCAAAAGCTCAGGCTCTGCTGATTCCACAGACCTGCTTTTGTGGGAGGATTTGACTTTCCCCCTCTTCTTCGTCTCGCTCCGCCCCGCAAACTTATCCGGGAGAATCTTGCTGGGAGGATTCGGAGGAACTCGTGCCCGCAGGCGGAAAATGCACTTCTTTTTCTTGATTTCCTTCCCGCACAGAAACCTGAAAAGCCACCGAGATAATCCAGCATCTTGGCTCAATGAGAAAAGAAACATCCTCAAGACAACCACCAAGGACCCTTCATTCCTCCACCTTCTCTTCTCCACAAACCCTACTAGATGATGTCATCTAGTAAGGTAATGAAATGTCTGCAAGGAAATCATCAAGCTCAGAGAGCACCAAGGAGCCCACAGTCCTCCTCCTCCTCCTTCTCTCACACCCCACTCCCTTCTAGCACTGATGATGTCACCTAGTAAGTTAATGAAATGTCTGCAAGGAAATCATCAAGCTCAGAGAACACCAAGGAGCCCACAGTCCTCCTCCTTCTCCTCCTTCTCTAGCACTGATGATGTCACCTAGTAAGGTAATGAAACATCTGCAAAAAACCCCCACTGACTTCAGAGAGCACCAAGGGCCCCATAACTCAACCCTGAGCTACCCATATCCTTTTCCGGCGAGTCAGCTGGATCTTTACACCTCTGGGGAGAATAGATTCTTTTACACTCACCTGCTTTTGTAACTGTTCAGTGCATCTAGAAGGAGAGGACCTCGTTCTGCCACAGGGGTTGCAGTCAACTGGGGGAGAGATTTTAAAGGCAAAATTAGCCCCAAATTAGCTTTTTGTGCCAACCTAAGAATAACTAAGCCAACGCTGTGTCCAATCCCAGCATCCACCATCCTTCTCTAATCTTCTGTCGAATTTCGCGGATCTATTCTTGCTTGTCCCAGCTTGGGATCTTGCTTTGGGGTTTGGGGAAATGTCAGAGTGCGCACAGCTTCACTACGTGAGACAACCCAGGAGCAATAACAGCAAACAGAGTTTTGTAAGAAACAGTGGCTTTTATCTACAAAAGTATATATACATACACATACTATAGGGAGAGGTCAAACAAGCAGCAATTACAGCAGGGAAGAACACACAAAGAGAGAGGGAGAGGGAGAGGGAGGGAGAGGGAGGGAGGGAGGGAGGGAGGGAGGGAGGGAGAGAGAGAGAGAGAGAGAGAGAGAGAGAGAGAGAGAGAGAGAGAGAGAGAGAGAGAGAGATG
Source organism: Thamnophis elegans (assembly GCF_009769535.1). Lineage (NCBI taxonomy): Eukaryota > Metazoa > Chordata > Lepidosauria > Squamata > Natricidae > Thamnophis > Thamnophis elegans. The sequence continues at coordinate 36,520,050 of NC_045556.1, read as the reverse complement.
CCCTAACAGGGCCTCTTTTTATTATACAGGCTCTTAAAAGGATAACAGCCAAAAGCTTTGCTGACTTATTCCCATCATTACATCAGTGCATCATTGTAGCACCTGGTCAGCTCTTAAATCACTACCCTGACAGGGAAGGAGGAAAAACGTGGAGAATTTATCTTTGCACTTCAAGTTTGCAGATTTGATACCAAGCGGAGCCTGGAGAATCCACCCTTTGCCGTACGCCTCCATTCCTGCCCTGCGTCCATGCACGGGGAGCGTCTAAATAACTTCCCATCAGCCACGGCAGCTGATAGAACCCATTTTATACAAGGACAGCTCTGGAGGGAGTTAGCGTGCGGTTCCGTGGGAAGCAAATGATTAAAGAGGCGGATTTGAGACGGGCCCCGCACACCTTTCCAAGCTGAAAATGGTCCCAGCGGTGATTGACGAAGGCCAAGATTTCCTCAAAGTCAAAATATTTCTTCTTGCGTTGCACGTCCAGGTTGTAGATGGCCAGGTGCACAATGTCGACCCTGTGTGTGTGTGTGTGTGTTCAAGAAACAAAGGGAGACAATGAACTTCCAGTTGAAGGAAATGATTGCAGGAAGGAGGTGACAGTGTTTATTAGCATAAGGTGAAGGAAGAGGGAGAGTATTTCCTGATGGCCAATTCTTCAATTAGTTTTATAGACTTCCATAAAAATCTCCTCCTCCTCCTTCAATTTCTCGTCTTCTTCTTCCTTCTCCTGCTGCCATCTCATCCCTCCTCCTCCTCTATCTCTCGCCCCTCCTCCTTCTATTTCTCTTCTTCCTCCTCTCATCCCTCCTCCTTCTCCTCCTATTTCTCTTCCCCCTTCTCGTCCTCCCAGTTCTCTTCCTCTTCCTCCTCCTATATCCCTCATCCCTCCTCCTTCTCCTCTCCTCAAATTTCTTCCTCCTCCCATCTCTCCTCTCTCTTTCACCTTCTCTCCTATTTCTATTTTTCCTCCTCTTTCTCCTTCTTCCATATCTCTCATCCCTCCTCCTCCTCCTCTCCTCAAATTTCTCTTCTTCCACCTTCTTCCTCCTCCCACATCTCTCATACCTCCACCTTCTCCTCCTCTCCCCCCATTTCTTTTCCTCCTCCTCCTCTTCCTGCTCCTATCTCTCCTCTCTCATCCACCTTCTCTCCTATTTCTCTTCCTTCTTTTTTGCAGATTTTGCAGTATCCTTCCCCTGGAGTGTGGAGGGAATGGAGATTTTGCAGTATCCTTCCCCTGGAGTGTGGAGGGAATGGAGATTTTGCAGTATCCTTCCCCTGGAGTGTGGAGGGAATGTGGATTTCTCTTCCTTCTTCTCCCATATCTCTCATCCCTCCTCCTTTTCCACCTCCTCCCAATAATAAACATTAAAAAACCAAGCGATTCATAACGATCTGTACAGTAAAAAAACCTATGAACATCACATGGAAAACTAGGTTCCTAATATCATCTGATCATTCTACCTCCTCAACTCTTGGTTGTTCAAATTTAAGGCCCGCATGAAGCCATGCAAAATCCAAACATTTCCTTCCCCCGGCGTGCATAAGTTTCAAAACGATGCTAAAAACAACAAGGACATCACCCCATCCCTAACTTTGTGGCTGAGGTTCTTTTAATACAGAAGCAGGAATCTGGAAACCAACTTTGAAAACTCAAACAGTGCCAGGATTAGAATGGAAGAAGCTCTCTAGGGTATTACATGCTTTGCTAATTTCCCCCTCTCCCCCCCCCCCCCGCACAAGGGCTAAGTGGTGCCTGGTGCAATAAGAAAAAGGTAAAGGTTACACCACCACCCCCGCCACACATATGTGCTAGTCGTTCCCAGCTCCAGGGGGCGGTGCTCATCTCTGTTTCAAAGCCAAAGAGCCAGCGCTGTCCGAAGACGTCTCCGTGGTCATGTGGCTGGCATGACCCAATGCCAAAGGTGCAGGGAATGCTTTCACCTTCCCACCAAAGGTGGTTCCTATTTTTCTACTTGCATTTTTATGTGCTTTCGAACTGCTAGGTTGGCAGAAGCTGGGACAAGTCACGGGAGCTCACTCCGTTATGCGGCGCTGGGGATTCGAACCGCCGAACTGTCGGCCTTTCTAATCGACAAACTCAGCGTCTTAGCCACTGAGCCACCACGTTCCTATGAGATAAGATACATGAATTCTTTTTATTTGGCTGGGGGGGGGGGGGGGGAGGAAGCAGATCTTACCATCTCAAAGGTAAACGTTTGATATACTCCGGTCCCTGATTGCAAACTGTGCAGTAGAAAATATAAAATCTAGAAGATGTGGGAGAGAAGAAGAGAGAACAGGTTGTAGTTATTGATTTTTAGATGGATGCAAGAACTGTATATCAGTGTTGTCGCCCGCCAGTGGCCAGTGGAGCTGGTGGCAGACTCAGACAGTGAACAGGTTGGGGAGGAACCAGGGCCAGTCCTGGAGTCTGGGGAAGGCTCTGAGGAGAGCTCTGTGTTGTAGGCAAAGAGGGGGTCAGGGCCGTCCGACAGTTATCAGCTGCCTTCAGAGTTGGAGATCAGTGGGGCAGAAGAACAGCTGGAGCCTGTTCCCAGTGTGGGCATGCACGGAGCTGCCAGGAGAAGGGAACAGTTAAGGACCAAGGGCCGACTCAGGAGTAAAGGCACAGATAGATGGTGAATGGCCCCTCCCAGAGGGAATAAAGAGGAGCGAAAGGGGGTGTTACAACAGGCGCTAGGGATGGTAAACAAAGCAACTCAAACTGTATATTATAATCTTTTAAATGGAATAATAAAAGTATAAGAATGGCAAAGAAAAAGAATAACTATGTGAATGTATACCTATAATTGTATATAAGAGAATAAATGACAGTAAGAATATAAAGCACAATATAGGTAAACAATATTTGGTTATAAATAGCTAAGTATAAATAAATATAGAATTGTAGATAAAAATGGATAACGAATAAGGAGACCATGAATGTAAGATAGAAAGGTATAAAAGGGAAAACACTAACTGCAAAGAAACCGATACGGAACTGCTGTATGATATACGATGGAACTTCTTGTTCCTGTGTTGTTTTAAGTCATGTGTTTGTTTTTGTTGATGTGTTTATGTGTTTAAAATTTAAAAAAATTTTAAAAAAAGAAAGGGGAGGGGAGTTTGCAGGAGACAATTAGTTCGGTTCATTAGAGCGAAGATCTGCTCCTGACTTCGTGCCAAGTATTGTCTGCTACAGAGTGGCGTTTGGAAGATATCGGCCTGGCAGCTCTCCAAGCCTGATAAAGTTGCGTAGTTTTTGAAATCTCATGAAAGACTATTGGCCGGGACTTTGCTGGAGAGGAATTCCCTTTAAACTAAATGAATAATAAAAGAGGTTTTATCGGGACGAGGAGTCGGCTTCACAATCTTAGGAAGCCAACGTCAGAACAATCAGTCCTCCCGCCCCAGCTGCTGCCTTCGCTGGGGATGGACTACAAAACTCTTCCTCCTCAGCCAGCAGGACTCCGGCCACACCTACCGATCTCCGAAGAGCATGGGGTGGTTCAGGCACTGCATGCAAGCTTCGTGGAACCACTGTCGGCACTGAAGACACTGCAACATCTTCAGGTACCACCTGAGAAGGAACGGGAAGACATGCTTTAGCGGTATCGTCCCCTGACCCAGCAACCGCTTTGGACTGCGGCCATTCGCGGTTGCGAGGGTGAATGAGGAAAAAGGAAGGCTGCGGCCAACCGTCACATTCGCGGCGTTCAATTGCAAAAGCGTGGTGACGTAGCAATGGCTTCGCCGAACGACCAAATGGCTGCCCCCCCCAATTTGGGCTGCTAAATGGGGACTGCCTATATCTTTATTTTCTCGGCTGTTGCAAGGATGCTGCAGTGGGGGGGGGGGGGGAAATCTAAAATAGAACCGAGCTTCAAACTGAAGCTGAAAAAGCAGTTTGCTATTGCTATTCTGTTCTATTCCTATTCCATATTCCATATTCTATTCCTATTCCTATTCCATATTCTATTCTATCATAGTCCATATTCCATATTGTATTGTATTCTATTCCTATTCCATATTCTATTCTATCCTATTCCATATTCTATTCTATTCCTATTCCATATTCTATTCTATCATATTCCATATTCCATATTCTATTCTATTTTATTCTATTCTCCCCTATTCCATATTCTATGGAGAGTTTGCAGTATCCTTCCCCAGGAGTGGGGAGGGAATGGAGATTTTACAGTAGCATTTCCCCTGGTGTGAGGAGGGAATGTGGATTTTGCAGTATCCTTCCCCTGGAGTGGGGAGGGAATGGGGATTTTGCAATATCCTTTCCCTGGAGTAGGGAGGGAATGTGGATTTTGCAGTATCCTTCCCCTGGAGTGGGGAGGGAATGGGGATTTTGCAATATCCTTCCCCTGGAGTGGGGAGGAAATGGGGATTTTGCAATATCCTTTCCCTGGAGTAGGGAGGGAATGTGGATTTTGCAGTATCCTTCCCCTGGAGTGGGGAGGGAATAGGGATTTTGCAATATCCTTCCCCTGGAGTGGGGAGGGAATGGGGATTTTGCAGTATCCTTTCCCTGGAGTAGGGAGGGAATGGGGATTTTGCAGTATCCTTTCCCTGCCATGCACACCAAGCCATGCCACGCTCACCAAGCCACACCCACAGAACTGGTAGTAAAAAAAAATTGAACCCCACCACTGTCCCTCACCCTCTTGAACCCTTAAATGATTCCCCCAATGTAGAACATACTCTCCGGGGCCTCCACAGTAGCAGTAACACTGCTGGTGATTGGTTCTGTGAAGGGAATCCCATTCCAGCTGATCCGGATTATAGCACAGGACCTTTTTGACGGTCTGCAGAGTCCGGGCGATAGCACCTTTCCGCAAGGCTCCCCCTTTCTGAAAAAGCAACGACAACATTGACTACACATCCTCAAGCAATCATTCCTCTTCTTTTATCAAAGCGCAAAAGTCAAAGGGCAAGAGTCTTTTTTTGTTTTTAATTGCCGTATTTTTCGGAGTATGAGACTCACCGGAGTATAAGACGCACCTTAGTGCTTTATCTTCGCTTTTTTAAAAAAAATTAAATTTTTATTTTTATATAAACAATCCATTTTCCATTAAACAGTGTGCTATCTGGGTACAAATATTTTGTGTCAACAGTTAAAATTTAGAATCAAATTCATTATTCAATCTCTTCCTAGCTTAATTTCCAATACCTAAAATGTCTGATACTATAACAATCTTCATCATGATTTATTTAACTTATTAATTATATCAACTGTTAATACATTTTTTTATACGTTACACAACTTCTTTTACTATTAATTCTTAGGTCTATTCTCTAACCACCAGCAAAAAGATTCCCCAATTGTATAATAATCCATTCTTTCTCTTGGATAGCCAGTGTCAATCTATTCATTTCTGCACATTCTAATATTTTCCTAGTTTTTATGTTCTCTGGAACAGCAAAATGTCTAAAAAAACAAAAAAAAAAACAATTCAAAAGAGTGTGAATTCTAAAACTTCTTCTTGGAAAACTAAACGGAATTCTTGGAAGACAGAAATTCCTTTGCAACCAGGAATTGGAATCAGCATTTAGAATTTGCAATTTTGGGGGACAAGTTAAATCTTAAGAAGATTTTGTTTGAAGCTCAGGATTCCATTCAAAGCATCCAACGGGAAAAATCCTTGGATGGAACCTCTAAAAATCTATGTTTTGCGTAGCTCCGAGGATCCGCCTCCTCTGTTTTACTGGGGTTCAAAACTCCTTGGATTTTCTTTGCAGGAAGAGCAACGGAGAAAACCTCTTGTATGCCACTCACCCGTACGGCTAGCACAAAGATACATTTCCGACAAAACCAGGGTGTCATCGAAGACTCTTCAAGGCTCCCCACCAGTGGAATGTGGCACTGTTGGTGGTACCCTGAGAAGGAGGAGGGGGGAAACGGAAGGTTTTAAATCGATACGGAAGCTTAAATGCAGGAGCATCCACAACGTTATCAATAATCCTGTCCCAGGTCCATACAAGTCAGTGATGATGTTAGCTAGTTTGGGCATGAAACGTCTGCAAGAAAACCACCAGGGAATATTAAGGACCCCCACCCCACCCTGCACACAGCTCAGCCTTTCTTCCTCTTTCTCCTCCCTTCTGCAAACCCACTGCCTTCTAGCACTGATGATATTCCCTAGCTGGGTCGTGAAATGTCTACAAAGAAAACCACCATGCGCAGAGAGCACCAAGGATCCCACAGTCCTCCTGTTCCACTCCACAAACCCCACTCCCTTCTAGCTCTGATGGTGTTGCAAGAAAGCCACCAGAGAGCTTCAAGTATCCCGCAATCTTCCTCCCACTCCTCCTCTCTGCAAACCCCACTCCCTTCCAGCACTGATAAAGCTCCTTAGCTGGGTCACGAAATGTCTGCAAGAAAACCACCAAGCTCAGAGAGCACCAAGGACCCCACAGCCCTCCTCCTACTGCACTCCCCAAACCCCAGTCTCTTCTAGCACTGATAAAGCTCCTTAGCTGGGTCACGAAATGTCTGCAAGAAAACCACCAAGCTCAGAGTGGCCCCTCCCAGAGGGAATAAAGAGGAGCGAAAGGGGAGTGGAGTTTGCAGGAGACAATCAGTTCGCTTAATTGGTTCGTGACTCTCCGAGACTCCTGGCCAAGTTCTGCAGAGATCAGCCTGGCAGCTTTATCAGGTCTGTAATTGTGAAATCTCTTGAAAGACTGTCGGCTGGGACTTTGCTGGAGAGGAATTCCCTCTAGCAATAGCAATTATCAGTTAAACTTATATACCGCTTCATAGGGCTTTCAGCCCTCTCTAAGCGGTTTACAGAGTCAGCATATCGCCCCCACAGTCTGGGTCCTCATTTCACCCACCTCAGAAGGATGGAAGGCTGAGTCAACCTTGAGCCGGTGAGATTTGAACCGCCGAACTGCAGCTAGCAGTCAGCTGAAGTGGCCTGCAGTACTGCACTCTAACCACTGCGCCACCTCGGCTCGGCTCTAACCTAAATAAAAGGGCTAAGGAGTCGGCTTCATGCTCCTGGGAAGCCTGGGTCAGAAGAGACATTCTTAATGAATTTGTCAGAGAGGCATTTTGAACTCAAGGTAGGGAATGGCTTCAATTTCAAAGCTTTTTTGACTGACACCCAAGAGGATTACATCCGCTCCTTGTCCACCGCGAGGAAACAATTGTATGGATAGATCCAGGCCCACCCAAAACCAGGACAGAGGAAGGTCTGGAGAATGTGCTCACCAACTCCACACTTCCCACAGATCAAGATCTCATTCAGGGGCTCCGATGTCTTCTCCAGGCAAATGTTACATTCGGGCTGTTCAGTGGGGACACCAGCTAGAAAGCAGGGAGAGAGGGGGGGGGGGGAAAGAGATCCAGTAAGACCAATCTAGATTTAGAACTGTAACCCTCCACACTCCAAAAAAAAGCTAATATCATCCTGGGTTGTTATAAACAGAGGGATAGAATCTGGGGTGGGATTCAGCCGCTTCAGACTGGTTCGGGCGAACCGGATGCTAATTTTACATCTGGTTCACCGAACCGGTAGTTGCATGGAGTGGCTCACCCCCAACTCTACCCTGCAAGATTCTAGTCCTCATTCATCTCATCCCCCATCCGCATCAACATCTGAAAATGTCGAGAATTCCCCCAGGGCAAGAGGCCGGGAATGTTCACGCACCATGCTGGATGTCCTTCCAAAGCACCCAATATTTGGAATTATCTTCAAAGGTCACCAGGCAACTCTGCTTAGCGTCACTCACCTATAAATGCAGGGGGGGGGGAAACATACACAGACCTCAGATTGCAAAGGTGGTCCTGGATTACTCCAACTTTGCAACTTTGGGGTCTGTTCACATCTCGGGCTACGCCCTAACCCAACTCCCTAAAACCTTGGAGCCTCCACCCCACATGGGCTAACTTAACATGCTCTGTGAACTCAAAAGTTTTTAATTACCGTATTTTTCAGAGTATAAGATGCACTTCCCCCCCCCTAAAAGAGGATGAAAATTTGGCTGCGTCTTATACACTAAATGTGGCCCCGCCCACCCGTCGGCCCCCACCTGTCGGCCTCTGCCTCCCAGCAATTTGCCTCCTTGCAGAAAACAGCAAACAGCCTGTTTCAGTTTCAGCTTCGGCACAGCCTGATTAGCACAAACAAACAGCTGATTGTCAGTTGGATCCTCCTCCCAACCATCAGCTGTTTCAGGATGCAGGGATTGCCACTGCCTATTGCCACCTCCGCACCCCTCATTTTTGGCCTTCACGTCCCATTTTTTGCCTGTGTGCGCCCCGTTTTCAACCTCCAGACAACCAATTCCAATCCCCGCTATGGAGGCTGAAAATGGGGCGCACGGAGGCGGCAATAAGCTATGGCAATCCCTGCAGCCTGAAACAGCTGATGTCGGGAGGCTGATCCAACCGACAATCAGTTGCTTGTGCTAATCCGGCTCTGCTGAAACTGAAACAGGCTGTTTGCTGTTTGCTGCAAGGAGGCAAAGGGAGCTTTTTTTTTCTTGTGCTAATCAACCTGTGCTGAAATGAAAATTGAAACTGAAACAGACTGTCTGTTGTTTGCAGCAAGGAGGCAAATTGCTGGGAGGCAGAGGCAGATTTTTTTTTCTTGTTTTCCTCCCCCAAAACTAGGTGCGTCTTATACTTCAGAGCGTCTTATACTCTGAACAATACGGTTTCCCTTTTGTTCCTTCACCAGTATCCAGCGATTGTCATTTGTAGCAGAAAAAGGAGATACAAGAATAAATACAGTTTAAAAAAGAAAAGAATAAGCTTGTGGGAAGGCATGAAGATAAGAAAGGGAAAAGGAGAAAAATGTTATTTACTCTCTTAATCTTCCCAAGATAATAAAGTCCATCTTTCCAATGGCATAAGACATACTGTCCTTCGGGTAATTTCGCCATCCGCTCTCGCCGACTGTCCTGAGTTCTGGCGACCCAATCCGCCATTGATTGCTGCAGGTGTCCGAGGGCTGCGTAAGTGCGCCCAGGGTCAGGAGTCCCCATGCTCCTGGGCTACAAAGAGAAGAGAAAAGAAATATTATTTCTAAAAACGCATAGCTACGATTAACTCAAGGCTGCCAAACAAAAAAAAAAAGGCATTAAGAGTTGTTAACCTAATTTTGCGAAGTTCCTTCTCCGGTAACATTGTACTGCAAACTAGGGCATACAAAGCCTTTGCCAGACCAATCCTCGAATACAGCTTGTCTGCCTGGAATCCACACTGTATATCGGGCATTAATACTACCGCGCGAGTCCAGAGATATTTCACGAGAAGAGTCCTCCACTCCTCTGCTCACAATGGAATCCCTTATGCCACTAGGCTTGAAATTTTGGGCTTGAACAACCTGGAACTACGTCGCCTTTGGTCTGACCTAAGCGTGGTACACAAAATTGTCTAGTACAACATCCTACCTGTCAATGACTACTTCAGCTTCAATCGCAATAATACTCGGGCAAACAATCGATACAAATTCAAGGTAAACTGCTCCAAACTCAATTGCAGAAAATATGACTTCAGCAACAAGTCATTCCTATTCCTTATTCTATTCCTATTCTATCCCATCCCTTCCTATCCTATCCTATTTCTTTCCTATTCCTTATTCTATTCCTATTCCTTATTCTATTCCTATTCTATCCCATCCCTTCCTATGCTATCCTATCCTATTTCTTTCCTATTCCTTATTCTATTCCTATTCCTTATTCTAGTCCTCATTCTATTTCTATTCCATTCCACTCTATTCCTTATTCTTTTTCTATTCCTTATTCTTTTTCTATTCCTTATTCTTTTTCTATTCCTTATTCTAGTCCTATTCCTATTCTTCCTATTCCTATTCCTTATTCTATTTCTATTCCATTTCACTCCACTCTATTGTATTCTATTCCTTTGCTATTCCTTATTCTTTTTCTATTCCTTATTCTATTCTACCTGGTCGGGAATGGAAACACCTGGCAGCTGGAGCCACATCTGGCTGGATTTCAACCCGTAACGCCCGTTACTCAATGTGCTTTTACTCCAAAGAGCAAGAAAGGGGGATGTTGAGTAAGTGAGTAGCAGGGCCTCCTTTGCCAAGGTCTATTTTTGGCTTCTCATTCTTGGCAGCTTCCGATCCATGTAAAGATTGTGGCATTCCAATGTCTGCGCAACCAGCTGTGTTACGGGAAACATCATAGGTCACTTCCTAAGCTGTTATTGCACAATTCAGGGAAGCTCATTCTCTGGTGATCAAAATGACCAGGGAGCTACACGTTCTAAGTCCAGGAGGATCTGCATTTAGCCCAAACTTTCTATCGATCTAATCTATCTAATCTATCTAATCTATCTAATCTATCTAATCTATCTATCTATCTATCTATCTATCTATCTATCTATCTATCTATCATCTATCTTATCTATCTATCCATCCATTTAAACTATCTATCTATACTCTATCTATCTATCTATCTATCTATCTATCTATCTATCTATCTATTTTTCTATCTATGTCATATCTATCATATCTATCAATCTCTATCCTATCAATCTATCCATCCATCCATCTAAACTAACCATCTATCTATCTTATCTATCTAAACTATCTATCAATATCATATAATATCTATTTTTCTATCTTTCTATCGATCTATCTATCAATCTATCCATTTATGTAAACTATCTATCTATCTTTCTATCGATCTATTGATCCTATCTATCTATCTATCTATCTATCTATCTATCTATCTATCCATCCATCCATCTATCCAATCTATCTATCTATCCTATCGATCTAAAATCTATCTATCTATCTATCTATTTATCTATCTATCTCATATCTATCATATCTATCGATCTCTATCCTATCTATCAATCTATCCATCCATCTATCTAAACTAACTATCTTATCTATCCTATCTATCTATCTATCTATCTATCTATCTAAACTATCAATCTATCAATAGCATATCTATCAATCTGTAGCCTCTTTCTTTCTGTCTATTTATCTATTATCTAGCTATCTATATCTATCTATCTCTATCATAATATCACATCATATCAAATCTATCTTTCTATCTTGCATTTATCAACCAATTTATCCATTTAGTCTATTAAAATAGATGGATTCCTGCCTTAAACTGAGACACTTTTACTTAGAGAATAAAATTAGTCATTTTTTTCCCATTCTGGGGCCTCCTAGCAGGTTTGGACTTTACTTCCCAGAATCCTTAGCTAAGCATTCCAAATTTCAAAAAGTGCCTTTGGTTTTCCAAGAATGAGGTCTGGAATTCATCCGTTGTTGCTTTTCAGAAAACCCACGATTATGCAAATGCAACACTGAGAAAGAATATTGTTTTAAAAAGCAGTTGTCTGCTCCGAATGTTTTTGTTTTTCCCTAGAAGTGTTTGGCAAAGAATGTTGCATTGGGGGCAATAGTATAGAAGGTACAGGTGGTTTGCTCTTGATTTTTTTCCCTTCATCTCTCCCTCCCTATCTCCTAATTGTCTGTCTGTCTGTCTGTCTATCTATCTACAGTATCATTCTACAGTGTGTCTGTCTGTCTGTCTGTCTGTCTGTCTGTCTGTCTATCTATCTATCATCTACCTACCTACCTACCTACCCACCCACCTACCTATGTATCATATCTATCTATCTATCTATCTATCTATCTATCTATCTATCTATCTATCTATCTATCCATCCATCCATCCATCCATCCATCCATCTATCCACCCACCCACCCACCCACCTATCTATCTATATCTATCTAAACTATCGAGCTATCAATATCATACCTACCAATCTATAGCCTCTCTCTCCCCTCCTCCCCTCCTCCCTCCCTCCCTCTCTCTCTCTCTCTCTGCTAGGTTGGGTCTCCAACGTCAAACTTTTCCGGGGTGGGGGTGGGGGTTGCGGGTGGGGAAGAGAGAGAACCAAGAGAGAAAGGATGCCGTCGATATAAAGTTACCCACCCAGGCAAGAACGCGATCGAGGAAGGAAGTTGCGGCTCGAGCCACTCGGGGTTACTAAGAGTTCCCTCCTTCGTTTCAGTTACCAGCAGGGGGAAAGACCGTTCTCCCTGCTGCATTTGCAAAAAAAGAGAGGGAGGGAGGGGTGCCCACCCTCGCCCCAATCCCCTCCCCACCGTACAGAGACCTTCGGACTGTGCCGCTGCTTTCGTTTTGGGTGCTTTTCCTACCCACCTTTGCTGGACGGGACCCCCGGCTGCCCCCCTAGGGAGGTCGCGCCGGCTTGTTCCCCAGGAGCCACACCGAGAAGGGAGGGTGATGCACACACTCACAAACCCTCTGGTTCTCCCACGGCCGGTTCTTCTCGCCCAGCCGGTGCAAGGCTGAAGCTGGCGCGCTTAGGAGTGCTGTGGGAACGGGCGGCGGGCAGCGCTGGGTTGGGCCAAGCGGAGGGAGAGGGGAGGAGTTCTGGGTAGGGTTAGGGGGTCCTAGGGCAGCCCCCCTCCCAAAGTGTTCAGGTCAGTTCCAATCCAGTTGGCAGCCCCGGCCTTTAGGTGCCCCGTTGCCCAAAGGAAAGGCTCTAGATTCGTTTTGTTGCTCCAGTTTCTCTCTCTCTCCTTCTCTTTCTCTCGTTTTCTCATTCTCTCCCTCTCCCCCCTTCCTCTCCATTTCTCTCATTCTCTTTCTCTCTCCCTCCTTCTTTCAATCTTCTCCTGTTCTTATGAAGACCCAAAAACTGTACCCAGATGACACACTGTTAAGATTAATGATGTAAGAGAGGTGATGGGAAAATAAAATGTAAAAACTTTAAAAAAAATCTTCCCCCTTTCTTTCGTTTTCTCATTCTGTCTTTCTTAATTGCTCACCCTCTTAATCTCTCATTCTCTCTCTCTCCATTCCTCTCTCATTCTCTCTCTCTCTCTCTCTTAATTGTCTCCCTCTCAATCCCTTTCTTTCATTTTCTCATTCTGTCTTTCTTAATTGCTCACCCTCTTAATCTCTCATTCTCTCTCTCTCCATTCCTCTCTCATTCTCTCTTTCTCTCTCTTTCTCTTAATTGTCTCCCTCTCAATCCCTTTCTTTTTCTCATTCTTTCTTCATCGCTCTCCGTTACTCTCTCGTTCTCTCTCCCCCCTACCTTCTTCTTCATTTCTCTCTCATTCTCTCTCTCCCCTCTCTTTCTCTCAATCTGTCTCTCTCATTTTCTCATTTTCTCTCGTTCTTTCCCTCTTAATCTCTCATTCTCTCCCTCCCTCCCTCCCTCTCCATTTCTCTCTCATTTTGTTTCCCTCTCCCCCTCTTTCTCTCAATCTCTCATTCCCTCTCCCCCATCTCTCTCTCCCCTCTCTCTTTCCCTCCCTCACCCTCTCCCCCCTCCCTCTCTCTCCTGCCTCCTCTGTCTGTCTGTCTCTCACACACACACACATGCACACACACGCACACTCACTCTCTCTCTCTCTCTCTCACACACACACACACACACATGCACACACACGCACACTCACTCTCTCTCTCTCTCTCTCTCACACACACACACACACACACACACACACACACACACACGGAAACGTTCTGCAAACGCAAAGCTCTGCCATCCCCCACTCCACAAGGACCCTGGCATCAACCCGGCTGGCGCGCCCTGCAACAGCAAAAAGTTTGGGCTTGCCAACTCGGGGCGCCCCCTCCTCCCTGCGCCACCCCTGCGCCCCCTTACCTAGTTGCGGACCCGGACGAGGGTCTGTTCGCGGGGAGGGAGGAAGGAAGGCTGCTACCAGATCGGCGGCTCCCAGCCCGGCTCCATGGCCAGGGAGAGGAGGAAATGTCCCTTAAACTTAGAAGCGGAGGCGCTCTTGGTTCTCCTCTGCGCCCCGAGCGGGGTATCCCGAGGGCATCTCCCCGTTCAGAAGACCCTCCCTGCGCCCCGGGGCGCCCGAGGTTGTCTGCAGGCAACCTGGAAGCGACGGAGCGCCATCTTTACCCCTCCTCCTTTCTCTCTTCTCTCTCTCTCTCTTTCTAACGCTACTTTCTCTCTCTCTCTCTCTTTTCCCGCGAATTATTTCGGTTGGGGCTCCTGCAAATTAGCGCGGCGGGTTTGCATCGCGCCGCCTCCGGCTCCTCCTTCTCAGTTTGCATCCGAGCCCTTGCCCCCCCCCCCCCACTCCCTCCCTCTTCCCCACTCCTCCCCGGCCCAGCTTCTTTCGGGGACCGGGCTTTCCCGCGCGCGGAAGCGGGGTGGAGCCTCCCTAGCCAGGGGCAGTATACCTCGGAGTCACACAAAACACGCCCATGCAAGCGTCCCACTGGCTGGGGAATGAGAGACCGCGAACGGTTCAGCCTCGTTGGTTTTTGAAGATCTGCTGGCAATGGGATTCCCTTATGCCACCACCAGGCTTGATATGTTGGGCTCGGACAAACTCGGACTACGCCGAGTTAAGGTCTGCGGATCCAGTTCTGCAGAGGAAGGATTGAGCCTGTCCTCTGCACCTCCATAACCGTCTGGTTTGGCTCTGCAACCCAACAAGACAGACACGGACTTCAGAGGAGAATCAGAACTGCAGAAGAAACAATGGCTACCAACCTGCCTTCCATGGAGGACCTGTAACACTGCAGGAGTCAAAAAGAGGGCTGTGAAAATATCTGCAGACCCCTCGCATCCTGGACATCAATTGTACTAACCTATTCAGCAACCAACCCCTGGCTGGAAGGGACCTTAGAGGTCTTCTAGTCCAGCCCCATGCTGAAGCAGGAGACCCCATCCCATTGGAGACAAAGCATTGTCCAATCTCTCTTTATAACCCCCCCCCCGTGTTCTTAACAGAACAGAATAACAGAGTTGGAGAAGGGACCTTGGAGGTCCTCTAATCCAGCCCCATGCTGAAGCAGGAGACCCCGTCCCATTTCAGACAAAGGGTTGTCCAATCTCTCTTTATAAACCTCCCGTGTTCTTAACAGAACAGAATAACAGAGTTGGAGAAGGGACCTTGGAGGTCCTCTAGTCCAGCCCCATTCTGAAGCAGGAGACCCCGTCCCATTTCAGACAAATGGCTGTCCAATCTCTTCTTCAAAACCTCCAGGGGAAGGAGCATTCACAACTTCTGGAGAACCAGCCACAGGATTACAAGGTTGGAGAAGGGGACCTTGGAGGTCTTCTAGTCCAGCCCCCTGCTCAAGCAGGGGACCCCCGTCCCATTTGAGACAAAGGGTTGTCCAATCTCCTTTTATAAACCACCCTTGTTCTTAATAGAACAGAATAGCAGAGTTGGAGAAGGGACCTTGGAGGTCCTCTAGCCCAACCCGCTGCTCAAGCAGGAGACCCCGTCCCATTTCAGATAAATGACAGTCTAGACCAGTGTTGGCAAACCATTTTGGCACTCAGTGCGTGCATGCACATGCACATGGAAGAACAGACCCCAGTGCGCATGGGCGTGCCAGGAAGATGATCTTCTGGTTCCCAGGGCATGCATGCGCATTAGCCAGCTGGCCAGCACACCAAAACCCGGAAGAGCAAGGGGCGACGGCTCGCGTGCCAGGGGAGACGCCTCTGGGTGCCACAGATTCACCATCACTGGTTTAGATTCTTCTTAAAAAACTTCCAGTTCATGACATTTACAGAAAACTCCTGTTGAGTTTTTGGACTTAACGGTTCCAAAGTGGGAAGCAAACTCTGGCACAGCTTCTGCTGGCTGGCCTGGAAAAAAATATATTTTCACCAGCCTATTTCTTTTCTTTTCTTTTTTTCCCTTTTTCGGAAGGCAGCTTTTCCAAGGCTTGAACTCTGCTGTGAGTCATGAGGGAGCGATGGGGAACCATGACACAGTGATACAGAAATGCAGCGCCTCTCTCTCCTTCTCTCCCTTCCTCCTCTTCGTGTCTCTGGCAGAGGCAGATGGCCAACTCAACAGGTTTTATTCCCCCCCTTGGGAGGGAGCACCTTACTTTTGACTGAAGGACAGTTAACCAGTGGAACTGCCTGCCTCCAGAGGTTTTGGGTGCTCCATCACTGGAGGTTTTTAAGAAAATACTGGACAGCCATGGGCTAAGAATTGGAAAGGGCACTAATGGCTAATATTTCTGTCACTGCACACCAGGGGTGGGTTCTTGCCAGTTCTAAGCTCTTCTATAGAAGACGTTCCACAAATCTACAGTGCTGATTAGAACCGGTTCCAGCTCCCCCCCCCGCCCGTCCGCACATCATCAAGATGAAGAGCGAGAGGAGGAATTCTGGGAGTTGAAGTCCACAAGTCTTAAAGCTGTTAAGTTTGAACACCCCTGGGTTTTTTTTTTAAAGGGTTAGGGGTGCAAGGGTCTTGTAACTTGACAGCTTTAAGACTTGCACACTTCAATGCCAGAGTTCCTGAGCCAACATGACTGGAGGAGGAATTCTGGGAGTTGAAGTCCACAAGTCTTAAAGCTGTCAAGTTTGAACACCCCTGGGGCTTTTTTTTCTAAAGGGTTAGGGCTTCAAGGTTCTTGTAACTTGAGAGCTTTAAGATTTGCGTGCTTCAAATGCCAGAGTTTCTGAGCCAACATTTTGGTTGCTAAGCAAGAGCGTTGTTAAGTGAGTTTCACCACATTTTACAAGTTGGCCACGCCCAGTCACATGGCTTGCAAGCCACTCCCACTCAGTCACATGGCCGGCAAGCCACTCCCACAAAGCAGGCCACACCTACAGAAGAGGTTCTAAGAAAATTTGAAACCCACCACTGCTGCACATGAGTGCATGACCCCCCGCACTCCCCTGTCCCCTCCACTCCGCATGTGCATGCATCTCCCACATGTGCCCCGCACACGTATGGCAGAGACCCGAAAGCCAGCTGGCCAGCAGGAGGCGCACGCATGGTGGAGCAGAGAGGGCTCTGCGCACCACCTTTGGAATGCATGCCATAGTTCGCCATCACGGGTATACAGTCTCCTGCTGGAGGTTGGGCTAGAAGACCTCTAAGGTCCCTTCTAGCCCTTGAATTCTATTATTCTTGAGGGTAGAGATTCGTTCTCCGAGCTTGTGGTTGGTTTCTGAATGTTCTATTCCCAGGCTAGGTCACATCTTCAGCAAAATTCACGAGGTGTCGGTGGGAGATCAGGGCTGACACGGGCACTCCCCAGATTCTGTGGAATATTAGTTACTATTTTCAGCGGAGGTGAGCCGCCTGTGGCCTTAGAGCCCCAGTCTGTCCTTGGACTCATTTTATGCAGTCCTTAGTAATGTCTGGGACATTTTTTGCTGTCCTTTCTTTGCAAGAAATGATTTAGCTTTCAAAGAAATCAGTCTTCATCACAAGCGTTGCCGTTTGCATTTCTAGAACCTAGAGGAGAGAGAAAAGTGATGGGATGGATGGATGGATGGATGGATGGAGAAAGGGGAGGGACAAGGCAGGAAGGAGATAAGCAAGGAAAGGTTACAGGAGGAAGAAAGGAAAGAAAGGAAGTAATCAAGGGAAGGGAAGTGGAAGGGGAGGAAGGGAGGGAAGAGAGGGAGGAAGGAAAAGAAGGAAGGAATCAAGGAAAGGAAAAGGAAGGGAAGGCAGAAGGGGAGGGGACAGGAAGAGAGGAGAGGGAGGGAGAAGGGAAGAAGAGAGGAAGGAAGGAAAGGAGGAAGGAAAGGAATCAAGGAAAGGAAAAGGAAGAGAAGGCTGGAAGTTTTTAAGAAGATGTTGGATAACCATTTGTCTGAAATGGTGTAGGATTTCCTGCCTAGGCAGAGGGTTGGACTAGAAGAGAGGGGAGGGAGGGAGAGAGGAAAGAAGGAAGAAAGGAAGAAAGGAAGGAAGGAAGGGGGAAAGAAGGGCAAGTGCATGGTACAATATGTTCCATCCCAACTGTGCATCTTTAAAGTAAGTTCTGCAATTGGTTCTTCAGATGCATGTTTAATGTGTCAGTTAAATAAACTAAAAACTGTACACAATTAGGGCTTGGATTTCCACCATTTTCAGTCCATTCATTTTTTTAAAAAAAATTAAAAAACAAACAAACTCTGGACCGAAACAAAACGAAACAAATGTAAATGTGACATTTCTCACACGCTACACGCACCCCCAATGTGGGCACTCGGCAAAATGATTTGCCGTCTAACCGTGCCGTTTTGGGACTTTGGCGAAGAACGGAAAACAGCTTTTAAACATGACACAAGGGAGAAATGTCCCGTCACTCTGGACTTGGATTAGACAAGAAACGGAGTTAGAGACAAGAAAATGATACACAGACAAAACTCAGCTTTAGGGTGGAGCCAAATCAGTTTTCACCATGGATCAGCCCTTTTGTGGAAACCAAACTAGTTTCATTGCAGGGTTAAATCAGCCCTTTTGAAGACCTGAATCCTTAATTATAAATATGGTTAGAATTATTTGGTTGTATTATTGTTCTTATTACTATTGGTACTGTATTTTTCGGAGTATAAGATGCACATTAGTTTTTGGGGAAGAAAATAGGGGTGGGAAAGCATTCTGCCTCTGCCTACCAGCATCCATGGGATTCATCTGGCTAGCGTCCTGTCAGTGTGTGAGAGAGTTGATGGCTGTTTGGAAACAAACAGTATTTGCTGTGTGAACAACAAGGAAAGAGACAGCAAGGAGCCAGGGGGCGGCTTGTTTTGTACTAAAGTTTCAGGCTGGGCTGATATCTAAAACTAGAACTGAAAGTGAAACTTCTCTGCTGAATTACCACGTTGGAAAACCTGCTTTTGGTATTGTATATTTACTTCATGTCTTATACCACTTTATAAGGCCATGGGAAGGCCACACTTGGAATACGGCATCCAGTTTTGGTCACCACGATGTAAAAAAGATGTGGAGACTCTAGAAAGAGGGCAGAGAAGAGCAACAAAGAGGATTAGGGGACTGGAGACTAAAATATATGAAGAACAGTTGCTGGAACTGGGTATATCTAGTTTAATGAAAAGAAGGACTAGGGGAGACATGATAGCAGTCTTCCAATATCTCAGGGGCTTCCACAAAGAAGAGGGAGTCAAGCTATTCTCCAAAGCACCTGAAGGCAGGAGGAGAAGCAATGGGTGGAAACTCATCAAGGTGAGAAGCAACTTAGAACTGAGGAGAAACTTCCTGACAGTGAGAACAATTAACCAGTGGAACAGCTTGCCACCAGAAGTTGTGAATGCTCCAACACTGGAAGTTTTTAAGAAGATGTTGGATAACCATTTGTCTGAAATGGTATAGGGTTTCTTGCCTAGGCAGGGGGTTGGACTAGAAGACCTCCAAGGTCCCTTCCAACTCTGTTATTCTAGTCTCTTCTGAATCCTGCTGAATCACTTACTTGTGTGTGCTTTCTGAATATGATTGCTGCTGCAAAATCTGACACGTCCTTGCAGCAAATAGCGAATAGGCAGATCAGCTTCAGCACATTATTACAGTCTGATTCAGCAGAAGCGGCTGATTGGCGGATGGATCGGCCTCCCAGAATGCCCCCCATCAGCTGTTCCAGGCTGCAGGGATTGCCAGAGACTATCGCCTCCTCCATGCCTCGCATTCGTTTTTGGCTACCTTTGGTGTATAAGACGCACCCAAATTTTCACCCTCTTTTACAGGGGAAAAAGTGTGTCTTATACTCTGAAAAATATGGTAAGTCTAACTGTCCTTGAATTCTGTTGACCTTATTTAACTCCAAGCAGATGCTAAACATTAGTTGAGAAGATTAATTGCAAAAGTGGTTGAGCAATAACAACTCACTGGACCTTCACATGTCCATCCAATCTTTCACATCTGGCAGGAGGAATGTCCATCACAGTGAATGGCAACGTTTTGTCACGCACCCAAATGTTCACCCACTTTTAGTGGGGGGGGGGAGTGTCTCTTATACTCCGAAAAATACGGTACATGTGTTATTTTTTGTTTCTTTCCTTTTTGTAAAATGGTACGCTCGGACAATATACTGTATTCAAAATACTTATATATAAATTAAAAAAACTTGAATATATATATATATAATAAGAAGAGCCAAATATTATTACTGGAGGGCTGGAGTGGCTCTTTTGCAGAGCCAAATTCAACCGTATTGCAAAGCCCCATCACCCGAAATATTTTCAGTGCATCTCGCCGCCTTTAAATATTCCCTCGGCGAGCCAAGTAGTTGGAAACGACTTCACGAACTCGTTTCCATGATGCATTTGAGGAACAAGGTGCCTTCTTTCAAATAAGTGTATTTCGGGGACTGTAATTTGGCCAGCGGAACGAATCTGGCAAAGCCGCTGGGCTCGTTCAGGTCCGTCTCTGGCCTCTGGAAGGAGGCAGAGGTTGGATCCGGCTGGAAATGTGTTGTCAGATTGTCCCCGTGGTCTTGGCTGAGCAAGATGAAGGTGATCTGCAAAGAGAGAGGTGGGGGGGGAGGAGAGTGAGAGAGAGAAGAAGTTAAGTGAGCTTCTGGAATGGGAAGGAAAGTTCTCGGCATCTTCAAAGAACCGGTTGGTAGGTCAAAGAAGCAGAGATTCCTCTGGTATCTCAAGGTCAGCAGAGGGAGGAATTCTTGGGGTTGAACAGATGGTGAGGAGGACAACATAGCTCAAGGCCTATGCGTTGGAAAGGCTTCCTGGAGAGAACGAAAGGATGTGGTGGGGGAGCCCAGCCAAGCAGCCTCCTTGCTTTGCCCCCCCCCCAACCTGGATACGGTCCACTCCAAGGGATGTTGTTATCTCACAAAGCTTCTGTGAAGTTGACAAGGAAGACATTGTACTTTAAGCCTGGGCTCCAAAATTCAAGAGCTCTCTCTCTCCCCCCCCCTCTCTCATCTCTCTCTCTCTCTCTCTCTCTCTCTCTCTCTCTCTCTCTCTCGCTCGCTCGCTCGCTAGCTGGCTATCGCTCTCTCTTTATCATTTATCATCTCTATTTCTTCACTATTTCTATCCCCGCATCATGTCTTTCTCTGTCTCTATCACTCGATATTTCTTTCTATGTCCTCTCTCTCCCTCCCTCCCTCTCTGATATCTGTCTGTCTGTCTGTCTGTCTGTCTGTCTGCCTGCCTGCCTGCCTGCCTGCCTGCCTGCCTGCCTGCCTGCCTGCCTGCCTGCCTGCCTGCCTGCCTGCCTGCCTATCTATCTATCTATCTATCTATCTATCTATCTATCTATCTATCTATCTATCTATCTATCTATCTATCCTGTCGTTCTCTATCTTTTTATCATTTATCATCTCTATCTCTTAACTATTTCTACCCCTGTATCATGTCTTTCTCTGTCTCTATCACTCTATATTTCTGTCTATGTCCTCTCTCCCTCCTCCCCCCCTCTCTCTTTCTCTCTCTCTCTCTCCATCTGTTATAACTAACTCCTCCATGTTTCTCAGAAAGACCAACTGTGTGTTTGATGAGCCCATTCTCCAAATATTCAACCTGGTCCTGAACGAGAGAGAGAGAGAGAGAGAGAGAGAGAGAGAGAGAGAGAGAGAGAGAGAGAGAGAGAGAGAGAGAGAGAGAGTCGAGAGGCCAGTAAAACAGAGCAAGAAGTCACCCCTTCTTTACACCAAAGGGCAGGAGAAGAAGAATCAGGAAACACACACACACACTCCTGAAAAAAACCCCATTTTTACAAAGGTGTTGCCCTTGAGAAAGTCCTCATGACGCTCATCCCACCTGGACCAGTCGTGATGACCAAGGCTCCGTTATGGTCCTTCATGGAAATGGAAGGAAAGAACTTTTGTGAAAGAGTGGTGAGATTCATTAAGGAAAGATTGGACCCCCGATTGTTTGGAATGGCAGGTAGAGGGTCTCCTGCCTTAAGCAGGGGGTTGGACTAGAAGACCTCTCAGGTCCCTTCCAGTCCTATGATTTTATGATTTAAGGGATTTCATGAACACCTAATAGTCTAAAGAAAAGAAGAATTAGGAAGGGCATAACAGCAGTATTTGAGGGGCTGCCACAAAGAAGAGAATTCTTTGGAGAATTATTCTCGAAAGCACCTGAGGGCAGGAGAAGAAGTGATGGGTGGAAACTAATCAAGGAGAGAAGCAACTTAGAATAAAGGAGAAATTTCCAGAAAGTGAGAACAATTAACCAGGGGAACAATTTGCCACCAGAAGTTGTGAATGCCCCCAACACTGGAAATTTTTAAGAATAGTCTAGACAATCACTTGTCTGAAATGGTAAAGGTTCTCCTGCTTGAGCAGGGGGCTGGACTAGAAGACCTCCAAGGTCTCTTCCAGCTCTGCCATTCTATTCTATTCTATACCATTCCATTCCTCTATTCTATTCCTCTATTCTATTCTATTCTATTCTATTCCATTCTATTCCATTCCATTCTACCAATTAAGGAAAATATTTGTAGTTCAGGGTTTTTATTTAAATTTAAATAAATAAATTTATTTAAACTGTTCTCTGGTTTGAATTTCCACCCCCTTCCAAAGGTTGATTAGTTCTGACGGATGTATTTACATCAGATATTCTGGAAAAGAAGACTGTCCCTTTGTCCTTTTTTTGTCAGATCTACCCCACCCTAGTGAATCCAAAGTCACACCCACAAAGTTGTGTTACTCCCCTGCTGCTGATGTTCCTTGCGTTGTTGTGATCCACTTCTGTTTTATTTATTTTATCTTGTATTTGGTTTTTGGTGTTTTTTTTTTTAACGTCTGTGTCAAGCTAGCCAAGGAGCGGAAGAATAAAGCCAAAACATTTTGCCTTTGATTTGTCATTGAGGATTTCCAGGAATTTTGCCAAGTTCTGGAGCTGTTTGAAGACTTGGCGTCCACAGGAGACGCTTCTATGAAAAAAATCCCAGCCGTTTTGAGGTTTATTTTCTTTGCAATTAGATTGCTTTTTAAAAAAAAAAAAAAAAACTTAGGCCTTGCAATGCATTTTTATTTGTTTCCCCTTATGTGTTAGCTTACATTTTTTTGGCCTCTCGTTATAAATCAAGAAAGGGAATAATGAACAATGATGTAGTTATTCTCTGGCTCCTCTTGAGCCACTTCTGGCTTCATCCATCTAAGTGTGAAGAGATATTTTCTTCATTTTCCCCTCCTAAGCCTGGCTGTGGCAAATCTAGGCAGCAGACTAAAAAGCAGAGACATCACCCTGCCAACAAAAGTGTGCATAGTCAAGGGTTGTGGTTTTCCCAATTGCAATGGACAGCTGTGAAGGTTGGACCATAAGGAAGGCTGAGAGCCAAAGAATGGAGGCCTTTGAACTCTGGGGCTGGAGAAGACTCCTGCATTGAGTCCCTTGGACTGCAAGGCCATCCAACCAGTCAGTCCTAGAGGAGATCCACCCTGACTGCTTTTTAGAAGGCCAGATCCTGAAGCGGAAACTCAAAGACTTTGGCCACCTGATGAGAAGGAGGGACTCCTTGGAGAAGAGCCTCATGCTGGGAACGATGGAGGGCAGAAGAAGAAGGGGATGACAGAGAAAAAAGAGAGACAGAGAGAAACAGGCAGAGAGAGAGACAAAGAAAGAGACAGAGAAACAGACAGACAGAGAAGAGAGACAGACAGACAGACACAGAGAGAGAAGAGAGAGAGAGAAACAGACAGACAGAGGCAGAAAGAAAGACAGAAAGAGAAACAGGCACACACACAGAGAAAGAGAGAGAGAGAGAGAGAGAGAGAAGATAAATAGGATGGATAGTGAGTGAGTGAGTGAATGAGCGAGTAGCTGGGTAGGTAGATGTGTGTGAGAGAGAGAGAGAGAGAGAAAGCTACACACACACACACACACACACACACACACACATTAGATGAGATAACCTCCTCATCTAAGCCAAGGTGGCGCAGTGGTTAAATGCAGCACTGCAGGCTACTGCTAGATCAGCAGTTCAGCGGTTCAAATCTCACCGGCTCAGGGTTGACTCAGCCTTCCATCCTTCCGAGGTGGGTAAAATGAGGACCCAGATTGTTGGGGGCAATATGCTGACTCTCTGTAAACCGCTTAGAGAGGGCTGAAAGCCCTATGAAGCGGTATATAAGTCTACTGCTATTGCTATTGCTATTGCTCCTGTGAGTCCCTTGGACTGCAAGGCCATCCAACTGGTCAGTCCTAGAGGAGATCAACCCTGGCTGCTCTTTAGAAGGCCAGATTCTGAAGAAGAAACTCAAAGACTTTGGCCACCTGATGAGGAGGGGGACTCCTTGGAGAAGAGCCTCATGCTGGGAACGATGGAGGGCAAAAGAAGAAGGGGACAGCAAAGAAGGAGGTGGCTGGATGTAGTCACAGTTGGCATGAGCGTCAATGGACTCCAGAGGATGGTAGAGGAGAGGAAGGCCTGGAGGAACGTTGTCCATGGGGTCGCGATGGGTCGGACACGACTTTGCAACTAACGACAACAACTTTTGAGCAACTGCTGGCTTCATCCATCTAAGTGTAAAGCGGTATTTTCTTCATTTCCCCCACCTAAGCCTGGCTTGACTGCCTTCAGCTGATCCATGGAGGTTTATGCTAAAACCCAGCTAGTCCGTGCACTATCTCAGAATAGAATACAGAATAACAAAGTTGGAAGGGACCTTGGCGGTCACCTAATCCAACTTAGACCTTATGCCATTTCAGATAAATGGTTGTCCAGTCTTTTATTCCCTCCAGGGATGGAGGGCCCAGAACCTCTGGAGGCAAGTCGTTCCACTGACTGGATCACTAGGTTGGACCTCTCTTTATTGAACTTCCACCTATTACTTCTTGACCTGTCCTCAGGTGTTTTGGAGAATAGCTTGTTTAAGATGAGTAGAGTAGAGTAGAGTAGAGTAGAGTAGAGTAGGATAGAATAGAATAGAATAGAATAGAATAGAATAGAATAGGGAATTCTTTATTGGCCAAGTGTGATTGGACACACAGGTATTTGTCTTTTGTGCATATGCTCTCAGTCTCTCTCTCTCTCTTTCTCTCTCTTTCTCTCTCCTTCCCTCCCTCCCTTCCCCCCCGCTCTCTTTCCACATTGCCCAGTGTCTTCAAACTCCTTCTTCCGTTCTCAGCAAGGGCAGCCTCTGTTCCCACGGGAAAGAAGATCACCTAGCCAAAACAATCCTCACTATCTATTCGCTCCTCCTCTCCACCCACCCACCTTAAGAATGTGGCGAGCCTGGAAACCACCTTACCTAGTAAAGAGAAAGAGAAATAAATAAATGAGCATAATAGAGAGTTAAATAACATAGCTACACATATGTCAAATTCGGGCTCAAGAATAAAATAGAAAAATAATGGAATAGGGATGGGATGGGATAGCAGAGCAGAGCAGAACAGAACAGAACAGAATAGAAATTAGGAATAGACTAGACTAGAATAAGGAATAGAATAAGGAACAGAATATAGAATGGAGTAGAATGGAATGGAATAGAACAGAACAGAAATTAGGAATGGAATAGAATAGAATAGAAATTAGGAATAGACTAGACTAGAATAAGGAATAGAATAAGGAACAGAATATAGAATGGAATAGAATGGAATGGAATGGAATGGAATAGAATAGAACAGAAATTAGGAATGGAATGGAATAGAATAGAAATTAGGAATAGACTAGACTAGAATAAGGAATAGAATAAGGAACAGAATATAGAATAGAATAGAATAGAATAGAACAGAAATGAGGAATGGAATGGAATGGAATAGAATAAGAATGGAATAGGATAGCAGAGTAGAGCAGAACAGAACAGAACAGAAATTGGGAATGGAATGGAATGGAATAGAATAGAATAGAACAGAATAGTAGAGGGGAGTGGAATGGAATGGAATCCTTTCTTCCTTGGTACAGCTTCCCTTCATGATGGCAACCACCGGCCTCCGTTACCTTGTGCGTGAAAGGCCAGGGCAGCAGTGAGTCATAGTCCCCTTTGAGAAGCACGATGAAGAGCGAGATGTGGGTTCCCCTGCCTCGGCCTTCTCCATTCAGGTAGATCCTCATGCACAGTTTGTAACCGTATCGGGAAGTGTAAAATGCTGAAAAGAAGGAGAACTTGGAAGTTAAGAAACCCTTTCATATGGGGAGGTGGAGGGGAGGAGGAAGCAAAGGAGAGAGATAAGGAGGGAGGAAGAAAAGGGAATTGGAGGGGAAGAAGGAGGAAGCAAGGGACGGAAAGAAGGAGGAAGGAAGGGAGGGAGGGAGGAAGGAAGGGTAATTGGAGGGGAATGGGAGAAAGAAGGAATGATGGGGAATTGGTGGGGGGAAGGGAGGGAGGGGAAGAGGAAGGAAAAAAATAAAGGGAAGGAGGGAGGGTGGATGGATGGATGGATGGATAATTGGAGAGGAAGGGATGGAGGGGAAAGGGAGGGGGAGGGGAAGGGGAAAAGGAAGGGAGGGCAAAAGGAAGGAATGGGAATTGGAGGGGAAGGTAGGGAGGGAGGAAGAAGGAGAATTGGAAGGGAAGGAGGGAGGGAGGAGGGAGGGAGGGAAGAAAGGAAGGAAGGAAGGAAGGAAGGAAGGAACATTTTTTCACCCTCAAATAAAGGCTCAAAAAAGATTGAGCATCTTGAAGGAACAGCAGAGAGAGATGCCCAACATCCTCTTCACTTTTCCAGCCTGGCTGGTCCTAATTCTGACCCCCATTTCTGACCCACCCTTCCTCCGACCTGGCTGCCTCAACATGCACCGGATCGTGACTCCCTCCAAGCGCTAAAGCCCTCTGAACGGTTGGAGAGGCTTCCTGTGAGGTGAGAGGCTCACCCGGCGACTGGAAGCTGTGGACCTTGCCACAGATGGCTTCGTAGCATTTCTGATGAACGTCCGTGATTTTCCACAGGAAGACGCCGTCGTAAGAAGTCTGCTCGGACGAGTGGAGTCTCTGCCCCAGTCTGATGAGAGCGGCGTCTTTCTGCGCCAGGGATCGCTGGAGATCCGCCATCTTGAGAGGAGAAAAGTTCATTTTTAAAGGGTTTACCTGGCAAAGATCAAGGGCTATTTTGTACAAGTAGTCCTCAACTTACGACCCCGATAGGAGTTCCAGAGATGCGGTCATAAAATGAAGTCCTTACATGACCAGATCTGGATTTATAATCATTTTTACCACAGTCATGTGGTGAATCGCCACAATTGTTAAGCAAACCCGGCTTTCCGAATCGACTTTTGTGTGTCAGAAGGTTGTTGCAAGATTTAGATTTAGATAATCTGTATAAATCTGTATAAAATGTTTTATAGGTGGCACTTCACACTGGCAAAAATGTTTAAAGATAGATTGGCTAACTGTTGGAAGTGTAAGCAAGCCACGCCCAGGTTCTTTGCTGTCCCCTTCCTTGTTGCTCACACAGCAAATACTGTTTGTTTCCAAACAGCCCTCAACTCTCTCACACACTGACAGGACGCTAGCCAGATGAATACCATGGATGCTGGTAGACAGAGGAAGAATTTTTTTTCTTATTTTCCTCCCCAAAAACTAATGTGCATCTTATACTCCAGTGCATCTTATACTCCGAAAAATACGGTAGGTCATTTGTAACTACATAGGGATTCTAGGCTGATCCCTCTTTTGACTCTGCCCCCAGGTTCTGCTACTCCTTCTCCTACCACTCCCCACCGGCTTACCTTCAGCTCTAAGCCACGAATCATATCTTGGTCAAGGCCCCTCTGTCCACGGAAGGCCAGGATTTTCTGCCGAGACATGGCCATCTCCTTGCTCAGCACCGATGTGATGTTCTCAAAGACCTGCAGCTTGGTCTCCAGCCAAGAAACCCTCTTCACTCGTCTCAAGAGGGTGCACCAGCTCACCACCCCCTCCTCCACTGGCGACGCAGAGAAGGACCTCTCCCCCACTGGATCCTGAATCTTCAGGGTGAGAGGTGACTTCATCCAAAGCTTGGCATCTATCAAAGGTGAGTTGCACAAGCTGCCTCTTGGGGATGGATTGCCCTTCAGGTGTTTGACATACTGGAGCAGCAGAGACAGGTGTCTTCCGGCAGCATTCTTCTCGTGAACTTTTTGATCTCCTGCGTTGCCCTGTTTGGGAAGAAACATGGCGGCCTTGGGCAGGAGAAGGAACTCGGTGCTTTGGTCCTGTTTGACAACTCTCATCCTGGCACCCATCCAAGGGGACCAGCTGGAGTGTCCACACCTTGCCAGAGCTATTGATGCTCACAGTTTCCCAGCCATACCTTGAACAAGCATCCAATTCTGGAAAATCGGCAACCTTCATCCATGGGACAAAGTCCTGAAGGATTCTGTTCAGGAAAGGATAAGCCGAAAGGGAAGGAAAGATGAGAGAGGTAGGTGGATGGTGAGAGAAAGAAGGGGACAGATGGACAGATGATAGGCAACAGATAACAGACAGACACAGAGATAGAAAGTCGTAAAACAGATATTTAAACGTATGCAATTGAAACGCCGAAAATCAGACAAATTTAATGGCACAACCTGATGCTCCTTCCCAGATGTCTTGGGGTTATCGACAGCGTTTGGATCCATCAACATCCTGCACACCGCTGCCTGACCATAATTGACCAGGACGTATTCACACATTCGGCGATGATCCTGCAAGATACGTTTTTGCAAAAAAAAAAAAAGTTATCCCTAGAGAAAAGGAATTTGATTTTAATAGCATCTACGACGAAGGTAGAGATCAAAAAACATGTGCATAAAAAGAAGCCTTCCATCCTTCTGAGGTCAGTAAAAGGAGGACCCAGATTGTTAGGGGCAATTGGCTGGCTCGTTAAACTGCTTAGAGAGGGCTGTAAAGCACTGTGAAGCGGTATATAAGTGCTATTGATATTGTTACTGCCTGTCCGTCCCTCCTTCCCTCCCTCCCTTCTTCCTCCCTTCCTTCCCTCCCTCCCTCCCTCCTTCCTTCCTTCCTTCCTTCCCTCCCACCTTTCCTTCCATGGACCCCTGCCATAGACAGATCCGACCAGTTCATCTCCCCGATCCATTCCGTTTTTCCTCGGCATGCAGTTAGCCAGTCCCCAGCCAATATGTCTTCTCCCTTACTTCCAAATTGCTCAGTGGGCCCCTCCAGATGCATCCGGGTATCCCACAATGCACAGTAGGTTCCGGGATCTCCTTGTTCAGGGTGGCCTTGCTAGGACTCTGGAAGCAAACCAGCACAGACATCAAACTTCAGCACAATGAATTCTTGCCATACCGCGATTTTTTTTAGCTATGGCATGTTGGTTTAAAAAACAGGAGTAGGCAGGTGCGCAAAACTGGTGAGGTTGTAAACCTGGGACCTGTCAATCATCCCGTTGGTACGTGTATCAAAAGAAATTCCTGACACATTATTTAAACAAGAGTATACAGTAAATGTACTGATAATTCCACATAGGCACAGAAATAGCAAAGCCAGTTCTGAAGTTTTCACGCAGAAAACCAGCATAGGTAAATGTTGTGACTCAGCAGAAGTTTGCTGTGAGTTGAGTCGGGATGCAAGAATAACAATGCAGCTGGGGCTTGTTAGTGTGGTCTTCTGGAGATAAAAGGACTGATGGTGCCACACCCTGGTTGCAGAAGTCAACGTTCATCGTTCGTTCATGGTTCATTGTTCATCGGTCGTGGTTTGTTTGTGAGAGGCACTTGGAGAAGTGATCTGCTTTCTTTCTGTACACCTGGTTTGGCCGTAAGAGATCTTTGTTTTTGCATTCTGTTATCTTCTTGCTAGAGACTTTATTTATGTTTATTTTTGGACTCGCAGCCAGTGTGAGCCGAGGATGATAAAGTTCTTTCCTTTTAAGTCTGTCTGCCTGTCGTCTTTGAACGAGCGAAGCAGGGGGGTCAGAACAGATAAATATCCCCTTCCCCCCTCATGGACCTCCCCAAAGTTCATTCAACTGCATTTATTTTATTTTGGGAATATTCTAAGCCCCTCGGAGGTTTCCCAGCATTCGACCTTGGGATTTGGGGACTTCCATGGTTGCTTCGTCTCTCTTGCATTCCTCAATTCCCCCCCAACCCTCCCTTGCATACCGACACCTTCTCTCCCACCCAGGGGGTGAAATGCTCTGGAGTCTGCTACCGGTTCGCTTCGCGCTCACATGTATGCCATTCGCCCGAATTGGTAGGAAACAAATGGTACCGGTTTGGGCAAACTGGTAGTTCCAACAATCTGCTTTGTGACAATCAGCTGTGCCACGCTGATTGATTGTCGCACAGCTGATCATTGGAGCTACCGGTTTACCCAAATCGGTAGCATTTTTTTTTTACCACCGGTTCAGTCGAACCGGTAGCATTTCACCGCTGCTCCCGCCCCCTCCCTGTTTCTGTTGCCTGGTTGCGAGCAGGGGTGTGTAGCAAGTCAGCCATGGCAACACCATTTTGTAAGAGTTCCACCACTCTCTCCTGTGGAAGTTGCGCAAAATGGTACCGTTGCAAAGTTCAATGGAAAGAAGGATGTACCTTTTCTCCAGCTAGTAAATTGTCTTCCCCGGCAAGTTTGGAATCTTCCTCTTTACAATCCTGGCAAATGGGATTGCTATTATTTCTGGATGAGCAGGAAAAAAAGAAAGAAGTGATTCGAATTGGAATCTTCCCAAATGACAATTGGACAGGGCCAATTTTAGTTAGGTAGGAAGAATCATGTTGGATACTACATCTTTTCTATCCTTGTTGTGTTCCACCAGCAGCCTGCGCAGCTGGCAGCAGATTCGGACAGTGAGGAGGTTGGGGAGGAAGATGGGCCAGTCCTGGAGTCTGGGGAAGGCTCTGATGAGGGCTCTGATGTTGGAGGCAGAGAGGGGGCCAGGGCCGTAAGCCAGTTATCAGCTGCCTTTGGAGTCAGACATCAGTGAGGCAGAAGAACAGCTGGAACCTGTTCCCAGTGTGTGCATGCGTAGAGTGGCCGGACAAAGGGAACAGCTAAAGAACAGGGATCAACTTGGGAGTAAGGCCACAGATGGACCATGAATGGCCCCTCCCAGAGGAAATAAAAGAGGAGCAAAAGGGGAGTGGAGTTTGCAGGAGACAATCAGTTCGCTTCATTGGTTCGTGACTCTCCAAGACTCCTTGCCGGGTTTTGCAGGTATCGTCCTGGCCGCTCTCCAAGCCAGATAAGGTCAGTGACCGTAAATCCTCCATTGGAAGACTTTACTCGATGTGAATGAGTAAAATTCAAATTAATAAAAGGGATTTTTGTCGGGACCAGGAATTTGCTTCATGCTCCTCCAACACAGAGCCCTCCTCAGAGCCTTCCCCAGACTCCAGGACTTCCCCATGTTCCTCCCCAACCCTCCTCACTGTCTGACTCTGCTGCCACCTCCGCTGGCCACCCCTTCCCTCTCTGTTATTCCGTTATCGAAAAGAATTATTTGGAACAATTCTGGAGCCACCTCTTGCTAAGCATTTCCAAGACTCAAAAAAAAAAAAAAAAACATCCCAGAGCAGTTGGGAAGTCTTAAGGGATCATTTTTCTTTTTGGCTAAAATGGCCTTCCCACAATGGTGGAAAATCAGACAGTGCTTTAGGCAAGGATGAGAGGTGGGAAGACAACAGGTGTTTTTAATTTATCAAGAAAACCTGTTTTGTTTTCCTTCCCTTGCTTTAATCTAGTTTAATCCACTTGATGGGGGTTGCTATGAGAGTAAGGCAGAGAGGAAGCGCAACAAATTGTGTAATCACGTAATACTCATTTCTATGACATGTGCAGAAACCAAAACAAATCATTATTTAGCCTTTCCAAAGCCACCCTGAAGTTTTTCCGGATTTGGGTGCAAGAAGTTAAATGGGGGAATCGATAAGATGCTGTAATCCTGGCATAGAACGAAGAGGGGGACATGGAAATATTTTAGTGCAGATCAGAAGTTGGCAAGGGGACGCAATGGCTCAGTGGCTAAGACGCTGAGCTTGTCGATCGGAAAGGTCGGCAGTTCAGCAGTTCGAATCCCTAGCACCGCGCAACGGAGTGAGCTCCCGTGACTTGTCCCAGCTTCTGCCAACCTAGCAGTTCAAAAGCACGTAAAAAATGCAAGTAGAAAAATAGGAACCACCTTTGGTGGGAAGGGAACAGCGTTCCATGCGTCTTCGGCATTGAGTCATGCTGGCCACATGACCACAGAGACATCTTCGGACAACGGTGGCTCTTCAGCTTTGAGACGGAGATGAGCAGTGCCCCTTAGAGTTGGGAACGACTGGCCTTTACCTATTGAAATTGGCAGTTGATGCTTTATAGGGGTCCTTCTCTCAAATATCTCTGAATTTTCTCCTCCAACTTTGAGAAAACTGCTAGGACAATCGCAGAGGAACTAATCTGCCTCGCTTCTTGGTTCTGTTGGCCACCATATGCCCAACCAGATAGCAGGAGCCCTTCTACAATTCTTTCCCACCTCAGCTCAAGAACAAGAAAAATGATTAGGGGCTGGAGGCTAAAACATAGGAGAACAGTTGTACGAATTGGGAATGTCTAGTCTAGTGAAAAGAAGGACCAAGGATGACCTCATAACAGAGTTCCAATATTTGAAGGGCTGGCACAAAGACGTTGGCTTGAAACTCAACATTAAGACAACTAAGATTATGGCATACGGCCCTCTCAATTCCTGGCAAATAGATGGGGAAGAAATGGAGGGAGTGACAGATTTTACTTTCCTGGGCTCCAAGATCACTGCAGATGGGGACGGCAGCCAAGAGATTAAAAGATGCTTGCTCCTGGGGAGGAAAGCTATGGCAACTCTAGACAGCATCCTAAAAAGCAGACACATCACCCTGCCAACACAAATGCATAGAGTCAAGGCGATGGTTTTCCCGGTTGCAAAGGATGGCTGTGAAGGTTGGACCATAAGGAAGGCTGAGCGCCAAAGAATGGAGGCCTTTGAACTCTGGTGCTGGAGAAGACTCCTGCATTGAGTCCCTTGGACTGCAAGGCCATCCAACCAGTCAGTCCTAGAGGAGATCAACCCTGGCTGCTCTTTAGAAGATCCTGGAGAGGAAACTCAAATACTTTGGCCACCTGATGAGAAGGAAGAAGGGCTCCCTGGAGAAGAGCCTCATGCTGGGAACGATGGAGGGCAAAAGAAGAAGAAGAGGAGAAGGGGACGGCAGAGAAGGAGGTGGCTGGATGGAGTCACCGAAGCAGCCGGCGTGAGCTTCAATGGACTCCAGAGGATGGTAGAGGACAAGAAGGCCTGGAGGCACACTGTCTCTGGGGTCGTGATGGGTCGGACACAACTTTGCAACTAACAACAAAAACACAAAGAAAGGGGGGGGGGGTTCAACCTATTCTCCAAAGCACCTGGAGGCAGGACAAGAAGCAATGGGTGGAAACTAATCAAGGAGAGAAGCAACCTAGAAGTGAGGAGGAATTTCCTGACAGTGGGAACAATTAATCAGTCGAATGTTTTGCCTCCGGAAGTTGTGAATGCTCCAACACTGGAGGTTTTCAAGAAGAGACTGGAGAGCCATTTGTGACAAAATAGTATAGGGCAGTGTTTCTCAACCTTGGCGACTTTAAGTCCTGTGGACTTCAACTCCCAGAATCCCCCAGGGGGATTCTGGGAGTTGAAGTCCACAGGACTTAAAGTCGCCAAGGTTGAGAAACACTGGTATAGGGTCTCCTGCTTGAGCAAGGGGTCAGACTAGAAGACCTCCAAGGTAGAACATAATGGAATCACAGAATGGGAAGGGACCTTGGAGGTCTCTTCCCACTCTGTTATTCTGGGGGGGTCTACTTAAGGGGAGCATGCCTTCCGATGCAGCTAAAGTCTGGTGAGTTCAATGGCTTTGATCCCAACCTTCCAATTCTGTCTCTCCGTTACTTTCCCCCAGCATCCCAGCCCCCTCCCTCTCTGGTCCAGCTGAGGGGGGATAAGGGGAGAGATGACCCTTCTCCATCTAAACAGAGCCAGGGAGTGAAGGACGTTGGAAGGATGCACTTACTCTCTTGCAGGTGGCAGGGCACCTGGCGGGGGCTTCCAATTCTCAGCTGTCAGTCAGGGAGGAAATCCGGTCTCCATCTTTTCAACAGGATATAACCTCCCAGACAGGTAAGCTCTGGATTTTTTTTTTCATTCGCATAATCCCCGTCCCTTTTGACTGCCCCGCGCCTCTCCCCACCTACGGATCTCCACCCGAAGAGGTCTCCTTCTCCTGTCCACCCCTCCATCTCCTTTTTCCGCCCCACGTCTCTGCCTCTCCTCCCCCCCCAAACCCGGCTTCCCACTTCATCACGTGTCCTGTTCCGAAAGAGACTCACCGTACCATCCAGGTTAGGCAGGCGGTGTAATAGGGCTCCCTGGGGTGGTTTCGCAGGTCTTCCTGCGGGAGAACGGTGCCATGACTGCCAAGGTCTTTCAGCTCCCCGGCATTGGCACAGATGCAAAGCGGGGAGCCCTGTTTGGCTCTGCCCAGAGGGGAGCAGGGCTGGGGAGCAGGAGCACAGCTGCTGCTGCTGTTTCTCTGCCTGCCTGCCATCCGCAGCAGCAGCAGCAGCAGCAGCTCCTGTACGACCAGAGAGAGAGAGAGAAGGGAGGGGGGAGAAATAAGGGACTTCAGATCAACGCCGCTCTGCCGGCAATGCTCAGCTGGAGACCCCTCCCCAAGGACCGAGCGGTCTCTCTGGCCTGCTGGTGGCGGGGGTGACTTGAAAGGCAGCAGGATTTCATTCCCTCCAAGGCTGAAGGGAGCCCCAGCAGAAAGGTTTGAGGCAGCTGTGACAGGAAGTTACAGAGCCAGCCTTTGAATTCCCCCAAAAACACGGTGATGGTGATGACAAGCGACGCAGTGCGGGGGGGGGGGGGGGGAAGGAGAGACAAGCGTGAATCAAGGGCCACAACAGCCAGCAAAAACCTGGCAGATTAACAAGAGTTGGAAGGGACCTTGTAGGTCATCTAGTCCAACCCCCTGCTCAGGCAGGAGAACCTACATGACTTCAAACAAATGGTCATCCAACATCTTCTTAAAAACCTCCCGTGTTTTGTGATCTTTTGTGATCTTTAGTTCCTTGTCCGCCTTCTCCTTCTTCTCCATCTCCTCTTCTTCTTCATCCTCCTTCTCTATCTCCTCCTCTTCTTCCTCCTTTCTCCAATTTCTCCTTCTCTTCTTCTTCATCCCTTCTCTATCTCCTCCTCCTTTCTCCATTTTCTCCTCCTCCTCCTCTTCTTCTTCATCCCCTTCTCTATTTCCTCCTCCTCTATCTCCTCCTCCTCCTTTCTCCATTTTCTCCTCCTCCTCTTCTGCATCCCCCTTCTCTATCTCCTCCTCCTCCTTTCTCCATTTTCTCCTTCTCCTCCTCCTCCTCTTCTTCTTCACCCCCCTTCTTTATTTTCTCTTCCTCTATCTCCTCCTCCTTTCTCCATTTTCTCCTCCTCCTCTTCTGCATCCCCCTTCTCTATCTCCTCCTCCTCCTTTCTCCATTTTCTCCTTCTCCTCCTCCTCCTCTTCTTCTTCACCCCCCTTCTTTATTTTCTCTTCCTCTATCTCCTCCTCCTTTCTCCATTTTCTCCTCCTCCTCTTCTTCATCCCCCTTCTCTATTTCCTCCTCCTCCTTTCTCCATTTTCTCCTTCTCTTCCTTCTCCTCCTCCCATGTGACTTGAACATCCTTCACCAAGATGCTGCCACTGTGCAATAACCCACTTCATCACCATCGTGAAGTAAACACCTCCTTCAAGTAGAGCTTAAAGTGTGTGAGATACATCCACATAGCTTTCTTGGTCAACGTATGAAAGTCGCCCTTCTTCTAGAATATTTTGCAACTTCTCAGCTGGCCCTCTTGCTCATAGTCTCCCGTCCCACAACTAACCCATCCAGTAGCCTAGATATAAACAGAATGACTTGAAGTTGGTATTAGATGAAAGAAAGAATATTTTATGGTATCTCTCTTATGCCATGAGAAGCGTAGTGGTGGGTCGGACTAAGAAAGTCTTCTACTTATACAATACTGCATCCAGTTTTGGTCACCACACTATGAAAAAGATGTTGAGACTGTAGAAAAAGTGCAGAGAAGAGCAACCAGGATGATGAGGCAAGGGGAGGCTAAAACCTACGATGAATGGTTGTAGGAACTGGGCATGGCTAGTCTAGAGAAGAGAAGGACCAGGGGAAACATGATAGCAGTCTTACAATATTTGAGGGGCTGCCACAGAGGGGGGGAGGTTCAAGCTATTTTCCAAAGCACCTAAAGGCCAGTCAAGGAATAATGGATGGAAACTGAAGAAGGAGAGATTCAACCTAGAAATAAGATGGAACATTCTGACAGTAAGAACAATCAACCCATGGAACAGAAGTTGCTTTTGGGAGCTTCATCCCTGGAGGCTTTCAAGAAGAGATTGGACTGCCATCTCTCAGAAATGCTGTAGGGCCTCCTGCTTGAATGGGGGGTTGGACTAGATGACCTATAAGGTCCCTTCCAACTCTGTTAAATTTGTTAATCTCAGTGTCCTGTTCCCTGCAAGGGCCCTTTGGGATTTGCAAACCTTAGCAAGAAAACAAATGCCCATATTCTTTTTTTTTTTTTTTTTTTTTTTTGCAAACAGCCACTTTAAAAGGTTTCCACACCCTGGAAGTTCAAATTTATCCCACCCCTTAAGGGAGCGAATGACCTTCCTTCCTTTGGCATCATGTAGCACTGCTTTGTCTTGAGCAAAATAAACAAATCCCTCTTTCTTAGAGGAACAAGATCCAGCTTCATCCCTGGAAGCTTTCAAGAAAAGATTGGACGGGCCGTTTGTCAGAAACAGTGAAGGGTCTCCTGCTTGGGCGGGGTGTGTGTGTTGGACTAGATGACCTACAAGGTCCCTTCCAACGCTGTTAATCTGTTAAAGGACCGATGAACCCTGGAAACCAAGTGTTCCCATCTCCAAGGCAAGAAGTGCAACTTGCAACAGCTTCTGTGGCAGGTTTTGTTGCTTGTGAAGAGAAAAAAACAACCCACCGCTTTTTGCAAAACTCTCAGCGATCCAGTATCTAAAGTTTTGCAAACTGCACCGGCCTCCGCCTACACGAGGCCGCTTTCTAAATCTTTCGGCTGCAAGATCGGTTGCCTAAATTAGGGGAATCCGAGGTTTTGAGTGCCAGCCACATCCTGGGGGTGGTGGTGGTGGGGGTTGTTTTTAGCCGACTCTCTGTGCTCGTCGAAGGATGGGCTGGAAGGGATTTACCAGAGGAAATGGGTCAGCTGCGGAAAGTACTGAAAAACTTATTGTTAGTTTCGACTTGCGTTTTTCAGGCCACAACTCGACACTTCCGAAAGTTGCTCCTGCTGAAGGCAGCAATGGCTTTCCTCCTC
Organism: Thamnophis elegans; assembly: GCF_009769535.1. Lineage (NCBI taxonomy): Eukaryota > Metazoa > Chordata > Lepidosauria > Squamata > Natricidae > Thamnophis > Thamnophis elegans. Next base: position 36,483,056 of record NC_045556.1, on the reverse strand, counting down.
TGAGGAAGGGCTAGTGCACAGAGTCCTTTCTCGGCGATAATTGAGTTTGGAATTCGCCTACGGTCGGACCTAACACAAAATTGTCTGCTACAACATCCTACCTGTCAACATCTACTTCAGCTTCAACCGCAATGATACACGGGCAAACAATCGATACAAACTCAAGGTGTAAACCGCTCCAAACTCGATTGCAGAAAATACGACTTCAGCCACAGAGTGGTCAACACCTGGAATGCTCTACCTGACTCCGTGGTTACATCCCCCCACAGCTTCAACCTCAAACTGTCTACTGTGGACCTCACCCCATTCCTAAGAGATCCATAAATGGGGTGTGCATAAGCGCATCAGTGTGCCTTTCGTCCCTGTCCTACTGTCCCCTTTTATTTGCATTCATTTCCCTTGTTCATGTCCATGTTTATACTTATCCCTGTTATCTCGCACATGTTCGACAAACTAAATAAATGAAAATGAAATGAAACGTCAATTTTGAGTTGCTGAGTGAAACGTCAAATCGGTGAGTTTTGGTTCCATCTTATGATTTTTTTTTTCCTGGCCACCGTGGTGAAGTGAATTGTTGCAATAGTCACACAGTGGAGCAGGGATATCGGGCTTTCCCGTTGAGTTTGCTGGCTAGGAGGTCGTGAAAGCGGACCGTGTGACCTTGGGTCACAGCGATGGTCGTAAGTGCGAACCGTTTGCCAAGCTGGTTTTGATCGCGGGGATGCTACCCCGGCTGCTGAGTGTGAAAAATGCCCGCCTTGTTGAATGCGACTTTGAACGCGCATGAAATGAACTGTGGTTAAGTCGAGGCGCACCTGTATAAAAAAAAAGAACTGGTATTGTATTGCAGATTGTCACAGGAGTGTCGCAGTGGCCTAGAGGTGTACCTCTCGCCTCACAATCCAGAGGCTGTGAGTTCAATCCTGGGTAGAGGCAGATATTTCTCTCTCTCTCTCTGGGCACAATGAGAATAGATCTTGCTGAATGAAACTCCGCAATGGTGACAAGAAGGCATCCGGCCAGTAAAAACTCTGCTAGCTCCGTTCATTTGCCCAGACTCCACCCCGCAAGGGATTATGGGGTTGTTAAATGAGGATGGTGACGATTGTAGATTGTCACACCCACTTTTCTGAATCGATGGGTTTTTGGCAAATATTTGCCATGTTCTGAGGAGGATTGTTTTTTCTTTAAAAAAGAAACTGGGGGGGACTTGTAGATGGGAATTATCTAGCACTGATGTGTTCTTGAAATTAGAAATTTATCTCCCTCTTTTTATCCTGTGGTGTATGTGTTTGAATGACATCTGGGTCCATTGAAGTCTACAGTGGTTGCGGCGTTGACAGTTTTCAACAAATTATTTTAGCAAATCCTTTTTTAACAAATGCAAAATTGGAAGCGATTTATTACATATAAAAATTTACACATGCATATATAAACTATGAAGGTTGGGTGATTGATGATGATGATGATATTTTTTTTAAATCAGGAAAAAGGGGAGGACCAAAACATTTTTTTTAAATTGGCTGTTGGGAATCTTCCTCTTTTGAAAGTTTTGAAATCCCGGTAAGCATAGCCTACAATTTCAAGGAGTCATGAGGACTAGAAACTTTTGAATTGGCTTTTGTTGAGGTTTAAACATAAGAGGTGGACAGCCTTTTGGTGTTGATATAAGTTTGGAGGAAGGCTGGGAAGTGAATTAGGCTGAAAGACAAGGTGGGACTAGAACTCACCCATCTCCTGGTGATTGGCCCAAAGTCACCCAGCTGACTTTCTTGCCTAAGGTGGGACTAGAACTCACCCATCTCCTGGTGATTGGCCCAAAGTCATCCATCCAGCTTTCTTGCCTAAGGTGAGACTAGAATTCTCAATCTCCTGGTGATTGGCCCAAAGTCATCCATAGTGGGTGAGGAGTTCTGGGAGTTGAAGTCCACAAGTCTTAAAGTTACCAAGGATGGAGAGCCTTAAGCTAAGCCATGATCCTATTCCTACCTGCTTAGGGTAACCACCGTCCTACTTGCTTAGGGTAACAAGTCCGTTAGAAACTGTCTAAAATGCCAGGTTACAGGAAGCCCGAGACTGTTTTTGAGGGTCTTCTCAAGAATTTTAACAACCGCTGAGAAAGAGATCATCCACAAATTCATCCAATGATTCCCTAAAGGTTTGGCAAGAATCACAGGCGGTATTGGGCAAGGGCCACCACTCAATCCACGTCAAGTCGTCCAAGGGATATTGGTATCTACGGAGGAAGAAAAATGAGATTTTTTTTTTAAAAAAAGAAAACCAGCAGACATTCACGCTGATGGAGGAAATGCAGGTGGCTGGTGGGTGTTTCTTACTGCAGCATTACTCCAGGTTGGAGGCTATAAGAAGGGTCAGCTAACAAATATTGTTGTTAAAACTCACTCCACTCCCCTGATTTTAATGTCTCTGAATATTGTTTCTCAACCATATCACTCTTATCTATGTCAAATTAAATATGTATATTGAAAAGGAATGATAAATACCATCAACATGAAATGGAGCTTGCTCAGAAGCTGAAATACACCAAGTAAATGAGATGAAGAGTGTGAAGTAGAGGAGAGAGGTAAGGGAAGAAGAGAGGGATAGGAGAGAGGGCAAGGGGGGGGGGAGAGGAGAACAGAAAGGAGGAGTGGAAAGGGGACAGAGGGGAAGGAAAGAGGAAGGGGAAGTAGAGAAGGGAAGGATGACAGGGGGAAGAAAGGATGTAGGGAGGGGGGAGGAGAGAGGGAGAAGAAAGTGATGGATAAGGTTCAGTTATGGTATATGGAGAGCAGAAGAGCCAATAATTATTTTTGAGAGTTGATGGTAGATGATGTCTTTCTTCCCCTCTTCCTCCTCCTCCTGCTGCTCCCCCTTCCTCCTCCTCCTTTCCCAAATACCCACCCCCCTAATAGCACTGATGATGTCACTTGGTTGGGCAATGAAATATCTGCAAGAAAACAACCAAGCTCAGGGAGCGCCAAGGACCCATTTGGGGTGAAGGATTGCCCCTCCAACAGAATGATGGTTTTGCTTACTTGGCACTGGCCCCTTCTCCTGTCTTCAGAGCCTCTTTCCCCATAATCAGGTAATTCTCCTTTGGATTCAGCTGGATATCCGTACAGGAGCTCTTTTTAATTAAGATGATTTCTGTGTTCTTCTCAGCAAAAGTCACCCCTGTGGAAGAGTTGAAGGAAATTGAAGGGAATTGAAGGAAACCTACAAATCAAACATTTTTCCACTCTAGGACTGGCCAGTTGGATGGCCTTACAGTCCAAGGGACTCGCAGGAGTCTTCTCGAGCACCATCGTTCAAAGGCCTCCATTCTTTGCAGTGGTGGGTTTCAAATTTTTTTAGGATTTCTTCTGTAGGTGTGGCCTGCTTTGTGGGAGTGACTTGGCGGCCATGTGACTGGGTGGGAGTGGCTTGCAAGCCATGTGACTGGGTGGGTGTGGCCAACTTGTAAAATGTGGTGAAACCCACTTAACAATGCTCTTGCTTAGCAACCAAAATGTTGGCTCAGAAACTCCGGCATTTGAAGCACGCAAGTCTTAAAGCTGTCAAGTTACAAGACCCTCACACCCCTAACCCTTTAGAAAAAAAAAAACCAGGGGTGTTCAAACTTGACAGCTTTAAGACTTGTGGACTTCAACTCCCAGAATTCCTCCTCCAGTCATGTTGGCTCAGAAACTCTCGCATTGAAGTGTGCAAGTCTTAAAGCTGTCAAGTTACAAGACCCTCACACCCCTAATCCTTTAGGAAAAAAACCCCAGGAGTGTTCAAACTTAACAGCTTTAAGACTTGTGGACTTCAACTCCCAGAATTCCTCCTCTCCCTCTTCATCTTGATGATATGTGGACGGGCGGGGGGGAGGGAGCTGGAACCGGTTCTAAATGGCACTGTGGATTTGTGGAACCTCTTCTATAGAAGAGGTTAGAACTGGCAGGAACCCACCCATGATTCTTTGGCTCTCAGCCTTTCTTAAGGTCCAACCTTCACAGCCATCCATTGCAACTGGGGAAACCACAACCCTCGACTACACACACTTTTGTTCTCTCTGCTTTTTAGGATGCTGTTTAGATTTGCCATCGCTTTCCTCCCCAGGAGCAAGCGTCTTTTAATTTCTTGGCTGCTGTCCCCAGCTGCAGTGATCTTGGAGCCCAGGAAAATGAAACCTGTCACTGCCTCCATTTCCTCCCCATCTATTGACCTGGAATTCAGAGGGCTGGATGCCATGATCTTAGTTTCCTTAACGTTGAGTTTCAAGCCAACTTTTGCACTCTCCTTCACCTGCATCAAGAGCTCACCCACATCAATGAAGCTCACAGCCTCATTGAGCTAAGCAAGCCCCTTCACCACGACAAGGCAGTAATCCATGAAGGGGATTATTGCTTAAATAGCAACAATAATTTTAAATAAAGAAATGTTTATGCTGCACTGGGCAATTCTCACCTAGTTTATAAGGTTCCAGAAGGACTGCCTGGTATCTAACAAAGCTTCCTTCTTCTTTGGATGATTTGATAATCACTTTGTAAACTGAAGGGGTAGAAAGCAGAAAGAACAGTTTGTTAAATAAAATACCATTGCCGCTTTCATCCTCAAATATACACTTTCCATGCACGACACCATTCTGCTTCTCCTTCCTTCCTATTTTCTAGGTCAGTGGAGGTTGGAGAAGGCCGGGATAACATCTGGATGCAAGAAACAAAATTCACATATATCCAGTGCAGGGCGTAACATCAACTCTAAGCCCGAAGAAGAGAGAGTGAAATTCAACCGAGCCAATCGTTATTGGCTTACATCCATTAGACAGAATCTTGCCAGATTAAAGCTATAACCTTCTAACCTAACAGATATATTCGTGGGAGACTTAAGTTGTGGCTCCCCTGAACCTTTTTCTCTGCCTTTTGAACCCCTCTCTCAAATGTCGTCCATAGCACTACAGCTTCCCAGCCAGGAGGCAGCACATTCTTGAGAGGCGTCCAAAAGGAAGAGAAAAAGGTTCAGGGGAGCCACAACTTAAGAGTCTCCCACGAATGTATCTGTTAGGTTAGAAGGTTATAGCTTTAATCTGGCAAGATTCTGTCTAATGGATGTAGAGAGAGGGAGAGAAAGAGAGAGAGAGAGGGAGAGACAGAGAGAGGGAGAGAGGGAGAGGGGGAGAGAGGGAGAGAGAGAGAGAGAACAGACAAACAGACAGATACAGAGCCCTTTTTTAGCTATACATTCCTTCGTAGATAATAAAGGTTTTCTGACCTAGGCTTCACCAAATTACAAAACAGACTAGTTGTCCCGAAAAAAAACCCTTTTTATTTATCTAATGTGAATTCCTAGCATTCACATCCAGCAAAGTCCCGGCAAACAGTCTTTCAAGGGTGAATTGCAGCCACAGACCTTATCAGTCCTTGGATAGTTGCCAGGCTGATATCTTCCAGACGCAACACTGTACAAGGAAATACTTGGCTAGGAGTCTCTCAGATAAGCAAATCTTCCCACTAATAATAACAACTAATTGTCTCCTGCAAACTCCCTTCCTCTTTTGCTTCTCTTTATTCCCTATGGGAGGGGCCATTCAGTGTCCCCTGTGCCTTTAATCCCGAGTCGACCTCTGTTCCTTAATTGTTCCCTTCTCCTGACAGCTCTGTGCATGCACACACTGGGAAGAGGCTCCAGCTGTTCTTCTGCCTCACTGATGCCTGACTCTGAAGGCAGCTGATAACTGGCTTACAGCTCTGGCCCCCTCTCTGCCTCCGGCACAGAGCCCTCATCAGAGCCTTCCCCAGACTCCAGGACTGGCCCAGGTTCCTCCCCAACCTCCTCACTGTCCGAATCTGCCATTAGCTCTGCTCATTGCTCATCTCTGTTTCAAAGCCGAAAAGCCAGCGCTGTCCGAAGACATCTCCGTGGTCACGTGGCCGGCATGACTCAACGCCAAAGGCGCACAGAACGCTGTTCCCTTCCCACCAATTTGTGGGCCCTATTTTTCTACTTGCAGTTTTATGTGCTTTCGAACTGCTAGGTTGGCAGAAGCTGGGACAAGTAACAAGCTCCCTCCATTACGCAACGTTAGGGATTCAAACGGCCGAACTGCCGACCTTCCTGATTGACAAGCTCAGCATCTTAGCCACTGAGCCACCACGCCCCTGTTTATATTAGTATTGTAAGCAAATTAAATACCCAGACAACACAGCGTTTATTAAGCACTAAGAACTGTAATTAATAAAAAATCAATTTAAAACAAGGAAACTCTACACACATCCCATTTCTGATGCCATGTTTATGGAACCATTTTTTTTCTTAGACCTGAGACTCATTACCGTAGGCGATGTTATCCCGGCAAGCTGCCTCTTTTCGGGTATCCAAAGTTATGGATGTGTCCAGCCGGGGCTGCATATGTCCACATTCCGCTATATTTTTTTGAGGAAAGAGAAGATTTTTTTTTTCAGCAGGAAAGTTGAAGCAGAAAAGATTCTGTGTGATTCTTGGACAAGGAGGCCTGTGATCGGAGTATTTGGCTCCCCCTTCAGACTTAAACCCATGTTTTTCTTTGATTTTATTTTATTCTAAATATTTTTATTGTACGTTTTTTCTTTATAATACATCACATTTCCAGTTTTGCAGCGACAATGTATTGGCTGTATGCAGTTTTTTATGGTATACATAGTTTTATACACCCTGATTATAACCAACATTCTCTTAATCAGACATTTGTAATCTCTTTTAAATACATAATACTGTACGTCATAGTTATGGACATTATTTTCATAATTGTACCATCATTCTTCATATTTATCTCTCCTTTCCCCTCTCTACTTCCTTCTCCTTCTTTTTTCTCTTCTCCTCTCCTCTCTCTCCTCTTCTCCCCTCCCCTCCCCTTTCTCCTCTTGTTCATTTCCTTCTCTCCTTTCCCCTCTACTTCCTTCTCCTTCCTATTCCTCTCTTTTCCTCTTCTCTTCTCCTCTCCCTTCTTCTCTCCCCTCTTCTCCACTTCTTCCCTCTCTCCTACTCCTCTCCCCTCATCCATTTCCTTCTCTCCTTTCCCCTCTCTTCTTCCTTCTCCTTTCTTCTCCTCCCTTTTCCTCTTCTCCTCCACTTCCTTCTCCTTCCCTCTCTTCTACTCCTCTCCCCTCATCCATTTCCTTCTCTCCTTTCCCCTCTTCTTCCTTCTCCTTCCTTTTTCTCTTCTCCTCTCCTCTCTCTCCTCTTCTCCCCTCCCCTTTCTCCTCTTGTCCATTTCCTTCTCTCCTTTCCCCGCTACTTCCTTCTCCTTCCTATTCCTCTCTTTTCCTCTTCTCCTCTCCCTTCTTCTCTCCCCTCTTTTCCACTTCTTCCCTCTCTCCTACTCCTCTCCCCTCATCCATTTCCTTCTCTCCTTTCCCCTCTCTTCTTCCTTCTCCTTTCTTCTCCTCCCTTTTCCTCTTCTCCTCCACTTCCTTCTCCTTCCCTCTCTTCTACTCCTCTCCCCTCATCCATTTCCTTCTCTCCTTTCCCCTCTCTTCTTCCTTCTCCTTCCTTTTTCTCTTCTCCTCTCCTCTCTCTCCTCTTCTCCCCTCCCCTTTCTCCTCTTGTCCATTTCCTTCTCTCCTTTCCCCGCTACTTCCTTCTCCTTCCTATTCCTCTCTTTTCCTCTTCTCCTCTCCCTTCTTCTCTCCCCTCTTCTCCACTTCTTCCCTCTCTCCTACTCCTCTCCCCTCATCCATTTCCTTCTCTCCTTTCCCCTCTCTTCTTCCTTCTCCTTCCTTCTCCTCCCCTTTCCTCTTCTCCTCTCCCCTCTCTCCTCTACTCCACTTCCCTCTCTCCCTTCATCTTTCCACTTCCCTTTTCTTTCATCTTTCTCCTTTCCTTATTATATATGTTTCCATTTTCCTTTTCTTCAATTTTAGTACAGGCAAGCAGATGCAGAATTTTCTTTATTTGATGCACTGTTTAGAAATGAGGTTTTTTTTTTTAAAAAAATGGTGCTTTAAGATTTACCTGCAATTCTTCACACGCACAAATACACACACACACACACATACACACCATATCCACACTGAGACTAGGAAACAGTTGGTAACAAACAAACTCAATTACAATGAATCATGTTATAGGGTGCTCTGACACACTGCTTGCTCATATCAATCTCGTGATCTAAAGGAAGTTCTGTTGTTAGAAAAAAAAATAAAACATTGCAGCAATTCTTAACATTTCCCCCCACCCCCAGGTCCTTCAATTCAAATTACTTTTGACTCTTACCTTCCATACATCTGCATTCACTGCCTTCACATAACTTGACAAGAGATTCTTCTCCGTAAGCATTATAAAAGATAGTGCATTTTTTATCTGCAGAAACAGAACAAGAAAAAGTTTCATTAGGTTTTTTTTTTAAACAGAGAGAGATTGATCGTGTAGTAAAGTTAGGGAGGGGAAGAGCTAAAGAAGGGAAGGGATGGAAAGAAGGAAAGAAGGAAGGAAGAAGGGAATGAAAGGGAAAGGGAGAGAAGGAAGGAAAAGAGAAAAAGGAAGGGAGAAGGGAATGAAAGAGGGAAGAAAAGGAGAGGAAAGGGAGGGAGAAGGGAGGGGAAGAGGAAAGAAAAGGGAGAAGGGGATGAAAGAGAGAAGGAAATGAGAGGAAAGGAAAGGAAGTGAGAAGGGAAGGAAAGGAGAGGAAAGAAAAGCTGCAGAAGGAAAAGAAAGGAAAGGAAGGGAGAAGGGAATGAAAGGGAAGGGGAGAGGAGGAAAGAAAAGAAAAAAGGAAGGGAGAAGGGAATGAAAGAGGGAAGAAAAGGAGAGGAAAGGGAGGGAGAAGGGTGGGGAAAACAGAAGGAAAGGCAAGGAAAGGCAAGAAAAGGAAGGGAGAAGGGAAGGAAAGAGAAGGAAAGGAGAAGGGAATGAAAGAGGAAAGAAAAGGAAGGGAGAAGGGGATGAAAGAGAGAAGGAAAGGAGAGGAAAGAAAAGCTGGAGAAGGAAAAGAAAGGAAAGGAAGGGAGAAGGGAAGGAAAGGAGAGGAAAGAAAAGCTGGGGAAGGAAAAGAAAGGAAAGGAAGGGAGAAGGGAATGAAAGGGAAGGGGAGAGGAGGAAAGAAAAGAAAAAAAGGAAGGGAGAAGGGAATGAAAGAGGGAAGAAAAGGAGAGGAAAGGGAGGGAGAAGGGAGGGGAAGAGGGAAGGAAAGGCAAGAAAAGGAAGGGAGAAGGGAAGGAAAGAGAAGGAAAGGAGAAGGGAATGAAAGAGGAAAGAAAAGGAAGGGAGAAGGGGATGAGAGAAGGAAATGAGAGGAAAGGAAAGGAAGGGAGACGGGAAGGAAAGGAGAGGCAAGAAAAGCTGGGAAAGGAAAAGAAAGGAAAGGAAGGGAGAAAGAAAGGGAAGAGGGAAGAAAAGGATTAAACTCTCTTGAAATATGGTAGATTTCTGAGAAAGCTGAATGCCAAATAAGAAAGAGCATTCGACTCTGTAGAATAATCAGTACTGAAGCCACCAGCCTAAATTCAATTAACAAGCTGATGTGCTGAACCAACATGCTTAGCCCCCCCCAAAGGGCAGATTCTCTTTTATGGGAAAGCCATCCAAACATGAATTCCTTACCAGGCTCATGATAATCATACACCGAGAAGGTTCCTGGACTTGGCACTCCCACCCGGTAAATTTCAGTTATTCGAAAACCAACGCACAGGAACTCATTTCCTGGAATCTGTAGAGAATAATGCAAGTTCAGAGGGACTCGGGATACATGATATTTCTCTACCCGGCTTCTCTGCCCTGAAACGTCAAGAAATCTTGGATGCGTTGCTATCTCAGCTCTTGTCATGAGCCAATCCGACTTCTGTTGGTTTCCAAAATTAGATCAGTTACAGGAGTGGGGTGTGCAAACCCACCCCTGGCTGAGGCAATTGGGCATAAGAAGTTTGTGGCCTGCCAGCAGCCAGTGGAGCTGGCAGCTGATTCGGATAGTGAGGAGGCTGGGGAGGAAGATGGGCCAGTCCTGGAGTCTGGGGAAGGCTCTGATGTCGGAGGCAGAGAGGGGGCCAGGGACGTATGCCAGTTCTCAGCTGTCTTCGGAGTCAGACATCAGTGAGGCAGAAGAACAGCTGGAGCCTGTTCCCAGTGTGTGCATGCACAGAGTTGCTGGACGAAGGGAAGAGCTAAAGAACAGGGGTCGACTTGGGAGTAAGGCCACAGGGGACAATGAATGGCCCCTCCCAGAGGAAATAACAGAGGAGCGAAAGGGGAGTGGAATTTGCAGGAGGCAATTAGTTCGCTTCATTGGTTCGTGTGTCTGTGTGTGTGAGAGAGAGAGAGACAGACAGACCAACAGAGACCAAGACTATTGGACTAATCCAGTTTGAATTATGCAGCTCTGAAACACAGGGTGATCAATCTATATCTATATCTATATCTATATCTATATATCTATATCTCTATCTCTATCTCTATCTCTATCTCTATCTCTATCTCTATCTCTATATCTATATCTATATCTATATCTATATCTATATCTATATCTATATCTATAGATATAGATATAGATATAGATATAGATATAGATATATCATCTATATCTATATCTATATCTATATCTATATCTATATCTATATCTATATCTATATCTATATCTATATCTATATCTATATCTATATCTATATCTATATCTATATCTATATCTATATCTATAGATAGATAGATAGATAGATAGATAGATATAGATATATATCTATATAGATAGATAGATATACATATATGTATTTAGTGTCACAACCCCTGGTATGCCCAAATATGGGAGGAAGCATACTGCTTCCATTTTCTGTCTATCGGCTATACCTATTTCCCTGGCTCAGCTGATAAAGGAGGAGAACCTTGTGGCTTAGTGGTTAACACAAATGCTTAATATGTAATACAGCACAGGTTCAAATCCCAGTAAGGGTATGGCTAGCTGATGAGAGCTAAATAGCTTGAAATAGATCTATACTAGTCTCCCTTTACTTATTTATCAGCACAAATGCAACACACACACAGACACACACACACACACACACACATAATTGATTATTTGACCAGCCTTGTGAGAAATAAAATTATGTGACAAAGAGGCAAGAAACGTACCGAGTCTACCTGCATGACGACATGCCCATCGGGCGTTATCTCGTATTTTGAAATCAGCTGATCCACACTATTTGAAAGCTGGGAAAAGAAAAGCAGGGCATTTGCCAGGTGATTGAATTTCTAGGGGGACGGTTTTCAGCAAAAACATGCCGTTGGAGACCCCATGGCGTTTATAAGTACATGTCTCCGTTCAAAAAAATAGACAGGCAGTCCTCAACTTACAAGTTTGTTTAGTGACTGAAGTGACAACAACACTGTGACCTTTCCCCCCCACTTATGACTTTTGCAGCGTCCCCAAGAGTATGTGATTTCCATTCGGACGCTTAACAATTGATTCGCATTTATGACGGTTGCAATGTCTCGGGTCACGTGACTCCCCTTTTGCAACCTTCTGACAAGGGGGAAGCCAGATGTACTTAACAACTGTGGGACTGACGTCACCACGGCAGTGATTCACTTAACAAACGCGGCAAGGCTGGTCGTAAAAGCCAACTTAACAAAAGTCTGACTTAGCAACGTGAATTCTGGGCTCAACTGCAGCCGTTAGTCGAGTATTGGGAATTCAGATGTCACTATATTGCTTTAAAAGAAATTGGGGAGGTCAGCGTTACTTACAAGAGATAAGTCTTCCTCATTTGCTTCCAGGCCGTTAGGAAGAGAGACGTCAATCACTGCATGGGGAGAGGAAAATTGCCCCGTCCTCCTCCGAGGTTTGTACCTACACAGGATGATGCTTGTTTTTGGGCCGTTTTCAGGCCATTTAAACATTGGGCACTAACTTGAACATTGGGCGCTATCTAACAAAGTGAAATTCAATGGGGAAATAAGTCAGGTTCTACATTTAGGCAAGAAAAACGAAATGCACAGGTACAGTATAGGTGGTACCTTGCTCAATAGGAGTAACTGTGAGAGGGATCTTGGAGTCCTAGTGGACAACCATTTAAATAGGAGCCAGCTGTGTGCAGCTGTGACCCGACAAATGCGCGCACAACAAAAGTGCGCCGGCGAAACCGCGGCGCGAAAACCGCAACGTCATCAACGCGCCCACAACAGCGTGCCAACAACAGCGTGCCAACAGAAGTGCGATTTAAGGTAAGGTAAGGGTTAGGTTCAGGGTTAGGTTTAGGGTTAGGTTCAGGGTTAGGTTTAGGGTAAGGTTTAGGGTTAGGTTTAGGGTTAGATTTAGGGTTAGGTTTAGGGTTAGGTTTAGGGTTAGGGTTAGGTTCAGGGTTAGGTTTAGGGTTAGGTTTAGGGTTAGGTTTAGGGTTAGGTTTAGAGCGCCCTTCTGTCGGCGCGCTGTTGTCGGCGCGCTTCTGCGCTCATTCGTCGGCGCAATTTAGAACTCGTGGTTTTGTCGCTGCGGTTTCGTTGGGCGCGCTTTTGTCCAGCGCACATTTGTCAGGGAACCGTGTGCAGCAGCTGCCAAAGAAGCCAACACAGTTCTAGGCTACATAAACAGAGGGATAGAATCAAGATCACGTGAAGGATTAATACCGCTTTATATGGCCTTGGGAAGGCCACATTTGGAATACAGCATCCAGTTTTGGTTGCCATGATGTAGAAAAGATGTGGAGACTCTAGAAAGAGTGCAGAGAAGAGCAACAAAGAGGATTAGGGGACTGGAGGCTAAAACATAGGAAGAACGGTTGCAGGAACTGGATAGGTCTAATTTAATGAAAAGAAGGACCAGGAGAGACATGATGGCAATGTTCCAATATCTCAGGGGTTGCCCCAAAGAAGAGGGAGTCAAACTATTCTCCAAGGCACCTGTGAGCAGAACAAGAAGCAATGGGTGGAAACTAATCAAGGAGAGAAGCAACCTAGAACTAAGGAGAAATTTCCTGACAGTTAGAACAATTAATCGGTGGAACAGAAGTTGTGAATGCCCCAACACTGGAAGTCTTTAAGAAGATATTGGACAGCCGTTTGTCTGAAATTGTATAGGGTTTCCTGCCTAGGCAGGGGGTTGGACTAGAAGACCTCCAAGGTCCCTTCCAACTCTGCTATTGTATTGTATGTTTCAGACTATTTTTGGGCCATTTTTGAAGTGCTTCTTGTGACACACAACCACCTCGAATTATCCACACTTACTTTGCACAGGCAACCAACAGCCGGACTTCATTGAAGGAGAGGTAATACTTCTCTTCTGTAAAAGCAAAAGGAGGTAGTTTTTCAAATAGAGAAGTTCAGGGTTAATGATCCCTCAGAGTACGAAGTGGGCGAAAATCGAACAGCTCACACAAGCGTTCTTGCCCCCCAACCAGATTGGAAAACTGGGGGCCCTCCAGGAAGGTATTGTTTAAAGAAGTACTTGCCAGCCAAGCAAGACACTGAGATTTTAGCATTTGGGGGGCGGGGGTCATCCAGGCTATGTTGAAGGAGATGTGACCAATATTGTCTGTGGAGGCTGAATTAAATAGGATTGTTTTCCATAGGTGATAGACGGAAGATTTCAACCTAGACTTCTCTATGTGTTAAGCATTAAAGTTATTTTTATTTAGATGTAGTTCCGATTACCAGAGGGAGCCCCCCTGTGAAGTACTGTGAGACCGTTACCATGGCAATTCCACTGCACTGTTCATTAGAATCCATTTTACAGCAGTACAGTAGAAGCCATTTGAAGGCACAACAGGCTGTAACATAGCAGAGCATTCCCCCCCTCCCCCGAGTGTACCAAGTTTGGTTGAAATTGCTTGAGACACTCCAGAGTTATGCTGGAAACACACACCCACATACATACAATAGGTAGGTAGGTAGGTAGGTAGGTAGGTAGGTAGGTAGGTAGGTAGGTAGGTAGGTAGGTAGATAGATAGATAGATAGATAGATAGATAGATAGATAGATAGATAGATAGATAGATAGATAGATATTGATAGATTGATAGATTGATAAAGATAGATAGATAGATAGATAGATAGATAGATAGATAGATAGATAGATAGAGATAGATAGATATATATAGATTGATAGATAGAGGTAGATTGATAGCTAGAGATAGGTAGAGATTGATAGATAGATAGAGATTGATAGAGATAGATAGATAGATAGATAGATAGATAGATAGATAGATAGATAGATAGATAGATAGATAGAAGATAATAAAGAATTCCTCACCGTCTAGCGTGACATCAATCTTCAACTGAAAGTCACAAGTGTCTTCAGAAACGCTGCTGACATAATACACGCTTCTCAGCTGCAAATACCCAAATTGGGGGGGAAAAACCAAATTAATTTGGAGACTTTGAAACCCCCCAGCCAGTTTCTAGTTACCGTTATAATATCTGTAATTAAGTCAGAGGTTCAATTTTGTGAAGACCATCAATGACAGTAATATTCCATCTACTACTGCACCTTTCTAGCCAACTTAACGAGAAGAGTTTTGGGTTCAAAACTCAGAGGACGCTGATATCATTGTTTTGTAGCTCAATGGATACGTTGGCCATCCAGTTCTCCATTACTTATTTCTATGTCCTTCTGTCACATTCATCCCGCCAAGCTGGATTTGCAAGATATTTATAATTTTGTGTTTATGTATAGATATTTGGGGTTCTAGATGCAAGAACCACTTCTTAGATCACCTAAATGTAAATGCAAGCAGTCCTTGACTTATGACCACAGTTGAGACGACCATTTGGGTTGCTAAGTGAAACAGATGCTAACTGAACCTTGCTCCCTCGTACGAGCTTCCTTGCCACAGTTGTTAAGTGAATCGGTGCACTTCTTCAGTTAGTACCCTGGTTTGTGAAGTCAATCCGGTTGTCACATCAACTTTGCCAGTCGAAAGGTCGCAAAAGGGGAACTCGCGTAACCGTCATAAGTAGGAGTCAGTGGCCAAAGCAACTGAATTTTGACCGCGTCACCCCGGGGATGCGTGAAGTGTGAAAACAGTCATGTCACTTTTTTCAGCCCCGTTGTAACTTTTAGCAGCCAGCCATAATCTAAACCAGCACATAAATTTGAACGGTCACTAAACTAAACTGTTGTAAGTCGAGGACTGCTTGCAAACGAAGGTGCATTGTTCACTTACAGTCACAGCTGCTGTCCCGGTACTGCTCCCTGTGTGTATGTCTATATTATCCTTCACGGAAGCCTAAATTTGCAAAGAAATGGCAATATATATATATATAAAGTATACAGTATACAGTATACATTAATATATCATTAATCCCTATGGCTGCTAAATTCTTGTTAAATCATCATAAACGTGATCTGGATGTTTTTGGCTGCTTGAGGCACAGATCTGGTTTTGTTAGAATCCTGGTTTATCATCATCATCTTCTTTTAATGACCCCATAATCCCTTGCGGGGTGCAGACTGGGCAACTGAACAGCGCTTATTGGCTGGATGCCCTTCCTGTTGCCATTGCGGAGTTTTGTTTAGCACATATATTCTCATTATGCCCAGAGAGAGAGAAATATCTGCCTCTGCCTAGGATCGAACTCACAGCCTGCTGGTTGTGAAGCGAGAGAGCTACACCTCTAGACACCACTTTATCACGATCTGTGAAGTGTCTCTCCAGCTAAGGCATGAAGCAGGGGGATGAAAGCGTGACTTGGGGGAAAAAAGTAAGTGGGACGAGAAGGAGAAATTCCACTTTTTTTCCAGTGCCGTCGTAACTTTGAACTGTCACTAAATGAATTGTAAAGGGCCCGTTGTTGTTGTTGTTGTTGTTGTTGTTTTTTAAAAAATGGGAAACTCCCTACTTCTGAACTTCCCGATTGTTCCTGCCAGCCATAATCCAAGGATTCATGGCTGTGGCGGGAACTGGGGAAGGGCAAAGTCAGGCTGGGCAGAGCAGGGGAGAGGTAGAACAAGGGAGAGGGGGTTCAGATGAAGACCAAGGCCCACCCCCTTCCTCATCTTAGGGCATGCAAGGAAGAGCGGAGAAGAGAGCAACGGGGGGCTTGTGCGGCTTACGAGGGAGGAAACGGCCCTGATTCCCTTCGCAAGGCACACCTGGGGATGGAGTTTAAAGGAGAGGCAAATGGGAGGGGCGGTTATCGGGAACAAACGCTGAAATCATCTGGGCTTAACTGCTTTATCCGAGTTCCTGGCATCCTCTTAACTGGTTTGATTTACTGCCATGCTACTTCACTTCTGGAACTCCTTATCTTGCCGGATTAATTACCTTATTTTGCCTTGTTGGATTTATAGTTGGAAGCTTTTTGCTTACAACATTGGGACTTGAGTATTTTCAGCCAAAGGCTGTTAACAGGTTTGGGGAAGAGTTTTTCTCCAGGCCAGAGAGTTGAAAGGGACATTGAGGGCATACTTGGTGTTAATAAAGAGATTCATACCGTTTCTCTGGCTGTGTTGGATTTATAGTTGAAAGTTTTCTGCTTACAACATTGGGACTTGAGTATTTTCAGCCAAAGGCTGTTAACAGGTTTGTGGAAGAGTTTTTCTCTGGGCCGGAGAGTTGAAAGGAACATTGAGGGCACAGTTGGTGCCAATAAAGCAACTCATGCCAGTTCTCTGTGCCATGCCTAGGTCATCGCAGTCTTGCTTAAAACCCACAAATAATATTTCTTGGCCAACGGACCAATTCCTAGATCAAAAACCACTCCAAACACCTGCTTTCTTTGAACTCCCATCCATCCCCCTCCCCGATCCATGAACTCACATCCACAGGCCGGCCGATGTAATTGTGATGCGTGAGCCTGTACGTGTGGAAATCTCCCTGAAACTTGTAAGATGCTTTGACGTTCATGTCCAGTGCCAGCCGTTTAATCAGGATGGAATATTCTGTCAAGCACTCCAAAGCAATAACTGTATCCTGTCAAATCAGTGTGAGAGGGGGGGGGAGAAACCCCAAAGAGAAAGCATTAGAAGGGAGGCAACCACATCGTGTATTAATTGGGAGGGAAATAAATCCATTTCTGGTTTTTAGGGATGAGAAAATGGAAAATTAGACCCCAACATCTCGATAGAAAGGATATTTTTCATCACCCCGGCTCGCCTCTTCTGCCTTCGAAGTCATAATCACCTCCTAGCATATTATATAAGTGGTTTCTTCATGGGGCTTTCGATTTAATTTTTTCGGATTTAGCAATTAATTAAGTATCAGTGAGACTCCCCCCCGCCCCCCGTTAAATGAACACCATACCAGGCAAGTAATTCCATGCTAAACGGCGCAAAAGTCTGTTCTTAAATTAGAACAGATTATTAAGTGGTTGATTGGCAGGGAACATCTGCTCCCTGCCAATCAACCAAAAAGTTTAAGTCACGGAACTAACTAAGCATTCATTCATGGTTGCAGCTCCGCCTGGAGATAAGCAGAATGCTGCGGGCATTGTCTAGGACAGGCAGAGGTGGTATTAAGCCAGTTCTGACCAGTTCTGGAGAACCGGTAGGGGAAATTTTGAGTATTTTGGAGAACCGGCAAATACCTCCTCTGGCTGGCCCCGCCCCTGATGTATTCGCTGCCTCCCAAGTCCCAGCTGATTGGTTGGGTCTTCTTTTGTTGCCCTGCACAGGAGAATGGAGCTAGAAGGCAGGTTAGTGGGATGGGGAGGGAATGGAGGTTTTGCAATATTCTTCCCCTGGAGTAGGGAGGTAATGTGGATTTTGCAGTATCCTTCCCCTGCCACGCCCACCAAGCCATGCCCACAGAACCAGTAGTAAAAAATTTTGAATCCCACCACTGAGAACAGGGGGCGTCAAACTCAAGCCCGTGGGCTGCATCCAGCCCGCGGGGCTGTCCTGGTGTACCCAATTGGAAAAAGAAAAATCAGGCCAATGTAGCTTTGGCTTAGTCTACTCAATGCGAAGAGGGTAAATCAGGCCAGCACTGTGGGGAGTAACATCAAGCTGGCCATGCCCACCCAGCTGGCCACACCTCCCTGGTCTCCCCAATGTCAACCACAGCCCTGATGCGGCTCTCAATGAAATTGAGTTTGACACCCTTGGTCTCGGGGGTTGTCTAAAGCTGTAAGGATGCTCAAGGTTCCTACGGTTGACCTGGAGGAAGTGGGAGAGGGAGAGCGCTGATACCTGGGTCGAATAAAATCCACCCCCAAATCTCTGCTCTTCGGTCAACCATTTCATGACCGGCTTGGCGTAGTTGTGGTCGCCTTTCAGCAAAATGGACAGCAAGACGTAGGCGGTGGTTTCAACCATCTTGGCGTTGCCCTCAGAGGGAATGCTGGCGTCGAATTTGACGGGGGTCTCTTTCCAGAAACGGTAGACTGGAGGGTTTCCTGTAAATTGGAAATAACAAGAGATAGAGCATCACAGAAGGGATGGGAGAAACCGTCTCACCTCTGAGCCTAGCCAAAGAACCAAAGGACCAACGAGAATATGTCCCCCTGGCTTCTTATTCTTAGCAATTGCTACAAATCTGCCTTCTATCGAAGACCTGTATATTGCACGAGTCAAAAAAATATCTACAGACCCCTCGAACCCTGGACATAAAATGTTTGAACTCCTACCCTCAAACCGAAGTTATATAGAGTACTGCACAGCGGAACAACTAGACCCAAGGACAGGCTTTCCCTGAACGCCCTCACTCTGCTAAACAAATAATTCCCTCAACACTGTCAATAATTTACTAAGATTGTATTACTATTCTTCTTCTCTTCCTTCCTAATGCCTGTCTCTCCCCACTTACGACTATAACCATGTTGCTTCTATCTTTCAATTTATATTGTTCTCATTGGTTTCCTAGTATGATTTGATAGTTTATTAGTAACCTGTGACTATCACTCAGTGTTGTATCTTTTTATTCTTGATGAATGTATTTTTATTCTCCTTTTGTACACTGAGAGCATCTGCACCAAAGACAAATTCCTTGTGTGTCCAATCACACTCGGCTAATAAAGAATTCTGTTCCATTCCGTTCCATTCCATTCTATTTTTATGGTGTTTATAAAGGTGAACCATCATCTTCTTCTTTTAATGAGTCCATAATCCCTTGTAGAGTAGAGTCTGAGAAACTGAATGGAGCTAGTTGAGTGTTTTACTGGCCAGATGCCTTCCTGTCACCAATGCGGAGTTTTAGTTCGGCAGATACATTCTCATCATTCCCAAATGAGAATGGGGCTCTCTACCTAGGATCGAACTCACAGCCTCCTGATTCTGAGGCGAGAGCACCACCTCTAGGCCACCGCACGCAGCTGGTGAATTGAGTTGATATAAGGAGGGCTTTACCTTTCACTTGAGCTTCATTCTTCAAGCGAAGGTAGGCTGAGTGGAGGTTAGGGTGGTTGACCTTTGCTTGAGTGAGAGCATAAGTCACGATGGCTAAGACAAAGGTGTTTTGCGACTGCGCAACGTTTTGCAACAAATAATTCACAGCTTTGTTTTCAGCATCTGCAAATTTCTGTAAAGGAAGTAGAAAAATAGGAACCACCTTTAGAATTAGAATTAGAATAAGTTTATTTATAGGCAGCCCTTTTCCCTGAGGGGACTCAGGGCGGCTAACAACTTATATGGGAGGGGATACATACAATGACATATAACATAACATGTAATTAAAAAAATAAGCAACATTCATTCAGCATTCGGGTGGGGGCGAATTATAATCTTTACCCCCAGGCCTGACGGGATAGCCAGATCTTGAGGGCTGCGCGGAAGGTCTGGAGGGTGGTGAGGATACGAATCTCCACGGGGAGATCGTTCCAAAGGGTCGGAGCTGCTACTGAAAAGGCTCTCCTCCGCGTAGTGGCCAGCCGGCACTGGCTGGCGGATGGCACTCGGAGGAGGCCTAATCTATGAGATCTAATGGGTCTCGAGGAGGTAATTGGCAGGAGGCGGTCTCTCAAGTACCCAGATCCACTACCATGAAGGGCTTTGTGGGTGGCAAGAAGCACCTTGAAGCGCACACGGAGATCAACAGGTAGTCAGCGCAGCTCGCGGAGGATAGGTGTTATGTGGGCGAACCGAGGTGCACCCACAATCACTCGCGCGGCCGCATTCTGGACTAGCTGAAGCCGCCGGATGCTCTTCAAGGGCAGCCCCATTTGATGGGAAGATAACAGTGCTCTGTGCGCATTGAGTCATGCCGGCCACATGACCATCGAGATGTCTTCGGACAGTGCTGGCTCTTCGGCTTTGAAACAGAAATGAGCACCACCCCTAGAGTTGGGAACAACTAGCATATGTGTGCGAGGGAAACCTTTACCTTATGTAGGGATTCTAGGCTGATTCCTCTTTTAACACCGCCCTCTCCCCATCCAGGTTGTGTCATTCCTTCTCCTACGCTCCCATCTTTAATCGGAATCCAATAGTCCAACAATAGCAATAGCAGTTAGACTTATATATCGCTTCATAGGGCTTTCAGCCCTCTCTAAGCGGTTTACAGAGTCAGCATATTGCCCCCAACAACAATCCGGGTCCTCATTTTACCCACCTCGGAAGGATGGAAGGCTGAGTCAACCCTGAGCCGGTGAGATTTGAACAGCCGAACTGCAGAACTGCAGTCAGCTGAAGTAGCCTGCAGTGCTGCATTTAACCACTGCGCCACCTCGGCTCTAGTCATCACCATCTGCTTCTCATTGCAAGGGCCAAACTCAAGCAGAGCTGAACGCGCTTACATCGTAACAACCTCTGAGTATAAAGTCCCATCAAAAAGGGTATGGAGATTTGACCACCACATGACAGTGGCGGTGTTACTAATAAGTGGAAAGCAGACAAACCTACCTGGAAGGGACACGGTTTTTTATATTCTGAAAAGGCAATCAGGGTGAAGGCTGTGAGATACAGACGGTTTTCTCTCTCCTGGTCCCGTAATGTACCCTTTGAAAAGCAGCAAATAAGTTAAGGGTTAGGGTTAAAAAAAATATCATTCGCTTCAGGGGTGGTATTACTTTCCCCACGGGTTAGCAATTGTAAGCTTGCGTGTGCATGCGCTTGGTTCACTCACACACTCCACGTCCACGCATGCACTCAGCCTTCCTTGCATGCGCTTTGGCTTGAAAACATGCCTAAATAGGACGGCATGGAGCTGGGGGGGGGGGTGAGCTGGTCCGCCCGCAATTTCTACTACTGGTTCGGGTGAACTGGTCCCAACTGGCTGAATACCACCCCTGATTCTCTTGATTCTTATTTCCCGTCATACCACAAGTTACAGAAATTAATCCATATCAATCTTCAATACACAGAACAGGCTTTGAGGAGGGCTCTGTGTCGGAGGCAGAGAGGGGGCCAGAGCCCTATGCCAGTTATCAACTGTCAGACATCAGTGAGGCAGAAGAACAGCTGGAGCCTGTTCCCAGTGTGTGCATGCGCAGAATGGCCAGACGAAGGGAACAGCTAAAGAACAGGGGTTGAGTTGGGAGGAAGGTCACTGGTGGACGATGAATGGCCCCTCCCAGAGGAAATAAAAGAGGAGCGAAAGGGGATTGGAGTTTGCAGGAGAGTTTGCATTAGTTCGCTTCATTGGTTCCTGACTCTCCGAGACTCCTTGCCAAGTTCTGCAGATATTGGCCCGGCAGCTCTCCAAGCCATATAAGGTCTGTGACCGTAAATCCTCCCTTGAAAGACTTTGCTGGATGTGAATGAGCAGAATTCACAGTCAGCTAATAAAAGGGTTTTTTGTCGGGACCAGGAGTTGGCTTCAGGCTCTCGGGAAGCCTCAGTCAGAACAGTCAGCAGACCAATAGATAAATCTTAATTGGGTTTAATTCTTAGTCCATTTCCATACCTGAAGGGCTATGGGTTTGTAATTTGAGACTTCCCTGAAAGATCCATCGTCCATTTGACAGATGTCAATCAACCAAGTCAGAGACATACACACCGTACCAAACTGATCAGGCATATATCGCCGAACCTGTCCAAAAACCTTTAGGATAAACGCAGTAATCCTGCCAAGACCAAAAGATAAAATTGAGTTCCTTCCCCAGATTTGGAGAGATATTTCAAGACACCCAAGAACAAACAGGAAATCAAGAAATTTGAAAGTAATCCCGTATCACGAGGCAGGAAAAAAAATAAGACACACATGCACACAAAAATAAGGCAGATTAACAGGATTATGTTTATTTTCTGGATGTTTTCCCTGTTTTATGTGATACTAGTTGATAATCTGGCATTCCCTGGGTATTTATTTATAGGGGGAAATTTCTAATATTGGATTTTTCCCCTTGTGGAGTACTGTGAAATCATTACCGTGGCAACTCCACTGCGCTGTACAATAGAAGCCACTTTACAGCAGTACAATAGAAGCCATTTTAAGGCACAACAGGCTGTATCTTAACGGAACACGCACCCTGAGTGTGTTAGGGGTGTCTTACCCCCACAGTATTTGTTTCCAGAGAGTAAGTCATCTGTGTACCAATTTTGTTTGAAATTGCTTGAGGCGTTCCAGAGTTATTCTGGAACGTACACACACACGAACAGCCAT
The DNA here is from genome assembly GCF_009769535.1 of Thamnophis elegans. Classification (NCBI taxonomy): domain Eukaryota; kingdom Metazoa; phylum Chordata; class Lepidosauria; order Squamata; family Natricidae; genus Thamnophis; species Thamnophis elegans. The sequence continues at coordinate 36,460,640 of NC_045556.1, read as the reverse complement.
TTTTTTTAATGTGATATATCTGAACCATTCTGGAAGTATCTAGCTCTCAGACACCATTTACTTACCAAGTGTTAGCTTCACCATCCTTCCACATGCTGTAAGAGAAATCTTGCGTTTGAAAAGACAGGACACTGATGATTCCTGAGAAATAAAACATTTTTTTTTAAAAAAGCACTTCTCTAAGAATTCATTCACATCTTAAAAGGCAAAGAGCTTGGTGACTTCCCTTCATAGCTCATGGAGACATTGTAAAGGATGCAGAAATGATCTCAAAGTTTGAGGGGAGACGGATATGGCAACTTCAAACAACTTTAACAGGCCTTTTGTGTGTTTGTGTGTGTGTGTGTGTGTGTGTGTGTGTGTTGCATTTGTGCTGATAAATAAATAAAGGGAGACTAGTATAGATCTATTTCAAGCTATTTAGCTCTTATCAGACCTATACTAGTCTCCCTTTATTTATTTATCAGCACAAATGCAACACAAATGTAACGAAAGCAACAGTAAAAATAATGGCTTTCTGTCTGGATGGTCTCCTGGGGTAGGCCGATAGACAGAGAAGGGAAGCAGTATGCCTCCTCCCATATTTGGGCATACCAGGGGTTGTGACACAATATATATATGTATGTATGTATGTATGTATGTATATATATATGTGTGTGTGTATGTGTGTGTGTTTTTATTTGTGCTGATAAATATATAAATATATAAATATATAAATGTGTGTGTGTGTGTGTGTGTGTGTGTATATATATATGTATGTATGTATGTATGTATGTATGTATGTATGTATATGTATATATATATATATGTATATGTTTGTGTGTGTGTGTTTTATTTATCTCCAAAGTTCAAATACAAAAAGAGAAATAAGAAGAAAAAGAAACTGCCAATAAAACAACCAAACAACATGTGGGGGGGGGGAAACCGTGTGTACAACAACAAATAACACATTTATTTTTAACATGAACATTGGACATAAAACGTCCACCCTGCGTTTGGAAACTAGTTATCTGACAGCTCTCCAAGCGAGATAAGGTTCGTGTGAATAAACATTCCTCTGAAAGTCTGTTTGCTAAGCCTTGCGGACTGTGAATAAAAGGAACTCACAAGTCATGTCAATAAAAGAGGGACCAAGACTCTGCTTCATGCTTTTTAAAGAAGCCTGGATCAGAGCAGAAATCTGTTGTCTATCAATCAAAACCGAACAAGCCTTAATGCAAAGTTTCATCCTTGAATAGTAGATTTATGGGCATCCCACGGACATTTCTATCAACAGCGCTGGCAGATTCATAGCTCAAAAGATGCTACTTTACCCCTCTTCAACTTCCTGAACAAGGTAAATTCGGACTGGGTTCTGCCCGAGCCAAAGATGTTCCAAGAGTCGGTCCTTTCCAGGTAATCGTACACATAAAACACGGGGATGATATTCATCAATTCTGTTTCAGCGCTGCCTTGGGGAAGGTCAGCGAGCAGCTTCAGGGCTTCGGGCTTCAAGGCAGCCTGGATGACATCGCCCAGCAGGTTGCCTGGGAAGGTGGGGAACCAAGGAAGGAAGGAAGGAAGAAAAGGGATGCGGAAAGGGGGAGAGAGGAAAAGGAAAGAGAGGGAAGGGAAACCACAAGAGATGCGGTTTTTAAAACTGATTTGACTTTATTAATGGATTGGTCATTTCGGTGGCTCAGGCTACGCATGCAGCCCAATTGCAGATGGACAGGTGGAGTGAGGGGAGGAGTATAAGTAGCTCAAGGTTTTCACTCCAGTTGCACTGGGCTCTTTTTTCCTTCCTTCTTTCCTGCTCCCTCCCTCCCAATCCTTCCTTCCTTCTTCTCTCCCTTCCAATCCTTCCTTCCTCTCTCACTCCATCCCAATCTTTCCTTCCTCTCTCCCTCCCTCCCAATCCTTTCTTTGTTCCTCCCTCCCAATCCTCCCTCCCAATCCTATCTTCCTTCCTCTCTCCCTCTCTCCCAATCCTTCCTTCCTTCTTCTCTCCCTCCCAATCTTTCCTTCCTCTCTTCCTCCCTCCCAATCCTTTCTTTGTTCCTCCCTCCCAATTCTACCTCCCAATCCTATCTTCCTTCCTCTCTCCCTCCCTCCCTCCCAATCCTTCCTTCCTTCTTCTCTCCCTCCCAATCTTTCCTTCCTCCCTCCCTCCCAATCCTTTCTTTGTTCCTCCCTCCCTCCCAATCCTACCTCCCAATCCTCTCTTCCTTCCTCTCTCCCTCCTTCCCAATCCTTCCTTGCTCTCTCTCTATCTCCCTCCCTCCCAATCCTTCCTTCCTCTCTTTCCCTCCCTCCCAATCCTTTCTTCTTTCCTCTCTCCCTCCCAATCCTTCCTTCCCCTCTCCCTCACTCCCAATCCTTCCTCCTCCCTCCCAATCCCTCTCCCTTCCTCTCTGATTCCCTCCCTCCCTATCCTCCCTCCCTCCCTTCCCTCCTTCCCAATCCTTCCTGTCTCCCTCCCAATCCTCCCTCCCAATCCCCCCTTCCTTCCTCTCTGACTCCCTCCCTCCCAATCCTCCCTCCCTTCCCTCCTTCCCAATCCTTCCTGCCTCTCCCTCCCAATCGTCCCTTCCTCCATGGGGTGAATGATATTTCTTTTGAAAAATTCAGCAACCCAATTCAAAATTGAGAAGGGGGAGAACCCCACCCCCCACGCCACCCAAGCGAATGAAAACCAGCAGTCATTCCTTCTCCCCTTCCCTTTTACCTTTGATACTGAGAGTCTTTACAAGTTGCGTTTTGGGGACGATGTAACGTGGTACTGTGTAAGGAAACTCTTTCTGCCTCACGACTGTGCCTGCCATTGAGAATCCACATCAAAGCCAGAAAATTTCATGTTAGTACATCATGCGTTTCAAATTGGGTTGCATAAATAACCTGCTAAAATATATGAAGACTGTAATCCTGGATCTTCCTTTCACCCTTTCACGGGGTAAAAAGGCAGATGAAATGAGGGTGATTTGGGAGTAAACACCATTGTGCAATATTCTCCCCAACTATTTTTGCCCCTTAATAAAAATGCAGCAATTCTGCTTTGCTTCATTTCTATCCATGTGGAATCCTGCCAATCAATGTAAATGCATATTTCCCTCTCAGATACAAATCCCCCTTTAACATTTAATATAGAGGATGCAATGGGGAAGGTTATGTCTCGCACCCTCTATTGCATCTTCCATATTAAATTATAAACAATGAAATCCTTGGGGCAGGAATCGCCTTTTTCTTCCCCTCTGATAAGGGGGCTGAAAGTTCCCTGCAACTAGATGGGATGTTTTTAAAAACATGGGAACATGTCTCGATGTCTTTAAATGAAAGCAAACACTTTCTTCTGCACCCTACAAAACCAGGAAGACAAATCTAGGAATTTAGCTTGAAGTTGAACCTGGAATAAAGAAATGTTGAGGAAACATTCAGCTGTTTGGACAAGTAGTGTCCCAACTTATACTTGATGTGTGTTGGAATTCATTGTTGGGTGTATTTCTATGCAACTACTACAGTAGTATTCAGCCAGTAGATGGAAGTATTTAAAAGTTTGGATCTTTTGTTTTAAGTAGAGTTTCCTGTTTGCTATTACAGTAAAACAGTTGAGCAGTAAAGAACATGGTGACGGTACTCTTTGTTTCCTCTGTGTGTTGATGGTTGGATGGATGGATGGATGGATGGATGGATGGATGGATGGATAGATAGATAGATAGATAGATAGATAGATAGATAGATAGATATACAGAATTTCTAACAATGTTATTTCTGACCAAATACAGGTCTACCATCTTCTCTAGACCCACAGCAGCTCCTAATATTATTGCTTGACACCTACACTGACTTGAGGGCCTTGATACTAATGAAAGAAAGAAAATAATGAGAGAAATGTCTATCTTTTTTTCCTCCAATAAACTGAACTGACATACCATAAACACCTTGGGGATCGAGCGTGACGCCGTCATAACTCTCCCTTCGAATACCTTCGGGCTAAAACCAAAGAACTGGTCAATAGCAATAGTATATTTCTATACCACTTCATAGTACTTTACAACCCTCTCTAAGCGGTTTACAGGCTCAGAAAACTGCCCCCAACAATCTGGGCTCTCATTTAACCCACCTCGGAAGCAGTGGTGGGATTCAAAAATTTTTTACTACTGGTTCTGTGGGCATGGCTTTGTGGGCGTGGTGGGTGTGGCTTAGTGGCAGGAGAAGGATACTGTAAAATTTCCATTCCCTCCCACTCCAGGGGAAGATTACTGCAAAATCCCCATTGCCTCCCGATCAGCTGGGACTCAGGAGGCAGAGAATAGAAGGGGGCAAGGCCAGCCAGAGGTAGTATTTACCGCTTCTCTAAACTACTCAAAATGTCCGCTACCAGTTCTCCATATATATATAAATATATGTATGTATTTTAGGGGAGGTCTTATTATTTTTGAGGTGCAGGAGGCTTCTTAACCATGGACCGTGGATCAGCTGATCCAGAGAGGGCCAGAAGTTCTCTCTGTTTCTGACACACTCTCACCTACCATCGCTGGGTCTGCTGCTCTTTTTACGGCCGCCACTAAGAGAAGAGGTGCTGTAACTAGGGTTTGCAGGAGCAGCCTCCCTGAGGCTGTTCCGTGTGGAAGGCAGATGCATGTGGGGTGCATGGAGCATGTCCCCCCACCCAGGAAATGGTAGGGATGGGATGCACATGCGTTTAAATATTTTTGGGAGGGCTTATTTTGAGGGGGGAGGGCTTATTTTTAGTGCATGCGCTCAAAAGCCCGATTGGGCTTATTATCCAGGGAGGTCTTATTTTCAGGAAAACAAGGGATTATTTTGTCGCTGAGAGATGGTGCCTGGGAGACAAATTCCTTGAGTGTCCAATCATACTTGGCCAATAAAGAATCAAGAATGAACGGAGATGCGTGGCAAATCCTCCCACTTCCACCTAAGACCAAGGGCTCAGCCTTACCACAACCCTTAGTGTCTTGACGAGGATTTCTCTGTTCAAGCCGTTAAGAAGCGTGAGGTTGACGCTGAGGAGGCCCAGCTCAAGGGGAAGGATTTTAAATGTCTCCACCACAATAGAAGAACTCTGGATATCTTTCCAGCGAGAGCAGATGTTGACCTGAGAGCCATCCTTCAAAGTCTTAGCAGCACCGAAGAGACAGATCCCTTTTTGCACACTGATGCTCAGGCAAAACTGGGGGGAAAAAGCCACCTTGAAGAATTAGGGATCTTTAAAAGCACAATGACTATATAGCAGTGGTGGGATTCAAATTATTTAACAACCGGTTCTCTGACCTAATGACCAGCTGGGTAGGCGTGGCTCAGTGGTCATGTGACTGGGTGGGCATGGCCAACTCAACGTCACTCACATCGATGGGCGCTTCGCTTTAGCTGTTACAATGGAATAAGGGTTAACTGGAGAGGCAGTTTCTGTAAGCAGGGCAATGAAGATTAGGCTAGAAACAACACCAGAATGTTTCCTTCCTGCCTTCCTTACAGGATCAGCCCTGTAAAGTGGGGAAAAAACAAAAGATTTCTTCCAACAACCGGTTCTCCCAACTGCTTAGAAAGTTAACAACCGGTTCTTCTGAATAGGTGCGAACTGGCTGAATCCCACCACTGCTATATAGACATACTTTTCTGTTACCTTGGTTGTTTTTTTTTTACTAAAAAGAGGAGAAAAATTAAATATGTATATTGAAAAGGAAATATAAATACCATCAACAGGAAATGGAGCTCGCTCAGAAGCTGAAATACACCCAGTAAATGAGATGAAGAATGAAAAGTAGAGGAGAAATGTAAGGGAAGAAGAGAGGGGAGGGGAAGAGGAGGAGAGAATAAGCTCAGTTGTTTCCTTGCAGATGTTTCATTACCCAACTAGATAACATCCTCAGTGCTAGATGGAAGTGGGGATTGCAGAGAGGAGGAGGAGAAGAGGAGGAGGAGGAGGAGGAGGAGGAGGAGGAGGAGGAGGAGGAGGAGGACCATAGGATCCTTGATACTCTCTGAGCTTGATTGTTTTCTTGCAGATGTTTCATTGCCCAACTAGGTAATATCATCAGTGCTAGACAGAAGTGGGAATTGCAGAGAGGAGGAGGAGGAGGAGGAGGAAAAGAAGAAGAAGATGAAGAGGAAGAAGAGGAGGAGGAGGAGGAGGAAGTAGTAGTAATAGTAGTAGAAGTAGTAGTAGTAGTAGTAGTAGTAGTAATAGTAGTAATAGTAGTAATAGTAGTTTACATAGTTTAGGTCATTGAAAATCAGAAAAAAGCCAAGTATTGTTTCAATATTAATTATGATTTAAAGTGTCGAAGGCAATAGGCTTCTTCAGCTTTTTCATCCAAAACAGAAGAGAACATTATAAGATGCTGCAAATTATGTCAAAAAATTAGTTTAGACGAGACTTTAGCCTCTCTAACCAGCCCCCCCCCATTTCATAAACAACTTTTTCATAGCCCAAATACTCTTCACAATGCTCCTTCTATTATTCAAGGATAAGTGATGGGCCTCAGCTTACCAATGAGATCTAATTCACATGGCATTTCATAACAGGGGAGTTAAACAAGCAGTTATCTGTTGGAAAAGCAGTTATTTTGACTGGCAAGACACCGCCTGATACTGCCCGGTTTGGTTTTTATGAAGAGTTCAAAAATGAAATTTGTTGTGAGAACCTACAGATGTTGTGAGAATTGAAGAATGTACTTTTTGCCTCCCTATCTGTGCTTTGCTTGCATTTTTGTAAATTGTGATGTGCCAAGGACGGCCTAAATTTGTACAAAAACAACTGAAATCTCCCTTCACACCAGCTTCTCTGAGAAATGAGCCAGGCCAAAACAGTATGTTTAGTTTAGCTAGCAGAGTTGGAAGGGACCTTGGAGGACTTCTAGTCCAACCCCCTGCCTAGGTAGAAAACCGTTTCAGACAAATGGCTATCCAACGTCTTCTTAAAGACTTCCAGTGTTGGGGCATTCACAACTTCTGGAGGCAACTTCTGTTCCGCTGATTAATTGTCCTCACTGTCAGGAAATTCCTCCTCAATTCTAAGTTGCTTCTCTCCGTGATTAGTTTCCACCCATTGCTTCTTGTCCTACCCTCTGGTGCTTTGGAGAATGTCAACAATGTTTCCTGCATAGCTGTAGACTTTTTTATAACCAGAGTCTAACGTGAGAGTTAAAAGTCGCCCCTGCAAACAAGGAGTGGCTGTGAAGCCCACAATTGTCTTTTTTAACCGCTTGCTCTTACCCTGGTCTTTGAGGTCATGTAGTTGTAAATGGTTGCTTTTAATTCAATTTGCTCTCCTCGGACAACGGAGTAAGGCATATGGACGTTAACGAAGACTTCTTTAACGACCTCCACTTCTAAGGTATCAGCAACACAGATGCCTGTGTGTAACAGGAAAAAAAAGATGTAATAACTCAAATTATTGAGTCCATCCTCTGCACCTCCATAACTGTCTGGTTTGGCTCTGCAACCCAACAAGGCAGACACAGACTTCAATGCATAATTAGAATTGCAGAAAAAACAATGGCTACCAACTTGCCTTCCATTGAGGACCTGCACACTGCAGGAGTCAAAAAGAGGGCTGTGGAAATATCTACAGACCCCTCACATCCTGGACACCAATGGTTTCAACTCCTACCCTCAACACGATGCTTTAGAGCACTGCACATCATAACAACTAGACACAAGGACAGTTTTTCTCCGAATCCCATCACTCTGCTAAACAACTAATTCCCTCAACACTGTCACACTATTTACTAAGTCTGCATTACTATTATTCTTCTCTTCCTTCCTAGTACCTATCTCTTCCCACTTGTGACTATAACCATGTTGCTTCTATCTTTCCAATTTATATTGTTTTGTTTGTTTCCTAGTGTGATTTGATTGCTTATTAGTAACCTATGACTATCACTAAATGTTGTATCTTATGATTCTTGATGAATGTATTCTATTTTAGGTTCTGATAGGTTCACACAATATCCTATTTGGGTTAAGATACACCTATGCACATCTCCATACTTCATGATTGAGCCGTGGTGGCGCAGTGGTTAAAAAGCAGTATTGCAGAATAATTCTGCCGACTGTCATGAGTTCGATCCTGACCAGCTCAAGGTTGACTCAACCTCTCACTAGACACAAGGAGATTCCCCCCCCAAATGCCATCACTCTGCTAAACAAATAATTCCCTCCCCACTGTCAAACTATTCACTGCATTACTATTGCTATTAGTCTTCTCATCATTCCTATCACCCATCTCCTCCCACTTATGACTGCAGGACTGCAACTTTGCTGTTTGTATCCTTACGATTGATATTGATATTGATCGTTTCCTGATTGCTTATTTGTACCCTATGACTATCAACTATCAACAAGGATTCTTGATGAATGTATTCTATTTTATTTTTCTTTATGTACACGGAAAGCATCTGCACCAAAGACAAATTCCTTGCGTGTTCAATCATTCTATTCTATTTACGACTGCCCTCCCAAAAGGTCATAACATTGGGTCAGTCACATGCTGACCCACTGTGCGACCACTTTATGGTTTATCACTGTAATGGGCAGGCTAAATCATGATTGTACTAGGTTACCATTAAAACCCAGCTTTTTACCATAGGAAAGTAAACAGTAAAATTTGGGTGGTAAAATCTACTCCAGCTAGGGTTCAAGGCTCTGAAGAGCTATTGAATAGGGGGACTATTGCTCTCTTTTCAAAAAACACACGGTATAAATCAATTATTTTACATACCTTTATCCGAAATGCTAACACCTTGTATTTCCCAGGTAGTTAGAGAATCAGGCAGGATGACTGGCAGATTCTTGGACCTGCAGTTGATATAAAAACAAGAGCTGGTTTATTAGTTTTAGCGCAGATCGAACCATAGAGATGGAAGGTACTTCTAGAGGTCTTCTAGTCCAGCCCTTTGACCACATCTTGGGGACACAGGGCCCAACGTTCAAGATCCTTCTGAATCGGCTTGCCTCCAGAAGTTGTGGGTGCTCCCACAGTGGAGGTTTTGAACAGGGGCCCCAAATGAATTGTAGGAAAGCAAAACTTTACATTTAGGCAGGAAAAAACAATGGTATAAATTCAGATTAGACGAGACCAGAGGTGATATTCAGCAGGTTCTGACCAGTTCTGGAGAATCTGTAGCGGAAATTTTGAGTAGTTTGGAGGACCGGCAAATACAACCTCTGACTGGCCCTGCCCCCATCTATTCTCTGCCTCCTGATCCTCCCAGCTGATCGGGAGGGAATGAGGATTTTACAGTATCCTTCCCCTGCCATGCCCACAAGCCACGCCCACCAAGCCACGCCCACCAAACCCAAGTTACCCTTGTTCCTCTTCCGGTTTTCATTCTGTCCCTTGCCAAGTGCCAGGGAAATCAGAAAATCCAGGAAGTTCAAATGAGAATAAAGATTTATTACAAGCTTGAGCCCTCTACTAGAATCCGGGCTACTAATGGTCAAGGGAAATGAGCGGGAGATAAGAAAGGAATTCAAGGTGGGCTGGAGTTAAATCTCTCGCTGGCAGGGCAGGGTCTCATGATGGATGACAGGCACAGCCGGTCAGGCACAGCCTGGTTGCCTCCTACAGCTTTGGTGTGATTATGATGTATTTAATAAAGAGATTGAATCGCCTCTAAGGAGTCAACATTATACAATCTTGTACCTTTGAACTGGATGGACTTCCCAAAGCCAACTTTCAGGGAAAAAACTTCGGATTTGCGGGGCCACGTCCAATAGAGCATTAAAGGCTGGGGAGGGGGAGAACAATGAGAAGAAGGAGGGGGAGGGGGAGGAAGAGGAGGAGGAGGAACCATTATTATTTTCATACAGGAAATTAGTCTAAAGGCCACCTACTGCCAAGAATCTATTGCCCTGCATTAACCCCCTGCATAACCCTATCATTATCTATCTATCTATCTATCTATCGATCGATCGATCTATCGATCGATCTCTATCTATCTACCTACCTACCTACCTACCTATCATATCTATCTACCTACCTACCTACCTACCTACCTACCTTTCATTATCTATCTATATCTATCTATCTATCTATCTATCTATCTATCTATCTATCTATCTATCTATCTATCTATCATCTATCTCTATCTATCTCTACCTACCTACCTATCTATCATTATCTATATCTATCTATCTATCTATCTATCTATCTATCTATCTATCTATCTATCTATCTATCTATCTATCTATCTATCATCTACCTACCTACCTACCTACCTATCATTATCTATCTATCTATCATCTATCTATCTATCTATCTATATCTATCTATCTATCTATCTATCTATCTATCTATCTATCTATCTATCTATCTATCATCTACCTACCTACCTACCTACCTACCTACCTACCTACCTACCTACCTATCATTATCTATCTATCTATCATCTATCTATCTATCTATCTATCTATCTATCTATCTATCTATCTATATCTATCTATCTATCTATCTATCTATCTATCTATCTATCTATCTATCTAAATTGTAAGCCGCCCTGAGTCCCCTCAGGGAAAAGGGCGGCCTATAAATAATAAACAAACTACAAACTATCTATCTATCTATCTATCTATCTATCTATCTATCTATCTATCTATCTATCTATCTATCTATCTATCTACCTACCTACCTACCTACCTACCTACCTATCATATCTATCTACCTACCTACCTACCTACCTTTCATTATCTATCTATCTATCTATCTATCTATCTATCTATCTATCTATCTATCTATCTATCTTTCTATCTATCTTTCTATCTATCTATCTATCTATCTATCTATCTATCTATCTATCTATCTTTATCTACTTACCTACCTACGTATCATATCTGTCTGTCTGTCTGTCTGTCTCTCTCTCTCTCTCTCTCTGTCTCTATCAATCTCTATCTATCTATCAATCTCTACCTATCTCTAGCTATCAATCTACCTCTATCTATCAATCTATATCTATCTGTCTGTCTGTCTGTCTGTCTGTCTGTCTGTCTGTCTGTCTGTCTATCTATCTATCCTGACTCTATCCTGACCACTTAGAGAGGGCTGTAAAAGCACTGTGAAGCGGTATATAAGTCTAAGAGCTTATATTGCTATTTCTATGAAGGTATGCTAGGGGGTATACATACCATTTCTCCCCAGAAGTAGATGCTTGTGTGTGTCATTAAGACGTTTCGCAACAGCAAATTCGCAGCAGATCCGGAAGGCATAAATGCACCTCCTCGACCCAGTCTTAATACGCTTGATTCTCTCTTGACACGTCTGCGGGAAGGGGTAATGCTCTGCTCCCCTCTGACAGCACTTCTGAATTTCCTTATTTTGAAACCGGGCAACTGAAAGGATGATATAACACAGAAGCAAAAGGGATAACCGGTGGCTTAGAGCCAGTGGTGAAATCTAAAAATGTTCACTACCGGTTCTGTGGGCATGGCTTGGGGGCGTGGCTTGCTGGTCGCGTGACTTTCACATTTTACACAAAAATAACACAAAAGCTACACAACTGACTCACACACAATGCAAAAGCGCACAAAACGGCCCCTGCAACAAAAAAGCAGGAACCTCACAGAGCCACAAAGAGGTCAAGAACCAACTATCACATTTTACACAAAAATAACACGTATAATAACAAATATAGTCAGCGGGGACGCCAAATTCGCTGAGCAGCCGTGTTGCTGGTTGAAGAACGGTGGCGATTCGCTTAACGGATGTGGTGGGGAAAGTTGTAAAATGGGGCAAGCCCCACCCCCCCGGCGCCAGAGCATCAAGGAGTCCACATGTTTGGGTTTACCACAAACCTAGTTTTTCGATGTCATGCTTGAGGGAGCGGGTGCTTCTGACGATCGCAGTGCAAGTTTCATCTGTGGGAGACGAGGGAAGAAAATCAGTGATTGGGCCCATCAAAAGCAGCAATGCTATCCCAGAAGTACGTGCAATGTGCAACTAGGTAATATCATCAGTGCTGGACGAGGAGGAGGAAAAGGAGGAGGAGGAGGAGGAGGAGGAGGAGGAGGAGGAGGAGGAGGAGGAGGAGGAGGAGGAGGAGGAAGAGGAAAGATAAAGAAGAAGAGAAAGAGGAAGAGGAAGGAGGAGAAGAAGCTCAGTTGTTTTCTTGCAGATGTTTCATTACCCAACTAGGTAACATCCTCAGTGCTAGATGGAAGTGAGGATTGCAGAGAGGAGGAGGAGGAGGAAGAAGAAGAAGAAGAGGATTAGGAGGAGGACCATGGGACCCTTGGTACTCTCTGAGCTTGATTGTTTTCTTGCAGATGTTTCATTGCCAACTAGGTAATACCATCAGTGCTAGACAGAAGTGGGGATTGCAGAGAGGAAGAGGAGGAGGAGGGAGAAGGAGGAGGAGGAAAAGGAGAGAAAGAAGAGGAGGAGGAAGAAGAAGGAGAAGGAGAGGAAGAAGAAGAAGAAAAGGAGGAGGGATGGAGTAGAAGGGGAAGGGGAAGGGGAAGGAGGAGGAAGAAGATACAGAAAGAAGGAGGGCCATGGGGATCCTTTGCTGCTCTCTGAACTTGTTTATTTTCTTGCAGACATTTCATTACCAAACTAAGTGACACCATCAGTGCTAGAATGGGGGGAGGAGGAGGAGGATTGGGGGTCCTTGGTGCTCTCTGAACTTAATGGTCTCCTTTCATGACCCAACTAGGTAATGTCATCAGGGTTAGAAGGGAGTTGGATTAGGAGGAGGAGGAGGAGGAGGAGGAGGAGGAGGAGGAGGAGGAGGAGGAGGAGGAGGAGGAAGAAGAAGAGGAGGCAAATTGGAAATCAGATGCTACTCTTCTGCATTCAGGACTGAAGGTTTTACGGACAGTTATATATCATGCTTAAAAGGAAACGTTTCATCACCTTTCTCTTTGGCGTCGTCAGCGTTGGCGTTGGTGAGAAAGGTGAGACCGGCCATCCGGAACACATCCACGTTGTTCTGCCCTCCTCCGGCTCCACAGCCCAGGTCACTTTTTTCCAGTTGAAGGAGAGCCTGCGGAGGAGAAGACACAGGAGGTGAGGAGATTCCATCCCTTCCATTTCTCACCCGCTTTCGTCAAAAGAATTCACAGCGGAAACAGGAACACAGGCATGGCTGCATCGAACGCAACGAGGGCAGCTATTCCTATGGCTTCATCGCCCTCCCCCCACATACCACTCTGTTTTCAGGCTGAAGAATGGCCTGAAATTGTTCCCCCAAAAGACCCGAAAAATAGCCTGAAAATAGTCCCAAAAAATCAGCCTGAAAACAGCTCAAAAAACAGCCAAAAAACAAGCTTGCACATACTGGCCACCTGGTCTTTGGTAGTGCTCCGCCGCGCACACATGCAAATGCATGCGCTTGTATTCCAATTTGGGCACTCAGTGCTGAAAAGGTTTGCCATCACTCCTATATGATGTGATGGGACTGTGCCCAAACCGAAGTCCATTGGACCTCTAAAGTTGCGCAAAGAATGCCACATGTTTCCCTTTCGACCGGACGTAACTTTTTCCATCGATTTCTGCTTGCTTCCTGTCACTCCATAAATTGCTTTGTCCATGGCTGAAAGAGCCACCAGAGAGTCAAACTCGGAGGTCATGGAAAGGGACACTTTTTCTCCAGGCTGGTAAACTCTTCCGTTTTTCAGGATGCGGACCTGCAAAGGCCAAATGTGACATGGGAAAATAATTCAAATAATTCAACAACGGGTTCTATGCTCTAATGACCAGCTGGGTAGGCATGGGCGGGTGGTCATGTGACCGGGTGGGTGTGGCCAACTCGATGCCACTCACGTCGAGGGGCGCTTCACCTCGCCTGGCCTCTCCGCGATTTCTCCCAACGGCTGGTTCTCTCAGCTGCTCAGAAAGTTAACAAATGGTTCTCCCAAATAGGTGCGAACCGGCTGAATCCCGCCGCCGAATCTGCTCACCTCTAGGTTGTTGCCACATTTCTGCTGGACATTTAACCAGACTGAATCGGCGACCAGCTCGGCGGTTCCTTCTCCCGTGACGATGTAGTAGACCAGAAGACGGGCTGAAGGGACCATCTCTTTGGTTATATGGAGGGTGAGAGCTTGATAGGACAAGCCCTGGATCTTATCCTGAGTCCCGTATTTGATTATTTTCCCTTTGGATAAGATCTAAAAAGAAAGGAGGGAAGAGGGTGACATTCCTGTGCTCAGATGACCTAAGGAAAAAGAAGGATTGTAAGCCTTGTAAGACAAGTAACGTTGATTATTTCATTAGTTGCATTGCTCTAGGATATCTGCAGATCCAGTTCCACAGAGGAATTATTGAGTCTGTCATCTGCACCTCCATAACTGTCTGGTTTGGTTCTGCAACCCAACAAGACAGACACGGACTTCAGAGGAGAATCAGAACGGCAGAAAAAATAATTGCTAACAACTTGCCTTCCATGAAGGACCTGTATATTGCATGAGTCAAAAAGAGGGCTGTGAAAATATCTACAGGCCCCTCGCATCCTGGACATAATTGTTTCCAACTCCTACCCTTTATAGAGCACTGCACACCAGAACAACTAGGCACAAGGGGAGGTTTTTTCACTCACTGTCGTAAGCTACAACAGGTGTGCATTTCATTTTTTTCTCCATTTTGCCCCTTTGAAATTGTGATCGCAATGCGTACCAGATAGCTGTAGTGTGGTATTTTGTCAATGAAATGGCTCGCCGGGTGTACTTTTAGCTGCACACTCTCTCCAACCTGGAGCACTCTGTGATCTGAAGCCCAGCTGATATATAAATAGCTTCCAGTGACAGACACATAGGATTTGGCGTCGTAGGTTTCACTCGCTTGATTCTCTTCTGGTAAAGTGGTATCTGCAGTTGTTATCTAAGGGGGAAAAAAGTCAAAACACAAAAGATCATGAATGCAGAATAACGGAGTTGGAAGGGAACTTCCAAGAACCTCCTGTTCTTGAGAAATGGCTGTCCATCCAATCTCTTCTTAAAATCCTCAAAACACCCGTGGCTTTGTTGGAATTCAAGGGTGGAATGTATTTCTTTTTTTAAAAAAAATTTTTTTTAATTTGTTTGTCCAAACTTCACATCTTTGCAACACATTACATTTTTTTTACCTATCTGTTTGTGTCTGTTTTATCTATACCAATAAATCTTTTATAACTGTCACTTCATATATTTGTGCATTTATATTACTTTATACATTTTTTTCATTCTATATATAATATTCTATATGCTATTAAATATTTTATAACTATGACTATATATTTGTGCATTTACATTATTTCATACTTTTTCATTCTATATGTAATATTCTATGTTATTAAATCTTTTATAAATATGACTTCATATATTTGTGCATTTACATTATTTTATACATTTTTTCATTCTATATATAATATTCTATATGCTATTAAATCTTTTATAACTATGACTTTATATATTTGTGCATTTACATTATTTTATACATTTTTTCATTCTATATGTAATATTCTATATGTTGTTAAATCTTTTATAACTATGACTTCATATATTTGTGCATTTACATTATTTTATAATTTTTTTTTCATTCTATATGTAGTATTCCTTTTTTGCGTTCCTGCTTTTCCCCTCCTTTCCTCTAGCCAATTGTACAATAAATCCCATATGGAATAGGATTCAGATTCGTCTTTCTCTTTTAGTCCTTTCGTGAGCCTATCCATCTCTGCGCATGGTGGAATGCATTTCTATGCAACAACTACTCGGCCCAGTGGATGGCAGTGTTTACAAGTTTGTATCTATGCTCTTTTGTTTCCTGTTACAGTTAAAATGGTTGAGCAGGAAAGCACATGGTGACTGTACTTTTTCGTTTCCTCTGTGGTACTATGTTAAAAAAAAAGGATTTCTAACAGGTTTTGAGGCCTCCATGGTTCTAGATCAGAGAAAGGAAATATTTCACTCACTTTGAACTCCAATGCTTTGGTGTCGGAAGGAATGTTAACTGTAAATACAGTTGTTCCATCTCTTGAGCTTGTTACGCCAGACCCAAAATCCGAACCTTCTTCAATTAATCTGGTCTCTTCCAGTTGGTCGTTGAAGGCGGTGGCTTGGAGGACCACAGGAACATTGCCAACTGACACGTCCAACATATCCCGCACCCGTGCCTGTTTATACAAAAAGGGTTGCTTATTATCTAATCTCAACCAATGCTGCTCATAATTATAATTATAATAATAATAATAAGGTCACAATCATAGACATCGCAATACCAGGTGATAGCAGGGTCGCCGAGAAGGAACATAAAAAAATTGCAAAATACCAGGACTTAAAAATCGAAATTCAACGACTATGGCACAAACCAGCAGTGGTAATTCCAGTGGTAATTGGCACACTGGGTGCTATTCCAAAAGCACTGGAATTACATTTAAAACAGTTAAAAATTGACAAAATCACCATCAGTCAAATGCAAAAAGCCGCACTGCTTGGATCTGCACGCATATTACGAAAATACATTACGACGTCCTAGGCCCCTGGGTGGGGCCCGACTAGTAACCAATGCCAAATCCGGCGAAACAACTGGCCGCTGTGATACAATTGTATAATAATAATATACCATTTCCTTATTATTCCTAGCAACAGGCTATCTTACCTCCATCAAGGTGCAAAGGTATGGGTGGTAAGAAAGACTCACAGGTTTCCAGAGAAAGTTCCCCTATCAAAATCAGGTTGCCAAATGGATGGTTGTTATCATTCAATTATTTTATTGCATGAAATATTTTTATATCCCAATTAACAACCTGTGATCTGTTGGTTACAGATCCTTACCAAACACAGAGAAACAGAATGACAAAGGACAACAAAACAGGGGGAACAGCTGTGCCTTCTGCTTTTTACGATTGTGGTGACATGCAGACAGCCACACATCTGTATATCTGCTCTTTGTGTCCTGATCAATGAATATTTGAAGGCCTCCTGGCAGTGTGGAAGAATGCAATTAATATTGCCAGTTTCTGGGCAAGATGTGTGTAACTTGTTTAACACATATTTTAATCTTTTGCCTTATATTATTTAAATTTGACCTTGTATGTTCTAACCTAGGCTTGCCAAGAGCATGGTCCCGACAAAAACCCCTTTTATTAATTGACTGCGAATTCTGCTCATTCACGCCCAGCAAAGTCTTTCAAACGGAGGATTTACAGTCACAGACCTCATCTGGCTTGGAGAGCTGCCAGGCCGAGATCTGCAGAACTTGGCAAGGAGCCTCGAAGAGTCACAAACCAATTAAGGGAACCAATTTTGTCTCCTGAAAACTCCACTCCCCTTTCGCTCCTCTTTTATTTCTCCTGGGAGGGCCCATTCATCATCCACCTGTGGCCGTACTCCTAAGTCGACCCCTGTTCTTAAGCTCTTCCCTTCGTCTGGCAACTCTGCGGATGCGCACACTGGGAACAGGCTCCAGCTGTTCTTCCGCCTCACTGATTGTCTGACTCTGATAACTGGAATACAGCCCTGGCACCCTCTCTGCCTCCGATACAGAGCCTCCTCAGAGCCTTCCCCAGACTCCAGGACTGGCCCATCTTCCTCCTCAACCCTCCCCACTGTCCGAATCTGCTGCCAGCTCTGCTGGCCGCTGGCGGGCCACAACATTGTTTAGCCTTATTTTAATTGGGATGCTTCTGATGGGAATGAGCCAACAAATTACTCCTCTCCGTCTTGACTCTGGCAGGTGAGAAATCTCACAAGAGAAAACCGCAAAGGATTTTGGCAAAGCAGGACCCAACGGAGACCTTCGTGGGATTTGACTCACCTTAATGAAATAAGGAAGTCCGGGTTTCACGAACAGAGGTGTGGCAATCAAATCCAACTTGTAAGGAGACAAGGCGTATTTAATGGTGGTCAGTTCAGCATCCTCACTGTGGCCATCTGTCAAAAGAAGGGATTGGATGTTTTCAGTAGAAGAACTATTGTCTTTCCTTTGGCCAGGAAAATCTCCTTTATTTACTGAACGGGATTGATCATCCAGGTCTGAAGGACTCTGATGATGTAGAACACAAACCAAACCAATTAAAGACCAATCTGGAACCTATGGATGGATGGTCTTAATTAATCAGCTGGGGTGAAAGGTTTATTGGAATAAAACACATGGGTTAGGTCAGCTGTGGTGGCGCGGGGGTTAGAAGGCAGTATTGCCAGCTAATTCACTGCCCACTGCCGCGAGTTCACTCCTGACTGGCTCCAGGTTGACTCAGCCTCCGTCCATCCATCCATCCAACATCTTTCCCTTTCTTTCTTCTTTCTTCTTTCTTTCTTTCTTTCTTTCTCTCCCTCTCTCTCTCTCTCTCTCCCTCCCTCCCTCTCTCGTTTCCAAGGTGGGTAAAACGAGGACCCAGATTGTGTGGGGCAACAGGCTGACTCTGTAAATTGCTTAGAGAGGGCTGGAAAGCATAGTGAAGTGGTATATAAGTCTAAGTACTAGTATGATGGATGGATGGATAGATACCTGTAGATAGATAGATAGATAGATAGATAGATAGATAGATAGATAGATAGATAGATAGACAGACAGACAGACAGACAGACAGACAGACAGACAGACAGACAGACAGACAGACAGACAGATATCATGTTTCCCTGAAAATAAGACAGGGTCTTATTTTTTTAACTCCCAAAATAAGCTCTTGGCCTTATTTTCAGAGAGGGAGAATGGTGATGGATGGATGGATGTGTGGATGGATGGATGGATGGATAAATGATAGATAGATAGATAGAGAAAGAAAGAAAGAAAGAAAGAAAGAAAGATGATGGATGGATGGATGGATGGATGGATGGATGGATGGATGGATGGATAAATGATTGAGAGAGAGAGAAAGATGATGGATGGATGGATGGATGGATGGATGGATGGATGGATGGATGGATGGACAAGTAAGACAGACAGACAGACAGACAGACAGACAATTACCTCTGGTCTCCAGCACCGAAGCTGCGATATAGAGGGTGGCCCCATCAACATCCGAGAGCTCCCTGTATCCCAATTCGCTGATGGCTATTTGGCTATTGAAATAAAGCACCCCGACGCCTTCCTCCATCTGAAGATTAAGAGCAAGACAAGAAATTAGACACGCACACACCCCTCGCAATCTTGAACCCCATGATTTTGGACACAGGATTTAGTGGGTTCAGTGGGTTTCCTCCTTTATTTGTGTAAATGTGTCCTGGAAGCTACCTAAATTGACCTGGACAAAAAGCTTTGGGCTGGCGAACTGCAGATTAAACCATATCTAAATCAGAAAGGCCTGCAATTATATTCCTTTTAGAATTTTGGCCTGCCACACTTTCTCTTATTTCATTATGCTGTTTCTTTAGTATAGTTGATGGGAGCGGGGAATAGACAGGAGGGAGATTGTGGAATGTATTGTTTTCATCCTTTACTAGAAGCCAAGGTCATCCTTTGTCTCTGTACTTTGACACCTGACCGGAAGCAGCTGGGTGTGGATGCCAGCATGGAAGAAGAAGATTGGACCATGTGATGGATTATGGGTGTGGGGACAAGATCATGAACTTTTAACTGGGTGGGATTCTGATGTCATTTCCAGTATTGGGATTAACACAGATGTGCTAAGATGTCTGCTTTATTAAATTGGAACTTTAAGGATCGTTTTGCCTTTGATTCTGATTTAATTCTACATGATGCTTGGAACGCTTACAGCAGCGAGGTTTTCTTGCACAGAAATAACCAACAGCCTTCGTGGTCACATTTAGAGACAAATAAAGCCTTAAAAGCACCACGCGAGAAGATTTGGATGGTGTCCCAAGTGTTGTGTTCCCTAATTGGTCCAGCTTCACTTTAAGATTAATAGGCAGAAGGTGCTGATCTCAAAAGAGATTTAATTGGGGCCTTTTGAGAAAACAACCTGGTACATATTATTTATAAACAGTTCAAAGGTAAAATGAGCCACAGTGGCACAGTGGTTAGAGTGCGGTACTGCAGACTACTTCTGCTAACTGCCGGCTGCCTGCAATTTGGCAGTTCCAATCTCACTGGGCTCAAGGATGACTCAGTTTCTGTCCTTCTGAGATCGGTAAAATGAGGATTTTTGGGGGCGATAAGCGGACTCTGTAAACCACTGAGAGAGGGCAGTAACAATAACTAGCAATTGCTATTCCTTCCTTCCTTCCTTCCCTCCTTCCTTCCTTCTTTTCCATCTTGGCACAGTGGCCAGAATGCAATATTGCTGGCTAACTCTGCCCACTGCCAGCAGTTCAATCCTCAGTGGCTCAAGGTTGAACTCAACCTTCCATCCTTCCGAGCTTGACAAAATAGGGACCCAGATTGTTGGGGGCAAGATGCTGACTATAAACCGCTTAGAGAGGGCTGTAAAGCACTGTGAAGTGGTATATAAGTCTTAAGTGCTAAAGTAGCACAGCTCTGCTGACAAACAGGATTTTCTTCTACGGGGGAATGAATCCCGCACGGAGGAGTCGTGGGTTTTAGAGCCAAATTTCGGTTCCAAATGTTGTCTTATGACTCTGAGATTCAAAGCGGAAACCTAGATGTCGGACTCCCTGCCAAGATAAACCTAGAACCCTGAATCTAGAGCAAGGAAGAGGCTTGCTGGGGGAGGTCTCACTCCAGGCTTACGTGAACTTGACGCAACGATCTGGGTAACATCTGCTTTGTGGATCCTTGAATGATTCCAAAGCGGACGTAAACTTCGGCTTCACTCAATTTTTTCTTGTAAAAATACCTTGAAGGTAGAGAGCAAAGCAACATAGACATTATTAGAATAAGAGAGTTGGAAGGTACCTTGTAGGTCATCTAGTCAACCCCTTGCCCAAAAAAGAGACCCTACACCATTTCTGACAAGTGGCAGTCCAATCTCTTCTTGAAAGTCTCAAGTGATAAAGCTGCCACAACTTCCGAAGGCAACTTCTGTTCCATGGGTGGATTGTTTTTCACTATCAGAAAAATTTCTCCTTATTTCCAGGTTGAATCTCTCCTTGGTCAGTTTCCATCCATTGTTCCTTGTCTAGCCTTCAGGTGCTTTGGATAATAGTTTGACCCCTTCCTCTCTGTGGCAACCCCTGAGATATTGGAAGACTGCTATCATGTCTCCCCTGGTCCTCCTTTTCATTAAACTAGACATACCCAGTTCCTGCAACTGTTCATTATATGTTTTAGCCTCCAATCCTCTAATCCTCTTGGTTGCTCTTCTCTGCCCTCTTTCTAGAAACTCATAAAATTGATAATCTGGGCTTACTGAGCAAGGATAGTAATCTTGAAGCGTTCGAAATGCTTGTAGCTAATAAAGCTGTTTTCTGGAATAATTTCAACTGAAAATCTTGGCATGGCTGAAATGTAAAAGAAAAGACAGTTCATTCCTAACAGTTCAGTGACAAATACAAAAACGATTTTCTACAGAGGAGATCTCTTTATCTGCTGGGCCCTGAGAAATGTATATAGCAATAGCAATAGCAATAGCAGTAGACTTATATACCGCTTCATAGGCCTTTCAGGCCTCTCTAAGCGGTTTACAGAGAGTCAGCATATTGCCCCCAACAATCTGGGTCCTCATTTTACCCACCTCGGAAGGATGGAAGGCTGAGTCAACCCTGAGCCGGTGAGATTTGAACCGCTGACCTGCTGATCTAGCAGTAGCCTGCAGTGCTGCATTTAACCACTGTGCCACCTTGGCTCTATAGCCACAGCAATAGCACTTAAGACTTCTATACCGCTTCATAGTGCTTTTACAGCCCTTTCTAAGCGGTTTACAGAGTCAGCCTATCACCCCCAACAATTTGGGTCCTCATTTTACCCACCTAGGAAGGACGGAAGGCTGAGTCAACCTTGAGCCTGGTGAGATTTGAACTGCCAAATTGCTGGCAGCTGGCAGTCAGCAGAAGTAGCCTGCAGTACCACACACTAACCACTGCGCCACCGTGGTTCAATATGGTGGAAAATGCTTCCCACTAGTTTAAAATGGTAAACATTTGACATCTTACATGGGGAAATTAGTTTCTGTTGCTTCCAAGCAACATCAGCTGAAGGTCATGTTAATTATCTCCAAGTTTTTTTTCCTCTCAAACTGCCCCAGCTGAGCTAAATTCCTTCATCACAGCCACTTTTTCTGCCTAATGTACCTCGCAGGGTTATTGTGGGCAAAATAAAAGGCAGAAATATTAGGCAGGTTCATCACTTCGTGTTGCATATACATAAACAGTGGGATAAAAATATCTGATAATACTCCTCAGGGCATGAATATGTGCAGTAGTAGCCCAGTAAAATCATCAAGATTACCATATTCTTTGACTTGAAACTTGGCTACGGCAGAGGTTGTGAATTCTTGATCATACTTGGCTTTAATGGTCCAAATACCAAACCTAAAAAAATAACAATAGCAATAACAATAACAATAACAACAATAATAATGGCAGCCCCAAAGGCTGTGAATCTCACCAAAGATTAACCACGCAATAATAATAATAATAATAATAATAATAATAATAATAATAATAATAATAATGAAACTGTTGATCACATAATCAGCTGCTGTAAAAAAATCGCGCAGACTGATTATAAATTGCGGCACAATTCAGTAGCACAAATGATCCATTAGAATTTGTGCAAAAATTATAATATTAAAACAGCAACAAACTGGTGGGAACATCAGCCTGAAAAGTCACCGAAAATCAGATGGTCAAGATCTTGTGGGATTTCCGTATACAAATGGACAAAATACTGGCGCATAATACACCAGACATCACACTGGTTGAGAAAAATAAGGTCACAATCATCGCCGAGAAGGAACATGAAAAAATTGCAAAATACCAGGACTTAAAAATTGAAATTCAATGACTATGGCACAAACCAGCAGTGGTAATTCCAGTGGTAATTGGCACACTGGGTGCTATTCCAAAAGCACTGGAATTACATTTAAAACAGTTAAAAATTGACAAAATCACCACCAGTCGAATGCAAAAAGCCGCACTGCTTGGATCTGCACGCATATTACGAAAATACGTTACGACGTCCTAGGCCCCTGGGTGGGGCCCGACTAGTAACCAATGCCAAATCCGGCGAAACAACTGGCCACTGTGATACAATTGTATAATGATGATGATGATGATGATGATGATAATGAGACATCCCATAATGCAGTTAAATAATTGTGGACCTCTAAATAGTTTTTTCAGTATATCTAGTTATTTCTCTGTTCCAAAATACATAGATGAGGGACCGGAATTTAAAATCTAATGTTTTGCTGCCATCGTGTGGCCATTTAAATGCATGGCAGCCAAGATTTTAAATACATCAATTTTGCCTTCTGCTCGTTTTCTTAATTGGTTGCAGAAATCTGCTGAAGGTAAAGGTTAAGGTTCCCCTGTGCTGCTCGTTCCCGACTCTAGGGGAATGTGCTCATCTCTGTTTCTAAGCTGAAGAGCCAGCGCTGTCCGAAGATGTCTCGGTGGTCATGTGGCCGGCATGACTCAACACCGAAGGCGCACAGAACGCAGTTACCTTCCCACCAAAGATGGTTCCTATTTTTCTACTTGCATTTTTGATGTGCTTTCAAACCACTAAGTTGGCAGAAGCTGAGACAAATAACGGGAGCTCACTCTGTTACGCGGCGCTGGTGATTCGAACTGCTGAACTGCCCACGTTTCTGATTGACAAGCTCAGCATCTTAGCCACTGAGCCACCGCGTCCCTCTATGCAGATGCATATTAAGCAAATGTATATTTTTATGCAGGAATCTACATACCCACAAATTTGTTTCCACAGCATTTCACTGCGGGGTTTGTACATTTCGCTTGCAAGCTAATATTTAATTCAAGGTATTGTATTGAAAATGTCAATAGATTTACTTAGGATATGGAGGAATTTTGAATTCAGGAAATGAGACGATTCCGGTAGCATCTTCTTCACGTATGATGTCCACTTCTACTCCATCTGGATCCTTCATGAGACAAAAGAGCACTTTGAAAAAAAGCATTTGTGGAGTTTTATTGAAACTTGACGTATTATTCATTACAGTTGGGATGTAGAATGTCTTTTTTAAAAATTCCATGGATGCCCAAATCCTTAAACTTCATCAAATTACATTTTAATAATCTTTTCATTGGTTTCCAGCCTTAGTCTCTGATTCTCTTTTATTTATAAATAATGATTTGAGGAAGGGGCTGCTAGTGAAGATGTCGCCTTGGTAAGAAGGAGATTTTTTTATCCCTAAAAGTTGCTTTTTCAAAAGGCAGCTGGACTTTCCAGCTACCTTCACAATGGAAGAAGATTTTTGGGTGCGAAGGGAACTTAACTTAACTAACTTAATTTAACTTAATCTAACTTTACTTTATTTTACACTTTACTTCATTATCATTGCACCTCATACAACGAAATTAAATGTCATCTTCCATCTTCCAATGTACATTATACATAAAAAATAAACCCAAAACACACCTTCTTTACATTATGTATAATTAAAATTGAAAACCCCTGAGATTGCATTAATATTGTACTATACAGTAGAATTCAGTATAGTTACTGCTCTGGGATAGAAGCTGTTTTTCAGCCTATTTGTTCCTTGTTTTTATTGTCCTGTACCGGCTGCCCGATGGTAATAGTTCAAAAAAAAAAAGGGTGCCCAGGATGAGATGGATTTTTATGAATGTTTTGAACTTTCTTAAGGCAGCGGGAGGTATAAAGCTCTTCCAAAAAGGGGAGAGGACAACCCATGATCCTCTGGGCAATGACGTTGACCCTCTGGAGCACTGTCCTATCTGCCCCTGGGCAACTGGCAAATGAGACGCAGGCGCAGTAAGTTAAAATACTCTCTATGGTACAGCAGTAGAAGGTCAACAGCAGTTTGCCAATCAGTTGTTGTTTCCCGAGAAGTCTCAGGTTGTATCATCTCTGCTGGGCCGTTTTGACCAGGGCTGTAAGTCAGGTCCTTATTTTATGATAACACCCAGAAACTTAAAACTGGCCACTTGCTCTACTCGGTCTCCATTCCTTGTCTTCAAGGAGGGGGGAGAAAGTCTAGTTGCCTTTTGGGGCAGCCATGACTTGGATGAATAAGAATCTTCATAGGTATTAAGCATATATTTTTTTACCGTAAATTATCCTATTTGGGTTTAGGTTTAGAATGCAAATAAAGGCACCCTGAGATGGACTAAGATGGACTAACCACAAAAGTTAAGACAGCCGCACGCCGAGCTGGCCTCAGTTCTTCATTCAGTGAGTAGACTCGGACCTTCACTGTAAAGGTAATTCAAAATGGTTATTCAAAATTGGAGCAGTGCGGTGGTCTAGAGGTGGAGCTCTTGCCTCACCCTCAGAAGGCTGTGAGTTCGATCCTAGGGAGAGGCAGATATTTCTCTCTCTGAGCCCAATGAGAATAGAACAGAATAGAATAGAGCCAAGTAGAATGTAGAGTTGAGTTGAGTAGAATGTAGAGTTGAGTTGAGTAGAATGTAGAGTTGAGTCGAGTAGAATGTAGAGTTGAGTTGAGTGTAGAGTTGAGTTGAATAGAATAGAGTCAAGAAGAGTAGAGTGTAGAGTTGAGTCGAGTGTAGAGTTGAGTCGAGTGTAGAGTTGAGTCGAGTAGAGTGTAGAGTTGAGTTTAGTTGAGTTGAGTAGAGTCAAGAAGAGTAGAGTCAAATAGAGTGTAGAGTACGGTAGAGTAGAGGGTAGAATAGAGTCAAGAAGAGTAGAGTGTAGAATTGAGTCAAGAAGAGTACAGTAGAGTAGAGTGTAGAGTAGAGTGTAGAATAGAGTAGAGTAGAGTAGAGTAGAATAGAATAGAATAGAATAGAATAGATCAGATCTGCATATTGGCAACAAAGAAAGGCATCCAGCCAGTAAACTCCCAGCTCCATTCAATTGCCCAGACTCCAACCCACAAGGGATTATGTGGTCGTTAAAAGATGACGATGAAAGGGATAATAAAAATTCTAGGCTTCCCGTTCTTAATCAGCTGGTAGATTTGGGTTTCATTGAATGAAGAGAAGTTAGAGCTGGGCCCAAGCTCTTAAAAGCAAGATGAAGGAAAAGAGCTTACCGGATTGATCTGGAGTGTAAACAGGCTTGTCCGTCTGAACGAATAAAAAGCCGTTGTCGTACATCAGCAGCATTTTCTTCTGCCTCGTAAAATGGGCCGACGTTGCTTCCAGATATACAGACTCCACTCGTTTCTGGGGATCATCAGTCCTTAAGTCCTTCGGCTGAACCTAGATTTGGGATGGAAATGCTTTTAAAAATGTATGAACAGTACCAACCAACCGATCGACTGTGCTTTATAGCAATAGCGATAGCAGTTAGACTTATATACCGCTTCATAGGGCTTTCAGCCCTCTCTAAGCGGTTTACAGAGTCAGCATATCGCCCCCAACAACAATCCGGGTCCTCATTTTACCCACCTCGGAAGGATGGAAGGCTGAGTCAACCTTGAGCCGGTGAGATTTGAACAGCCGAAGTGCAGAACTGCAGTCAGCTAAAGTAGCCTGCAGTGCTGCACTCTAACCACCATGCCACCTCTGCACCTTTATTACCTACCGTTAAGGTGACCGAGCCTTGGAAGCGGTTGGCTGGAGTCATTGGGATGGTGCCGAAGGCATAGGTAATTGTTTTATCCGGGTAGCTTTTGATCGAGATTGTGACCTGGAATTCTTGGGTGTATCCATAAGCTTGAATTACTACTTGCTCAGAGGCTCCAACACGGATAAACTTAGGGGCGGAAATGACATATCTGCAATAGAAAAAGACACCCTCGGCGTTCCGGTCCGTTAGGTCTTTTCAGGCAGCCTCTCTAGAGCTTAGTTTACCTTGGAGGACTATCAGAATGACAGGGTTGGAAGCAGTGATGGGTTTCAAAAAAGTTTGGAACATACTCTATGGGTGTGGGCTCCTTTGTGGGAGTGACTTGCCGGCCATGTGACCTGGTGGGAGTGGCTTGCTGGCCATGTGTTTTCTTTCTTGCTCTCTCTCTCTTTCTCTTTCTCTCTGTCTCTTTCCTTCCTTTTGTCTCTCTGTCCCTTTTTTCTTTTTTTCTTTCATCTCTCTCACCCTTTTTCTTTCTTTCTTTCTTTCTTTCTTTCTTTCTTTCTTCCTTTCTTTCTCTTTCTCTCTCTCTGTGTGTCAGTCTGTCTATCTGTCTGTCTGTGTGGCAGTGGTGGGTTTCAAAAAATTTTGGAACCTCTTCTGTAGGTGTGGCCTGCTTTCCGGGTCCACTGGTGGAACCTCTTCTAACCGGTTCGGTAGATTTGATGAACCGGTTCTACCGAATAGGTGCGAACTGGTAGGAACCCACCTCTGGTTGGAAGGGACCTCGGAGGTCTTCTAGCCGGGCTCCCTGCTCAGGCAGGAGACCCCATACCCGCAATGGCAAACCTATATGGCAGAGTTAAGCTTTACAGTTAAGCTTTTCAGCAGTATCAATGTGTTGAAAGCATCTTTAATTGGCATTCAGAAGCATTGCGTAGCGTGCAAAACAAAAACTTAAGATAACCGGAAGGCGAGGAAGAATTGTCTTGTGGTCTACAGTCTTAGCTGGGCTGAGTCCAAAGTCAGCAAGTTCCTTGCAGACAAAAGAATTAGATGATTTTCTACAGTATTGCAAAAGAAGAAGAATGGGACAGCAGAGAAGGAAGTGGCTGGATGGAGTCACCGAAGCAGCCGGCGTGAGCTTCAATGGACTTCGGGGGATGGTAGAGGACAGGAAGGCCTGGAGGAACGTGGTCCATGGGGTTGCGATGGGTCGGAACACGACTTCGCAACTAACAACAACAACAGGATTGCTTGGGTTTGAATAGTTTATTAATTGGTAGCAGCGTTACACGCGCCTTCAGTGTTTAATCATGCCAGCCACATGACCACGGAGACGTCTTCAGACAGCGCTGGCTCTTCAGCTTTGAGATGAACATTGCCCCTAGAATCAGGAATGACTAGCACAGATGTGCAAGGGGAACCTTTAACTTTACCTAGTAAGACCACACCTGGAGTACTGCAACCAGTTGTGATCACAACTTAAAAGATGTTGAGACTTTGGCAAAAGTGTAGAGAAGAGCAACTGAGAGGATCAAAGGATTGGGGGACTAAAACATATGAAGAATGGTTGCAGGACTTGGGTCGGGCTAGTCTAAAGAAAAGAACGGGGAGGCATGATAGCAGTATTCCAATATTTGAGGGGCTGCCACAAAGAAGAGGGCGTCAAATTATTCTCCAAAGCACCAGAGGGCAGGAGAAGAAACAAGGAAATGGAAACCAATCAAGGAGACAAGCCATCTGGAATTAAGGAAAAACTTCCTAACAGTGAGGACAATTAACCAGTGGAACAGTTTGCCACCAGAAATTGTGGGCACTCGCATCCCTGGAGGTTTTTAAGAAGAGACTGGACAGTCACTTGTCTGAGATGATATAGGTTCTTCTGCTTGAGGAGGGGGCTGGACTAGAAGACCTCCAAGGTCCCTTCCAAATTCTATTCTACTACAATAGAAAGAGGGCTTGCAGATTACACCAAGAATAAAATCAAGACATAACCATTTACATAAATAGGAAAAGCGCAGAGAAGTTTCTGCAGTTTCATAAAACTACAGAATTCCAAGGGGTCCTGATTGTGAAAAACCAGAGTCAAGGTTTGCCTAGGAGCAGAAAACTAAGTCTTCATTTGTGGGCATCTCTTGAAGGGAAAATTATAATGGAAATATTGTTGACCCCCATTGGGGTTAAATTTGGCCTAAATCCTGAGATGGAAGGAAGAATAATTCAGAAAAGAACCAACCTGAAACTAAGGAAAAAATTTCCTGACAATTAGAACAATTAATTAATGGAATGGAATTGCCTTCAGAAGTTGTGAGCGCTCCATCACTGGAGTTTTTTAATGAGAGATTAGACAGCCATTTGTCTGAAATGGGATAGGGTTAGGGTTGAGCAGGGGGTTGGACCAGAAGACCTCTAAGGTCCCTTCCATCTCTGTTATTCTGTTAACTTGCCTCACACTTTCAGCTTTGCATTTCCAAACGGCTTCTAAAATAGAACAAGCTCTCTATATAAAAAAAAAAAACAATTCATGAGTGTTGATGTTGGCTAACTTAGGGAGGAAATTTGGCTGTTTGTTAGCCTCACAAAGGAGATAACCAGGGAAATGAAAGTTTTCTCAACATTTTATTGGACTAAGAAATGATTACAAAAGGTTTTAAAACTCAAAAACAGAAGCCGTAACTCAGCTGAATCTATATATATATAAGTGAAATGCCACTCTTGCATCATCACAAAATCTCCAGAACCATAAAGCCTACAAACTTGAAATTTGACACGTATGTCCCTCTGGGCTCCTAGGTGGTCGCTAAGAAAGGATTTTTCAAAATGACCATCAGGTCATTAGTATTTTTCATATTATTATTAACATGATCTGATGCTAAGAAGTTAGACATTCTACTCGCCCTCCCCACCTGAAAAAAACTCTGTTCCAACTGCACTTGGGCGTGGGCTAATTGGTCTGCAGCCTGGGAGTTTAGACATTCTACTCCCCCTCCCCACCTGAAAAGAACTCTGTTCCAACTGCACTTGGGTGTGGGCTAATTGGTCTGCAGCCTGGGAGTTTAGACATTCTACTCCCCCTCCCCACCTGAAAATAACTCTGTTCCAACTGCACTTGGGTATGGGCTAATTGGTCTGCAGCCTGGGAGTTTAGACATTCTACTCCCCCTCCCCACCTGAAAATAACTCTGTTCCAACTGCACTTGGGTATGGGCTAATTGGTCTGCAGCCTGGGAGTTTAGACATTCTACTTGCCCTCCCCACCTGAAAAGAACTCTGTTCCAACTGCACTTGGGCGTGGGCTAATTGGTCTGCAGCCTGGGAGTTTAGACATTCTACTCTCCCTTCCCACCTGAAAAGGAGAGAAGAGGATAACATAGGAGAAGCCTCTGTGGGGCAATCCTGGGGGAGAGAAGGGGAATAGGAGAGGATCAATGGGACCAGCCTGAGGGAGAGAAGGGGAATAGGAGAGGAGGGGCTTCTGTGGGGCAAGCCTGAGGGACAGAAGGTGAGAGGAGAGGCCGATCGTAACTACTCATTAATGTTCAAGCTTTAACTGTCAATTTACCAAGCCCCCCCAAACATCTAGTTCTGTAACGAAGCACGGGTATCCAACCAACTAGTATTTGCATAAAGCCACAAATCATTTTTTATTGCGATTGCACCAAATCTACTCTAATCGTGCAAGTTAATCCTCAGGTTAAGTCCTCTTTGAATTAACCCTCCCCAACAATTAAGCTTGGTTTCATTCTGACATCCCTTTGCAACAAGCCCAGTAATTACTTACGTTTGATCCTGAGCCAAACCTCTTCCGTAAAGCATCAAAAATAAGAAAATGCTTAGATAAATCATGTCTCCATAGACTGGCTAACCCAAGCTCTGAATGTCCTTGCCTCAACTCTCCTCGATGAAATTTGAGAGCAAATTGATGAAGAAGTTAATCATTCAACAAATCAGCAAAGAGAATATTTAGTTCCTTATAGAAAGAAGGAAAAAAATCCCCTTTTTCTATTCGGAATAATGAAAGAGATTACACGTTATTGGTTGCGTAGTTGAAAACCGCCCAATATCACTTGGATACTGAGTTGGGTGTGTGTGTGTCTAAATTTGTCAGCCGTATTTCTGTTTGTAAACTCAAAATGTTTAGTAACCAGGCAAAACATTTCCAATTAGAATACAGCTCATCTCTCCGGAATCTGCACTGCATATCGGACATTAACACAATTGTGCAAGTCCAGAGGTATTTCACAAGAAGAGTCCTCCACTTCTCTGCTCACAACAGAATCCCTGATGCCACCAGGCTTCAAATTTTGGGCTTGGACAACTTAAGAACTATGCCGCCTTCGGTTTGACTTAAGCGTAGTGCATAAAATTATCTACCACAATGTTCTACCTGTCGATGACTACTTCAGTTTCAACTGCAATGATACTCGGGCAAACAATAGATACAAACTCAAGGTGTAAACCGCTCCAAACTCGATGGCAGAAGATATGACTTCAGCCACAGAGTGGTCAACGCCTGGAACGCTCTACTGTTACATCCTCAAACCCCCCACAGCTTCAACCTCAAACTGTCCCCTGTGGACCTCACCCCATTCCTAAGAGGTCCGTAAAGGGGGCGTGCATAAGCGCACCAGCGTGCCTTCCATCCCTGTCCTACTGTCCCCATTTATTCGTATCCATTTCACGAATTCATCATCTTGTATGTACTTATATCTATTATCTTATACATTCTTTGAGTTGAGTTTGAGTTTATTGGTCTTGTATGCCGCCCACTCCCGAAGGACTCCGGGCGGCTTACAATAAACAAGGGAAGGGGATAAATAAAGAAAACAACACTTTAAAATACACAACAGTCACAGTTTCCGTGGGGCTGGATATTTCGAAAGCCCCCCTGCCTGCTGGAGCAGCCAGGACTTGGTGGCTTTGCGGAAGGCTGGGAGGGTAGTAAGGGTCCGGATCTCCACGGGGAGGTCATTCCAGAGGGCTGGAGCTGCAACAGAGAAGGTCTCCCCCAGGGAGTCGCCAGCCGACATTGGCTGGCAGATGGGATCCGGAGAAGACCTAACCTGTGGGATCTAATTGGTCTATGGGAGGTAATCGGCAGGAGGCGGTCTCTCAGGTACCCAGGTCCGATGCCATGTAGGGCTTTATAGGTAACGACCAGCACCTTGAAGCGGGTCCGGAGTCCGGAGACTAATGGGTAGCCAGTGCAGCTCACGGAGGATAGGTGTGACGTGGGTGTACTCTTGACAAAACAAACAAACAAACAAATAAATAAATCACCAGTGATTTCTTGAAATGTGCTTTTTATTTTTGCTCCTTGTTTGTCAGATACTAGAGCATTTAAAAAAAATAAATCTACGGAGATATTCAATCACCCATGTCCTGGTTGTGCCAAAGGTGGTTTTTTTTTTCCAAAAAGCAACTGGATTTTCTGGGTTGTTTTTTTTCTTTGAAAACATTTCACTAATTCAAGTTACAACTGAAGGAGCTTCTTCGATGAGAAACGAAACGGAAAAAAAATCAAGAAATTCCAGTTGTCTTTTTTGGGGGGGAGGGAAGCACCTTTGGGGTTAAAAAAGCAGAGGGATTAACTTTCTCCCCACCTTTTGGATTGAAGAGGTAGGATCGTTTCCTCTTGGAGTGAAGGGTTAATCTAAACCACATATTATTTTTTCTTGCTTGCGTTTACACTGGCGCTTTCACCAGTGAAACCTACATCAATCATCTCCCATTATCTGTTAGAGTAAGCTAACAAAGCCCATGCGAAGCTAAATGCATGACTTCAACTACGAATGTGCGATCCATATTGCTAAGCTCTGTAATCTAACCTGTTAAGCGAAGAGGTTATTAAAGATTCTTTGTTCAATGTACAGTTTGATGTTGACAGTAACTCAATATCTTGCCTGGGGAAACTGTTCCTGTTTGCATTGCTTCTTTTTTTCTTTTTTTTTCTTTTTAAAAAGGCAGAGCTGCTAAAAATAAAACTAACCTAAAGGACAAGAGTTAGGTCACAGTTGCATTGCTGGCCTTGGCTCCGTTAATTAAATTAATGCTTGCTGTGGGTTTAAATTAAAGTGACTCTCCCAGGGACCCCAAAGTACTGCTATCTCATTGACCACTGCCAGAAAATAATGGTCTCTGCAGTAAAATAATCCATTTCAGTAGCAACTTCCAACTTCCCAGGGAGGAAAAACTAAGCTGAAGCAACATCTCTGCAACCTTATTAGATTGTTGGACACTGTTGAGTTTCCTGTCTAAACAGGGGGCTGGACTAGAAGTCCTTCAAGGTCCCTTCCAACTCTGTTATTCTATTCTGTTCTATTCTATTCTATTCTATTTTATTCTATTCCCTCTTCTCTTCTATTCCCTCTTCTCCTCTCTACTCTTCTATTCCTTATTCTATTCTATGTCTTATTCTATTTCCTTATTCACCGCCCCCTAGAGTCGGGAACGAGTAGCACATATGTGCGAGGGGAACCTTTACCTTTAGAGTAGCAAAAGGGGAAGAGTAAAGGGAAAAGAAAAGCATTGCCTTCTGACTCCTTTTGATGCAATAGAATAAAGCAATAACGTGAAACTTCCACTTTTTATATGACCATACATACTAACTAGCCATTTCTATAACGGCAAACCTATCTAATCAGCCATGAGTGAGAATCTCCATAGGCATTCGGACACTCCTTTGTTCTCCAGAAGAGTAAGTGGGGCAACAGGGAGCCTAAATCAAGTATAGAAGGATTCTCTAAGGTTTTATTTTATTGGATCTTGCAAAATTCCAAAGTTCAATGACATCCTGAACAGGGATAAAAGCCGCCTTATCATTTTAATGCCAGCTCTTTCCTATCTCTGGTA
Organism: Thamnophis elegans; assembly: GCF_009769535.1. Taxonomy (NCBI): domain Eukaryota; kingdom Metazoa; phylum Chordata; class Lepidosauria; order Squamata; family Natricidae; genus Thamnophis; species Thamnophis elegans. Next base: position 36,427,330 of record NC_045556.1, on the reverse strand, counting down.
TCCGCCAGGCTTAGGAGGAAGTAGATCAACCCGCTGTTTTCCCAGCACTTTGGCACCAAGATTATTCTACAGTTTAACAAACTGGACAGACTTTTAAAAAATATATATATTAAAAATTAGATATTTTCCCCCCATTTCGCTTGATCATTACAAATTCAGAGTTGGCCAGGTTGAAAGGTTGAAAAAGTCAGGGGAGAGCTGGGACTACACAACAGAAGCCCTCCACTGTTGGAAGAAAGTTCAGTTCCAAGTGGGGAAGACACGGGAAATATGGAGGCCGCTTGGAAAGATGGTTTGAATGATGGACAGGATCCCATGGCTTGAGCTCCTGAACAGAAAAGGGGGATCCCATGCTTCCAGTGGTTGGGTGAAGAAGAGAAAAGAGGCGAGATGCTGAAAGTCCCTGGTTTTATGCCCTCTCTGGCCTTTGATCTTGATCTTGTATTCTGATTGGTTGTCAGACTCCCATGGGGCCACGCAGGGGCAACTCTCTAGGCTGTGTTTTGACTCCAAAATTTTGTTCAGCTTCTTCCCAGGTGCCCCGTGGTGAGATCGGTAAAGGGCTAACACTATCATGCCTTAATCCCCTCACCCTGGAGCTGAAGGGGGAGATCTTTGTTATGTAGAATAGGCCGATACAGGCATTTTAATGCTCCATTGACAAAGGAGGGGCTATTAAGAGTGAGTCTGTTACCTATCTTAAAGACATGTTTCTCTGTTTCGGATGCAGGGAAATATAATATTCTGCCTTTTCAATATTTCCTAGGATATTGCAAGTCTACTGCTATTTTTCTGGGAGAGGGGTGGGTTTTAACTTTGTACATAATGCAGATTAAAGGGTGGTGGGATTTCTACTGTGTGCATATAGACATCACGCTGACATGTGTACACACACACACACACAAACACACACACACACCGTTGTTTGATTCTCAATATTGCGACAATCTACTTCTTTCGTTTGTTTTCAAGATTTATATCAGCAGTTCAAACAATGAAACTCTAGATGGCTTAGAGTCTAAAACAAACACGAACTAAAAAATACCGCAATGATGAATACCATTTTATTACATTTGGAAACATTACAAATAATTTAAAAAAAACCTTTTGCAGTATGCTGTATAATTTTTTTTAAAGCTAGCACTATAACTCTATTGCTATTAAGTGGGGGGAAAAGTGGGAAGGATTACGAAAAGGAATCTAAACTGTCATATTAAAAAAAGTTAGTGATGGGGGGGGAAGGAAGGAGGTATAAAAAAATCCCTATCCTAAAATACACTCACTCGCATGTGTTTGGATAGAATAGAATTGAATCTTGTTGCCCCATCTCACTTTTCCCCTCTGGCATATGGTCATGCTGGCCACATGACCACTGAAGCATCTTCGGACAACGCTGGCTCCCCCAGCTAAGAAACAGAGATGAGCAGTGTCCCCTAGAGTCAGACACAACTAGACAGGGGAAACCTTGAGCTTTATATACATATACACTTGCACACATACACACACGCAATGTTGGCTACCCACATAGGAGACAGTGAGAGGGAAATGCAGGAAATGTGGGTTGGGGTGGCAGGGAATCTCCCTCATTAATCGTGGCTTCTCCCTTAACCATCTCTCTCTGTCTCTCTGTCTCTCTCCCTCTCCCTCTCTCTCCCTCTCCCTCCCTCTTGTGCCCAACCGGTTTAAAGGTTGAGAGCTGCCAAATTTTCTTAACTCAGCATTTATAAGGGCACCCAAGCACACTCCCATAAACAGATAATGATCTGTTTTCCAAGCCCAAGTTTATTTTTTTAATCTTTATTAGACATAAGCGCTGCCCATCATGTGTAGAGGCGGCTAGCTTTGCGGTATATGCATCCAAAGTTCTTCCTAGATCAGAAAGTTTACAGATTTGGGACATATAATAAAACATTAACCCTCATTAATCTGATAGGGAGAAACACGTTTTCTCAGGTGCTGCTTTGAGCTTGTTTACTTCGTGGCTCATGGCTTCAATGGCGTGATCTCCTACACAGCTAATGTTAGAAGAAACGTCCCATCTGGGTTCAGTTCCAAGTGGGGGAAAAGACACTGGAAACTTGGAGGCTCTTTGGAAAAGATGGTTTAATGGTGGACAGCAAGGATGGCTTGCTATTGGCATTACTGCTGGTTCGGTGTGCAAAAAAAATTACATGTCTCTTGCTTGTCAGGTCATCAAAAGGGGATCACATGACACAAACACACACCCCTGGGACACTGCAACCATCATAAATATGGGTCAGTTGGCAACGGTCTAAATATTGATCATGTTCCTAAATGTATGCGTCTGGAAATCTTGCACAAATGATTGGACATAGTGAGGGTCATCTTGATTTCTTTTAACCTGGTGGATTGGTCCATTTATGCAGATGGGGTGGTGGTGGTTATAATCCTCATCCTAAAATATGGGATTAAAAATAATATGGCCATGCTCCTAAAATTCTGGTCTGTGAAAACGGGTCTCTGCAGATATTTCATTTATTGATTTGATTTGCCAATCATTTACAAGATAGCAGGGATAAGAATAAACATGAGTATGAATGCTGCTTTATTTGCCTATTCAGAGCAACACCCTACTGAACCTTGAAACAGAAAGCAAGATTTTGCAAATTGAAGCAAATATTGTAATCTTTACCGGAAAACGTTGCTTGCTAAAGAAATCATTAATCAATATAATCTTGCATAGTAATGGCTTGTTTAGAGATAGATTTTAATGTTTTTTTCTCCCCAGGCGGAGAGCATATGAACCTCTTTCCTAAGCGTGTTTTCTTGTGGGAAATGTGTTCCTTTGCATCTCCCAAAGCAATTGCTCCCACTGTATTCGCTCCCACTATTGTATGCAGGGCCGGATTTTCCTATAGGCTAACTAGGCTTCAGCCTAGGGCCTCAAGATCAAGAGGGGCCTACATTCAAATTGTTAGCAAAATTAAAATTACATTATTCTAAAAACAGTGAACACTAAAACACTGAACCAAAAATAAGGAGAAATTCTATGCATATGACTGATAAACATAAAAATGTATTGGTTAAGATCTATATATTGATATATATTGATATATATCACAGTAATGATGTATTTTATTCTCTCTCGTGTAATTTACAAACTTAAAAATGGGAGGTGAAAGGGCCTCATAAGTGGAATAGCCTACGGCCTCTTTTCATCTAAATCCGGCCCTGATTGTATGGAAAGGAGAAATCCTTCTCAAAACCTACAGGTGGGAAATCTTGTAGCAAGACGTTTGGGTCCCTTCCCCAAGGGCGGCTGAGGGGAGAAAAGAGGAAATTCTGCCCTCTAGTGGACAGCTTTCACCATAACCCCTGGTCAAGAATTCTAGTGACTTGGTTATGCTTCATTTAGAATTTAGAATAGAATAAGAGGGACCTTGGAGGTCTTCTAGTCCAACCCCCCTTGCTCAAGCAGGAGAGCCTATACCATCTTAGACAATTCGGTGTTTTTTGCTAGGGGCAAAATACACCTTTGTTAAAGGGATGTACATGGTAAGCAGCCATAAAATCGAGTTTAGTAGGTAAAAGCAGTAGTTTGCCCTCCTGTGGATTGTGTGTTTGTGTGTTGTAACATTTGGCAAAGAAGCCCCGAAGTGACTTATTTTCATTCTTACATTTGTTTCCTTTGATGAAAGCTGAAAGCAGCCGGAGAAGAGGCTGTCAGGAATAGAAATGTTAGTTCCAGGAGATAAAATTTCATTTCTAATAGGGCACTGAGGATGCAAAAACAGGGATTGACTGCCCTCCTGTGGCCATGTAAGTGCATGGCATTTTTTCCTCTAAGGTACAGCAGAAAAAGTTAACTGGGTAAATTAGTTTAGATAAAATATAGATGATGAACAGAAGATAAAAGAAATGAGGAATGGAAGGGAATCAGAATAGAATAGAGAATGTAGAGTAGAATAGCAGAGCAGAGCAAAGAAATTGGGAATGGAATGGAATCAGAATAGGAGAATGTAGAATAGAGAATGTAGAACAGAATAGAGAATGTAGAATAGAATAACAGCATAGAAATTAGGAATGGAATGAAATCAGAATACAATAGGAATGTAGAGTAGAATAGAATAGCATAGCAATTAGGAATGGAATCAGAAGAGAGAATGTAGAATAGAATAGCAAAGAAATTAGGAATGGAATGGGAATAGAGAATGTAGAATACAATAGAAAATGTAGAGTACAATAGAATAACATAGAAATTAGTAGTGGAATGGAATCAGAATAGAACAGAGAATGTAGAATAGAATAGCAGAGCATAGCACAGAAATTGGGAATGGAATGGATTCAGAATAGTAAACAGAATGTAGAATAGAATAGAAATTAGGAATCAGAATAGAGAATGTAGAATAGCAGAGCAATTGGGAATGGAATGGAATCAGAATAGGAGAATGTAGAATAGAGAATGTAGAGTAGAATAGAGAATGTAGAATAGAATAGAATAACAGCATAGAAAATAAATTAGGAATGGAATGAAATCAGAATACAATAGGAATGTAGAATAGAATAGAGTAGCATAGCAATTAGGAATGGAATGAGAATAGAGAATGTAGAAGAGAATAGAGAATTTAGAGTAGAATAGAATATAGAGTACAATAGAATAGCACAGAAAAGAAATTAGTAATGGAATGGAATCAGAATAGTGAACAGAATATAGAATAGAATAGAAATTAGGAATGGAATGGAATAGAGAATGTAGAATAGAATAGAATAGAATAGCAAAGAAATTAGAATGGAATCAGAATAGAATAGGAGAATGTAGAATAGAATAACAGAGTTGGAAGGGATCTTGGAGGTTTTATAATCCAACCTCCTTGATGAGAGAGATCAAAAATAATTTTATAAAAAGTGCAAAAATAATTTCATTGGAGGTTTATTTTGGTAGAACAAAATGATTTCCAATTACACCAAAACCCAAATACTCACAAAAGATGGTGACTTCCGTAAAGAGCAGGAGTGCAGGGTGCCCAGCATGTTGCAGGATCACAAATATAGTCTAGGAAGATTTGAAAGTAGTTTCAAACAATTTATTGTTTCTTTTACACAATAAGCCTCACATATTCCAAGCATTACCCAGCTGAAACAAGTTGTATAAATCAAAATACATAAAGATAAAATACATAAAAGTGTGATCTTTTATTTAAATATTTCATTTTAAGGCTGACAAAAAGTCACATCATAAACATTACAGACAAAACAATAACATACCATGATGGGTTAAAATGACATTTTTTGATAAAAGAAACCACAGTTGTCATCGAAGGATTTGTCTCCAAAGAAAGAAAACACAACTTCAATGTTGAAACATTTTAATATCACAACAGGTATATCTTGGTGAAGAGATGGTGATAGGAAAGAATACATTAAAAATAGGCAACAGATAACATATCTTGTCTATCATTAGCATCATAGCAACTTAACAGCAGTAAGTCAGGAGTAAAACAGCTGTAATCCCAAAAATACATGTCAAACAGAACATTTCCAATTAGAGATATTTCAGGAACAACAGGCAACAAATGTGACAAAAGAAATCAACATTCTTGAGATGAGCGCTATATACTGTGTGTCATGATTAACATTTACCGATCAAAAACAAAACATACATTTTCAACAACAACCCCAGCTAAAATTATTCCAAAGTGGAAAACTAGAAACCTTCTATCAACAGCCACACCTAACATTAAAAAGAGCTGTTGAGGCTTTCTTTCTAGTTCTAAGAACAACTGCCATGGCTATAAAACTATAAAATCTATTATAAATTACCGGCACACTTAGCATTAAAAGGGGCCGTTGTTTTCTGGTTCTAAAAACCAACATTATGTGCCTAAATTAAGCAGGCAACAAATCTACTCAGGATTTCATTGGCCATATCTCGAATTAAAAAGGGCAGTCCAGATTCATTTTCCAATTCGAGGATCTAATGTCTCACCCTAGCAAAAGAGAAGCTATTAATTTATTGAAATGGCAATGACTTGTATTAAATGCATCGCCACGTTAACTTTTAGTTCTAACAGATCTGGCTGCTACTGATACTATTTCTAAGAATGTGGAGGAGGAGGAGGACTGGTGATCCAAAAGGATTCCCTTCCAGTTTGAATGTCGTTGGGGATCCTCAGGGACTGGGAGAGCCTTCTATCTGAGCCCACTGGACTCTCTCAGTGTGATTCGCCCTCAACACTCACTCAGGGACTGAAAGGGTCACCCAATGGAACCCCAGACACATCCAGTGTGAGTCTCACAGAGGGTCTGCTCAGGGATTGAAAGACCTCCCACCAGGAGGCGCCGTGGCATTTCCACCATCATGTGTGGGTGGTGTCTGGTGTGAGTCACAATGGCCTCGGAAACAGTGCAGCCTTTCTCCCAAGAAATGCACCCCATCAACTCATCTGTGCTCATACATGAACCTCGGTAGGCTACAAATGTGGAGGACAACTGGTGATCCAAAAGATCCCCCTCCAGTTTGAATCCCTTTTAGGATCCTCAGGGACTGGGAGAGCCTTCTATCTGGGCGCTCTGACTCTTCCAGTGTGATTCACCCTCACCGCCCGCTCAGGGACTGGAAGTCCTCCTCCACCAGGAGGCGCCGTGGCATTTTCACTATCATTTGAGCACAGGTGGAATCAGGAATAGTGCATCTCCCTTTGAACTCACTTGTTTCACGAACTGCACTGAGACTGTTCGTCACTGGCCACGTGTCACATTGACTCAATGGGTAGGGAGGGAGGTGATCCAAAAGGATTCCCTTCCAGTTTGAGTGTCGTTGGGGATCCTCAGGGACTGGGAGAGCCTTCTATCTGAGCGCCCTGACTCATCCAGTGTAATTCACCCTCACCGCCCGCTCAGGGACTGGAAGACCTCCTCCACCAGGAGGCGCCGTGGCATTTCTACTACCATCCGTGGGTGTCTGGTGTGAGTCACAATGGCCTCGGAAACAGTGCAGCCTTTCTCCCGAGAAATGCACCCCATCAACTCATCTGTGCTCATACATGAACCTCGGTAGGCTACAAATGTGGAGGACAACTGGTGATCCAAAAGATCCCCTTCCAGTTTGAGTGTCGTTGGGGATCCTCAGGGACTGGGAGAGTTCTGACTCTTCCAGTGTGATTCACCCTCACCGCCCGCTCAGGGACTGGAAGTCCTCCTCCACCAGGAGGCGCCGTGGCATTTTCACTATCATTTGAGCACAGGTGGAATCAGGAATAGTGCATCTCCCTTTGAACTCACTTGTTTCACGAACTGCACTGAGACTGTTCGTCACTGGCCACGTGTCACATTGACTCAATGGGTAGGGAGGGAGGCGATCCAAAAGGATTCCCTTCCAGTTTGAGTGTCGTTGGGGATCCTCAGGGACTGGGAGAGCCTTCTATCTGAGCGCTCTGACTCATCCAGTGTGATTCACCCTCACCGCCCGCTCAGGGACTGGAAGACCTCCTCCACCAGGAGGCGCCGTGGCATTTTCACTATCATTTGAGCACAGGTGGAATCAGGAATAGTGCATCTCCCTTTGAACTCACTTGTTTCACGAACTGCACTGAGACTGTTCGTCACTGGCCACGTGTCACATTGACTCAATGGGTAGGGAGGGAGGCGATCCAAAAGGATTCCCTTCCAGTTTGAGTGTCGTTGGGGATCCTCAGGGACTGGGAGAGCCTTCTATCTGACTCATCCAGTGTGATTCACCCTCACCGCCCGCTCAGGGACTGGAAGACCTCCTCCACCAGGAGGCGCCGTGGCATTTCCACCATCATACGTGGGTGTCTGGTGTGAGTCACAATGGCCTCGGAAACAGTGCAGGCTTTCTCCCAAGAAACGCACCCCGTCAACTCATCTGTGCTCATACATGAACTTTGGTAGGCTACAAATATGGAGGACTGGTGATCCAAAAGGATCCCATTCCAGTTTGAGTCCCATTTGGGATCCTCAGGGACTGGGAGAGTTCTGGCTCTTCCAGTGTGATTCACCCTCACCGCCCGCTCAGGGACTGGAAGTCCTCCTCCACCAGGAGGCGCCGTGGCATTTTCACCATCATTTGAGCACAGGTGGAATCAGGAATAGTGCATCTCCCTTTGAACTCACTTGTTTCACGAACTGCATTGAGACTGTTCGTCACTGGCCACGTGTCACATTGACTCAATGGGTAGGGAGGGAGGCGATCCAAAAGGATCCCCTTCCAGTTTGAGTGTCGTTGGGGATCCTCAGGGACTGGGAGAGCCTTCTATCTGAGCGCTCTGACTCATCCAGTGTGATTTGCCCTCAACGCTCACTCAGGGACTGAAAGGGTCACCCAATGGAACCCCAGAGAGGTGTCCAGTGTGAGTCTCACAGAGGGTGTGCTCAGGAACTGAAAGACCTATACAAATAGGATCATCCTTAACATTTCCATGTTGTATTGGTATGTGGAATACTTTTGGCGCGTTATCAAATTATAAAAACCACTTCTATGGCTAAACAATAAAAGAAAACTAATTACTAGATTAATAATCACTGACCACACTTAACATTAAAAGTGGCCAGAGACATTCTTCTTGGTTTTAAGAACCCTTGCCGGATCTAAAATTAAGGTGGAATCTTATATACACAATGGAACAGACAGATTTAAAAAGAGTAGACGACTTTTTTCTCTGGTTCTAAAAACAATCACAATGGGTAAAACTACGCCAAGCAAGAAACCTAGAAACTCTATTACTTATCAACAGCCACAGATAGCATTAATATGTGTAGTGTGGTGTGTAAACAAGAGTGACTTATCATTTCAGAAATTCTTCTACAGTTCACTTTTGATTGATGTCAAGTAGCCTTCTTCAAGGAGATCATATTCATTCTTGTGTTCCATTTCTTCTTCTTGCATTTTCACCTCCAATCTTCTGTCTTCTACGATGCTCCTGGTACATGCCTTTGAGAAAAAAATAAAACGAACATTACTTCAGCTGCCACTGCAGTTTTAACACTAAGAATGTGCAATCCACTGTGGTTACTACTAGTATTACCTCAGCCGCAGGTGTTACCCTTACTTGCCTAGGAAGAATGGACCATCGAGTAGTGGAAGACCAACCCCGCCCCCTCCGAATCCCAAAACTTTGAAGAACGCAACTCTCAACTGAACCTACCTCACAGCGTGAAGGCCATGTCACAGCCAAAGGCTAACTGGGCATGAGCTGGAGACTTTTTCTTCATCTCTTCTTCCTTCCTTCTGTCTTCTTTCCCTTTCCTTTCTTCCTGAGTCATGCCCAGCAAGTGCAGTCTCTTTTAGGGAACATTTGGCAGCAAGAGTGCCATTGTTCCACCCCTCAGTCTCTAAAGCTACAAAACTATAAAATCTTTTGTGGATCAACAGCCACATCTAGTATTAGAATAGAGCCATTGAGGCTCTCTTTGGCTTCTAAAAACCATCACCATGGCGAAAATTACACCAGGCAAGAACACTCTCAAATTTATTATTTATCATTGGCCATACCAAATATTAAAAATGGCCATTGAGGTTTCCTTTCTGGTTTTAAAAACCATTGCCAAGGCTAAATTATGCCAGGCACAAATCTATAAAATCTACAATAATCAATAGCCATGCCTAGCAATAAAAAAGGCTCTTGATGTTTCCTTCCTAGTTCTAAAATTCATCGCAAGGGCTAAAGTATTGCTGGGCATGATCAATCAACAGCCACACCTAGCATTAAAAAGGGCCATTGAGATTTTCATTCTGGTTCTAAGAACCATCACCAAGGCTAAAGTTATGCCAGGCAGAAATCTAAAATATCTATAATCAACCAATAGCCGCACTTAGCATTAAAAGGGGCCATTGAGGTTTCCATTTTGATTCTAAGAACCATCGCCAAGGCTAAAATTAGGCCAGGCGAGAAAGGTATAAAATCTAATATCTACAGTTTTCCTTTACTTGGTGAAGTAGCCTTCTTCAAGATCATATTCATTCTTGTGTTCCCATTTCTTCTTCTTCCATTTTCACCCTCAATCTTCTGTCTTCTATGATGCTCCTGGTACATGCCTTTGAGAAAAAAATAAAATGAACATTACTTCAGCTGCCACTGCAGTTTTAATCCTAAAAATGCTCAATCCACTGTGGTTACTACTAGTATTACTTCAGCCGCAGGTGTTACCCTTACTTACCTAAGAAGAATGGACCATCGAGTAGTGGAAGACCAACCCCCCACTCCGAATCCCAAAACTTTGAAGAAGGCAAGTCTCAACCGAACCTACCTCACAGCGTGAAGGCCAGATCACAGCCAAAGGCTAACCGGGCTTGAGCTGGAGACTTTTTCTTCATCTCTTCTTCCTTCCTTCTGTCTTCTTTCCCTTTCCTTTCTTCCTGAGTCATGCCCAGCAAGTGCAGTCTCTTTTAGGGAACATTTGGCAGCAAGAGTGCCATTGTTCCACCCCTCAAGTCTCTAAAGCTACAAAACTATAAAAAAAAATTGTGGATCAACGGCCACATCTAGTATTAGAATAGAGCCGTTGAGGTTTTCTTTGGCTTCTAAAAACCATCACCATGGCGAAAATTACACCAGGCAAGAACTCTCTCAAATTTATTATTTATCATTGGCCATACCAAACATTAAAAATGGCCGTTGATGTTTCCTTTCTGGTTCTAAGAACCATTGCCAACGCTAAATTATGCCAGGCAGAACTCTATAAAATCTACAATAATCAACAGCCACACCTAGCAATAAAAAAGGCTCTTGATGTTTCCTTCCTAGTTCTAAAATTCATCGCAAGGGCTAAAGTATTGCTGGGCATGATCAATCAACAGCCACACCTAGCATTAAAAAGGGCCATTGAGATTTTCATTCTGGTTCTAAGAACCATCACCAAGGCTAATGTTATGCCAGGCAGAAATCTAAAATATCTATAATCAACCAATAGCCGCACCTAGCATTAAAAGGGGCCATTGAGGTTTCCATTTTGATTCTAAGAACCATCGCCAAGGCTAAAATTAGGCCAGGCGAGAAAGGTATAAAATCTAATATCTACAGTTTTCCTTTACTTGGTAAAGTAGCCTTCTTCAAGATCATATTCATTCTTGTGTTCCCATTTCTTCTTCTTCCATTTTCACCCTCAATCTTCTGTCTTCTACGATGCTCCTGGTACATGCCTTTGAGAAAAAAATAAAATGAACATTACTTCAGCTGCCACTACAGTTTTAATCCTAAGAATGCTCAATTCACTGTGGTTACTACTGGTTTTACCTCAAAGGCAGGTGATACCCCTGCTTACCTAGGAAGAATGGACCATCAAATACTGGAAGACCAACCCCCCCCCCCCCCGAATCCCAAAACTTTGAAGAAGGCAACTCTCAACTGAACCTACCTCACAGCGTGAAGGCCACGTCACAGCCAAAGGCTAAAAGGGCTTGAGCTGAAGACTTTTTCTTCATGTCTTCTTCCTTCCGTCTTCTTTCCTTTCTTCCTGAGTCATGCCCAGCAAGTGCTGTCTCTTTTAGGGAACATTTGGCAGCAAGAGTGCCATTGTTCCTCCCCTCAGTCTCTAAACATAGAAATCTATAAAATCTTTTGTGGATCAACGGCCACATCTAGTATTAGAAAAGAGCCGTTGAGGTTTTATTTGGCTTCTAAAAACCATCACCATGGCGAAAATTACACCAGGCAAGAACACTCTCAAATTTATTATTTATCATTGGCCATACCAAACATTAAAAATGGCCATTGAGGTTTTCTTTCTGGTTCTAAGAACCATTGCCTAGGCTAAATTATGCCAGGTGGAAATCTATAAAATCTATAATCAATCAACAGCCATACCAAGCTTTAAAAAGAGCTGGTGACCTTTTCATTCTGGTTCTAAGAACCATCGCCAAGGCTAAAATTAGGCCAGGCGAGAAAGGTATAAAATCTAATATCTACAGTTTTCCTTTACTTGGTGAAGTAGCCTTCTTCAAGAAGATCATATTCATTCTTGTGTTCCATTTCTTCTTGTTCCATTTTCATCTTCAATCTTCTGTCTTCTATGATGCTCATGGTACATGCCTTTGAGAAAAAAACAAAATGAACATTACTTCAGCTGCCACTGCAGTTTTAATCCTAAGAGTGTGCAATCCACTGTGGTTACTACTGGTATTACCACAGAGGCAGGTGGTACCCATGCTTACCTAGGAAGAACGGAGCATCTAGTGGAAGACCACCACCCCCAATCCCAAAACTTTGAAGAAGGCAAGTCTCAATTGAACCTACCTCACAGTGTGAAGGCCACGTCACAGCCAAAGGCTAAAAGGGCGTGAGCTGGAGATTTTTCTTCATCTCTTCTTCCCTCCTTCTGTCTTCTTTCCTTTCTTCCTGAGTCATGCCCAGCAAGTGCTGTATCTTTTAGGGAACATTTGGCAGCAAGAGTGCCATTGTTCCTCCCCTCAGTCTCTAAAGCTACAAAACTATAAAATCTTTTGTGGATCAACGGCCACATCTAGTATTAGAAAAGAGCCGTTGAGGTTTTCTTTGGCTCCTAAAAACCATCACCATGGTGAAAATTACACCAGGAAAGAACAATCTCAAATTTATTATTTACCATTGGCCACGCCAAACTTTAAAAATGGCCGTTGAGGTTTCCTTTCTGGTTCTAAGAACCATCGCCAAGGCTAAATTATGCCAGGCAAAAATCTATAAAATCTATAATTGATCAGCAGCCACAATTAAGCTTTAAAAAGGGCTGTTGAGGTTTTCATTTTGGTTCTAAGAACCATTGCCAAGACTAAATTATGCCAGGCAGAATTCTATAATCAATCAATAGCCTCACCAAGCATTAAAAAGGCCCATTGAGGCTTTCATTCAGGTTCTAAGAACCACCGCAAGGCTAAATTATGCCAGGCGGAAATCTATAAAATCTGTAATTAATCAATAGCCTCACCTAGCATTAAAAAGGGCCATTGAGGTTTTCATTCAGGTTCTAAGAACCATTGCCAAGGCTAAATTATGTCAGGCGGAAATCTATAAAATCTGTAATTAATCAATAGCCTCACCTAGCATTAAAAAGGGCCATTGAGGTTTTCATTCAGGTTCTAAGAACCATTGCCAAGACTAAATTATGCCAGGCAGAATTCTATAATCAATCAATAGCCTCACCAAGCATTAAAAAGGCCCATTGAGGCTTTCATTCAGGTTCTAAGAACCACCGCAAGGCTAAATTATGCCAGGCGGAAATCTATAAAATCTGTAATTAATCAATAGCCTCACCTAGCATTAAAAAGGGCCATTGAGGTTTTCATTCAGGTTCTAAGAACCATAGCCAAGGCTAAATTATGCCAGGCAGAAATCTATAAAATCTGTAATTAATCAATAGCCTCACCTAGCATTAAAAAGGGCCATTGAGGTTTTCATTCTGGTTCTAAGAACCACCGCCAGGCTAAATTATGCCAGCAGAAATCTATAAAATCTATAATTGATCAGCAGCCACAACTAAGCTTTAAAAAGGGCTGTTGAGGTTTTCATTCAGGTTCTAAGAACCACCGCCAGGCTAAATTATGCCAGGCAGAATTCTATAATCAATCAATAGCCTCACCTACCATTAAAAAGGGCCATTGAGGTTTTCATTCAGGTTCTAACAACCACCGCCAGGCTAAATTATGCCAGGCAGAATTCTATAATCAATCAATAGCCTCACCTAGCATTAAAAAGGGCCATTGAGGTTTTCATTCAGGTTCTAAGAACCACCGCCAGGCTAAATTATGCCAGCAGAAATCTATAAAATCTGTAATTAATCAATAGCCACACATAGCAATAAAAAGGGCCATTGAGGTTTTCATTCAGGTTCTAAGAACCATAGCCAAGGCTAAATTATGCCAGGCAAAAATCTATAAAATCTATAATTGATCAGCAGCCACAACTATGCTTTAAAAAGGGCTGTTGAGGTTTTCATTCAGGTTCTAAGAATCATTGCCAAGGCTAAATTATGCCAGGCAGAAATCTATAAAATCTGTAATTAATCAATAGCCACACATAGCAATAAAAAGGGCCATTGAGGTTTTCATTCAGGTTCTAAGAACCATAGCCAAGGCTAAATTATGCCAGGCAAAAATCTATAAAATCTATAATTGATCAGCAGCCACAACTATGCTTTAAAAAGGGCTGTTGAGGTTTTCATTCAGGTTCTAAGAATCATTGCCAAGGCTAAATTATGCCAGGCAGAAATCTATAAATCTATAATCAATCAATAGCCTCACCTACCATTAAAAAGGGCCATTGAGGTTTTCATTCAGGTTCTAAGAACCATAGCCAAGGCTAAATTATGCCAGGCGGAAATCTATAAAATCTGTAATTAATCAATAGCCTCACCTAGCATTAAAAAGGGCCATTGAGGTTTTCATTCAGGTTCTAAGAACCACCGCCAGGCTAAATTATGCCAGCAGAAATCTATAAAATCTGTAATTAATCAATAGCCACACATAGCAATAAAAAGGGCCATTGAGGTTTTCATTCTGGTTCTAAGAACCATTGCCAAGGCTAAATTATGCCAGGCAAAAATCTATAAAATCTATAATTGATCAGCAGCCACAACTAAGCTTTAAAAAGGGCTGTTGAGGTTTTCATTCAGGTTCTAAGAATCATTGCCAAGGCTAAATTATGCCAGGCAGAAATCTATAAATCTATAATCGATCAATAGCCTCACCTACCATTAAAAAGGGCCATTGAGGTTTTCATTCAGGTTCTAAGAACCATAGCCAAGGCTAAATTATGCCAGGCGGAAATCTATAAAATCTGTAATTAATCAATAGCCTCACCTAGCATTAAAAAGGGCCATTGAGGTTTTCATTCTGGTTCTAAGAACCATTGCCAAGGCTAAATTATGCCAGGCAAAAATCTATAAAATCTATAATTGATCAGCAGCCACAACTAAGCTTTAAAAAGGGCTGTTGAGGTTTTCATTTTGGTTCTAAGAACCATTGCCAAGGCTAAATTATGCCAGGCAGAAATCTATAAAATCTGTAATTAATCAATAGCCACACATAGCATTAAAAAGGGCCATTGAGGTTTTAACACTATGATTGACATCAGACCATCAAGAAGAATGTGCCAATCAAAGAACTTCCAAAGAAGCTAAGAAGAAAGAGTGTAAGAAAGAGCCTCCAAGACTGAAAGCAAACTACACTACCCTCCAGTACTGGTGTTCCCTACTCTCCTAATGAAAAGTCTACAAGAAAACCACTAAGCTCTGAGGCCTCTTTTCAACCAGGAGCCATAAACGTTCTCCTTTATTGCGATCTCTCAGTTTGAAAAAGTCTGGCTGGCACTGGCATTATTTCTAAGGGTGTGGGAGGGAGGTGATCCCAAAGGATTCCCTTGCGGTCTGAGTCTCACTGAGGGGGTCCTCAGGCACTGGAGGAGGCTTCCAGCTGAGCACTGTTGTCTCTTCCAGTGTGATTCGCCCTCACTGCTGGCTCAGGGACTGAAAGGGTCCCCCATGGGCAACCCCAGAGAGGACTTCCAGTGTGAGTCTCCCACAGTGTCTGCTCAGGGCTTCAATGAGACAGGCAGTGGATTAACTCCCGGGCTCATTCAGCCTGAGTGTCACAGAGTGGAAGCTCAGGGACTGAAAGACCTCCATAAATAGGGGCATCACCCCCATCTCCAGTTGTGTTTGTATGTGGAATGCTTGTGTGGGCTCTAAGAACCACAGCCAATAGCCAAAATTATGTTACATCAGAAATTTTTGATACTTTTCAGGTAAGTTTGTCACACTATGACTGCTCTTTTTACCAATGATACTATGTAATGTTTCCTGTTTAAGAAAACCTTTGCTAAAGCAAGCCTTGACTTAGGATAAACTTTAGCAAGGCCCAAAGATTTTTGTTGTTGTAAACATGTTGCAAACAGTACCTGCCAGGCTTCCTCATTTTCATGATACACTGACGAGTAAATGAAACCATCACTGTAAAGTAAATGAAACCATCTGTCTTACTGTTGATGTCTTCTTCTTCGTCAATTTGGATTCATGCCTTTGTGATAAAAAAAAAATCAATGTCACAAAATGTCCAACTCATGTTCAGAGACTAGAAAACTAATCAAGTAATTTTACAAAGGGGCTTTCATTTGCTTTATCCTACATGAAAGAAGGCATGGTAGAATGAAATGGAACGTTGTGCCCTTGAGAATACCTCAGGCCATAGGTTTGACTGTTCCTACCCTAAAGGTAAGGCCTCTAGTCCCAGCACTTTCTCTTACTCTCTAGGAACAGGAAACTCTCATGCCCTGAGAATTTACCTTCCTGCAAGAAAGTAAGGTCAGCTCCTGGACTTGAAGTAGTTTTAGTTAAGTTTAACTATTAGTTACTTGAAGTAGCTAGTCCTGTTACAAGTTTTGCTTCTTGTAAGGACTTGAGCCTTGGCTAAATTTACCTCAGGCACAAAGAATTCACTGTATTCCCGAGGGCACAGTCAGCTCGAGGCAATTTTACTTTTAAAGCTAATTTTAACTCTTCCTACTCCCTTCAACGGGACATGGCTGAAATTACCTCAGGTTCCACCAGTCTTTAACTCTCAAGAACTTGAGCCTTGGCTAAAATTACCTCAGTTCTCAAGAATTGACTTTATTTGAAGAAAATAAGCTCAACTCCTGGACCTGAAATAATTTTAGTTAACTTTTGCTTTTAATTGACTTGAATTTGGTTTCTTTTAAGGAGTCTTGACTAAAATTTCCTCAGGTCCCAAGAGTTGACTTTACTCAAGAAAGCAAGAGCAACTCCAGGTGCTGAAGCAATTTTGCCTTTAAAGCTAATTGTAATGCTTGTTCACCTGTGGTAATTTAGCCCTTTTTAGCTGCACCTGGCTAAAATAACCTCAGCCTTATTCCTTGGAGTCAAATCAGCTCCCGAAGTAATTTTAATTTTATTTTCACCTTCACTTAATTGCAATTCATTTTTTTAAAAAAATCTGCAAGGAAATGGCTATTATCTCAGACTTTACTCTGAAGCTCATTTTAACTCTTATTCACCTATGGTGGTTCAGTCCTTTTAAAAGGTCATGGCTGAAATTACCTCAGGTTCCACCAGTCTTTTACTCTTAAGAACTTGAGCCTTGGCTAAAATTAAATTTGAAGAAAATAAGCTCAATTCCTGGACCTGAAGTAATTTTAATTAACTTCTGCTTTTAGTTGACTTCAAGTAACTAGTCCTCTATGTGTTTGCTTTTTTTAAGGAACCTTGACTAAAATTATCTCAGGTCCCAAAAGTTGACTTTATTCCTGAGAGCAAGTCAGCTCCTGAGGCTATTTTACTGTTCAAATTCATTTTAATACTTATTCACACCTACAGAGGTTTGGTCCTTTTTTAAACATTTTTTACACAGGACATGGCTATTATCTCAGGTTCCACCAGCATTTTAAGAATTTGACTAGAATTACTTCAAGACACAATCGTTTGCCTTATTCCCTGAGGGAAACCCCATTGGTAAGACTGAAATAACTATCTTTAGTGACCTGAGGTATTGGAGTCCTTTAACAGTTTTTATTACCTCAAGCCGCCACTGGCGTTTTTACTCCTAAAAGTAAATTAAAATTACCACAGGTGTTATCCTTAATCCCAGAGCACAATATATTATTCATTAAAGAACTCCCCGCTCCCCTCCGTATCCTACAACCTATAAAAGTTCTCAGGCAGAATTACCTCAAAAGCTCAAAGGCCCTGCCCGGCCTCGAGCTCGAGGACTTGGCTGCGGAGGCGCCGGTGAACTAATAATAATATTATTATTATTATTAGCTTTCCGGCGCCCCGCAGCATCGTCCCTTTCGAGGAACGAAGAGAGGCGGCGTCCGCTTCTGCCGCGAGCTCTCTAAATTTTACACACAGCTGAGGAGCCCGCCGACTTTTTAAATGCCCTCCCCCGCCCCTCGGGGCAGAGGAGAGGCCTCTCGGCCAATCCGAGCGGCGGGGTGTTCAGAGCAGCCAATCGCGGCCGAGGAGGGCGGGCAGAAGGGCGCCCCCCCCAGAGGGCGCTCGGCGGGAAAGCGCGCGCGCTCGAGCTCCTGCGCACGCGCACGCAGCGAGCGCGAGCGCGAGCGGGCTCTTTCTTTCCACACACGCACACACACATAGACCCCTCCCGGGGGCTCGGGCGGGAAAGCGCTCGAGCTCGTGCGCACGCGCACACAGGAGAGCGAGCGCGCGCGGGCTCTTCTCCTTTCCCCCCTCACATACGCACACAACCTCGCGTAAGGGGCCCGGCCGAGCTACCGCCGCGGTTGCCATGGAGACGGCGGGAAGCAACGCGAGGCGGCTCGCCACGGCCAGGTGGGCCGCGGCCACACAGGTGAGGTAAATTTTGGAGGCTGCTGCTGCCGCGACGCTGTGTGTGGGTTGTGTGTATGTGTGAAGTGCGTAATGCTTTCTCCTCAAGGCTTCTCCCCCCCCCCGCCCCGTTTGAGGACCCTTTCACCCCGCCCGGGGAACCTTTTGGACTACAGATCCCATCCTCCAGGCTTCCTCTCCCCTTGTGTCCCATGAGGGGCCGGGAATAGGGTTTGGAGGCCCGGTTTTATTTTATTTTTTTGCACCGGTGCTTTTTAGACTTGAGAGGAGGGTGAGTTGGGCTTATTCTGAGGGTGTATGTGATTTGGAGGCAAAAACTCAACACATTTCTTGACATAAATTCCGCGCTCAATATTGTGGTCGTAAGTCAAGGACTACCTGTACATCAAGACGGAAAAATGTGTTAAGAGCATACTGGTCAACTAACAATGTGTTAAAATATATGAAACGTGGACATATATAGAATTTTTAAGATGATGAATAAAGTGAGATGTTTACAGCTGTTATTCTATATAATAGATGAAAGGAATTGCAATGAACATTGAACAGCGAGGATTGCCATTTATAGACAATTAAGGGTAATCTAATCTAAGATATGGAAAATGGAGAGGGAACATGAAATACACCTACAATGGGAAACTATTGGGATTTAAAGACAGAATCACTAACTGGGGGGGGGGGGGCATTTAAGGATGTATAATATATAATGATAATGATGAGAATAGCTGGGAATTGTAACCAGGTCTACATCTCAGCCAAAATTAGGCTAGGGGTGGGTGGGTTTAAAAGTACAATGACTATATAGGTATACTTTTTTCTTTTATTTTTTTTAAATTGCAGGAGAATATATGTTAAAATTAAATATGTACATTGAAAAGGAATTATAAATGCCATCAACATAAAATGGAGCTTGCTCAGAAGCTGAAATACCCCAAGTAAATGAGATGAAGAGTGGGAAATAGAGGAGAGAAAGGGAAGAAGAGAGAGATAGGAGAGAGGTGAAGGGGGGAAGAGGAGGAGAGAAAGGAGGAGTGGAAAGAGGAGAGAGGAGAAGGAGAAAGGAAGGGGAAGTAGAGAAGGATGACAGAAGTAAGAAAGGAGGTAGGGAGGAGAGAGGGAGAAGGAAGTGATGTTTAAGGTACAAATATGGTGTATGGAGAGCAGAAGAGCCAATAATTGTTTTGGGGAGTTGATGGTAAGATGAAACGATGTAAACATTTAATAATACAATATGATGTTGGCTATGTAATAGTATACATGTGATTATATACAATAGAATACAATAGCAGAGTTGAAGGGATCTTGGAGGTCTTCTAGTCCAACCCCCTGCAGGAAACCCTATAACATTTCAGACAAATGGCTGTCCAATCTCTTCTTAAAGACTTCCAGTGTTGGATCATTCACAAGTTCTGGAGGCAAATTCTGTTCCACTGATTAACTGTTCTCCCTGTCAGGAAATTTCTCCTCAGTTCTAAGTTGCTTCTCTCCTTGGTTAGTTTCCACCCATTGCTTCGTGCCTTGGCGAATAGCTTGACTCCCTCTTCTTTGTGGCAGCCCCTGAGATATCGAAAGACTGCTATCATGTCTCCCCTAGTTCTTCTTTTCATTAAATTAGCCATGCCCAGATCCTGCAGCCGCTTGTCATGTTTTAGTCTCCAGCCCCCTAATCATCTTTGTTGCTCTTCCCTGCACTTTCTAGAGTCTCCACATCTTATATGTTATGAAAATGAAAAAATAAAAAACATTATAACAAATAAAAAAGAACAAACTTGTCAGTTGAAAACGAAAAGAGCAAGCAATGTGTTTTCCCTGATTTTAGTTTAAGCTAGTTTCCAGCAGTGACTGGCTCTTTTGTATACCAGTAGAAACATGCCCAAGGGAAAGAATATAGAAACCATCAAAGGCAGTTTTTTAAAAAAATAACAATATAAATGTGAAAGTGTCCATCTAAGTAGAGAACAGATTATGCAGAAATAGCTATACGCCTTCCGAACACAAGCTCAAATCTTACTTTCAACTCTGGCTTTATCTTTTAAAAAGTAGGGTGTCACCTTGATACCTGCAATCTAGGCTTGTAATTGGAGACAGAACGGAAGCAAATTAGGGCAAGCACTGAAGGGATTTCTTGAGTGGATCCTGCTACGTTAGAACTGTAAAAGCTTTACAGTTTTTTAACTGTAACATCTGCTGAAGTGTTTAGGCGCTGAAGGGGAACCACAGCTTCCGGAAAAGAGGCAAGCAGTGAGAAAGCAAAGATGGAGCCGTAAAACTAGACTGCCTGGGGAACGTGTCTTCTAACTGATTTCCCTTATTATGAAAAGTTTGTGCAGGACAGGTTAATATTTTAGAGGGGACTTGGTTTAAAAGTTGCTGACTTCTCTGATTTTATGGTGAAGCATCTGCTAAATTGGTTACGCCGTTTGGAAAGCACAGGTCTCTTTTCTTTCAGCTTTTTGCCGTATGACACGCACAGGTCTGTGCGATGAGGAGAGGCCAGCCACAGAAAACATCCTTGGGGAAGCCACAGATGTCTCTGTCCCGCTCTCGGAGTCCAAAGTCTCCTGCAAGCATTCGTAGCAGGTCATCGTCTCCACTGGACACAGAAGGAATTCTGTTGACCCACCAGCCAGCTGGTCAAAGATATCAAGGAGAGGTTGATCGAGAAAGCGATACAGGTATCATAATAATCGGATGTCGGATTATATAAAGCGTTGCAGTTTTCCTTCAGGGACTTTGCTTAGGAGATCTAAACAATGGCTCTTTTTTATTTTTTGTAAAATATACACTACAGAAAGTCCTCAATTTACAACTGTTCATTTAGTTGCAACAGCACATGTTTAAAATGATTTATGAGCGTTTTTCAGGCAGTTCACACCATTTGAAGTGGGTGGAGTGGAAGGATGGTGCTTTTCTCCTGCTGGTCTTTTTCTATTTTGTATTGAATGTTTTATATTAAAGTTTTTGTATTGTGTGGCACCCAGAGTGTTAACAGAGTTGGCAGCTTGTTCGTTTAATACAGCATTTCCCAACCTCAGCCATTTTAAGAAGTGTGGACTTCAACTCCCAGAATTCACTTCTGTGGCTTTGATGATATTTAGCTTGTTCCGTGTTCTGTTTCTATATCACTTATTACCTCAAACTCCTTGCTGTTTTTTCAGATGGCAGTCCAGGTACCCGATACATAACAGAGACTCTTATTAAGAAGCTCACCAAGCAAGAGAATCTTTCACGCGTAACCGCTCTGAATCTTTCTCTTAGTAAAGATGGAGGGAAGAAATTTAAGGTATGTGTCTGGTGCTTTTACTTTAATAACCCTCAACCACAGGCAAATAAGAAATTATAGGAATTGTGTAAATAAACTTAATCTAAAGAAACACTTTCTAATGCTTTATAGTGTGCACTGCAGAACTGAATAGATGAACCGAACAGCATATTTTTATTCCTTTCAGTACATAGAAAATCTGGAGAAATGTAGTAAACTGGAAGTCCTAAATCTCAGTCATAATCTGATCGAAAAGATTGAAAAATTGGATAAACTTCTGAAGTTACTGGACCTCAATCTCTCTTTCAATAAAATAAGGTGAGCAAGAAAAAAGAGTGAATAGTTACAAAGCTTTTCTTGAGGTTTTTTTTAAAACCAGATAAGGTCGTTCCCATTTTTTAAACTTGCATCAGCCAGAGACTAATATGTTACAAAATGAAGAAGATAACCTTTCACATTCTTCTTAAACTCCCAATAAACCCTCTCAATTTCACTTTTCAGTATCTTAGCACTTTTGTGATAAAAGGATACAAGTACACAGAGGTAGTCTAAGAAGTACATGGAAAAATAAAACAAGCCAATGTATATCAGCAAACTTCCTGTAAGTTAAGATGCCCTTGTATTCTGGTAACTTCTTAGCTTTTTATTTAAGCTGAGGTGTTATTAAGTTCTTCTAATCCTGGCCTGTGGAGTGGAAATTTTTTATCACAGTTCTTCTATTGTGTAAAAACTAACATTCATGTTAAAAATCCAAACTGTTCCTCACCTTAACATGCCGGGTTGTCCACCCATCTCTCTTTTTTTTGTCCAGTAAAATAGAAGGCATTGAACATTTACACAGCCTTCAGAAGCTGAATCTGGCTGGGAATGAGATTGAACACCTCCCTATGTGGTTGGGGAAAAAACTCCAATCCCTTCGCATCCTGAATTTAAGAAAAAATAAAATCTCATCCGTAAGTTATTTTCCATCCTACAACAATGTTTATTATTAGAGGATTGGGTACCATTGTACCCATCATTGTGATTGTTTAAATCCTTCCCAACATATGACAATATCTGAAAACAGTTCGGCTTCCTTGGAATACTAGCAATACCTTTATTGACTGTTAATAAAGAGCTGTGGTGGCACAGTGGTTAGAATGCAGTATTGCAGGCTAACTCTGCCCATAGCCACAAGTTTGATGCTGACCAGTTCAAGGTTGACTCAGCCTTCCATCCTTTCAAAGTTTGGTAAAATGAGGACCTAGATTGTTGGGGGCAATGGGTTGACACTATAAAATGCTTAGGGAGAGCTGTAAAACATTGCAAAGTGGTATATAAGTTATTCTATTCTAATGTATGGGTGCAGGTATATAGTGTAAAGCACTATGAAGCAATATATAAGTCTAAGTGCTATTGCTATTGCCAAAGGAACCAACTTCCAGAGTCATGGGATAATCAGTTGCAGAATCCTATGACTGCAGAAAGTCACTATAAATATATCTTTTTGCTCTCTGTTGGAAAACAAGGACGGGGGGGATCACATAATTTGGAGTAAACATTCCCTAAAGCTAAAAAAAGAAAATGTACTCTCCCACACAAAGAAGCATTTTGTGGGTCCTTAAAATGCTCTTCATTGCCTTCTATTTTTGGCTCTATTGCTGTATATTTGTAAAGCTCTATGAAAGCACTATAGTAGAAAAAGCGGGTAATTTTTAAAGATTTCCCTTATTTAGAATTCAGCTCAGTTTCTCTTTGTGTAGCATTCACACAGACTTCTTTTCAGTAGTATCTATCCAATAGATATTTTAACTCCAGAAATTAACATGATCCATCATAATTGGTGGAACTTCTTCATGGTTTCATCAATTTCTATTCAGTTTTATCATAAAATAACCATTTAGCTTATCATTTCGTGGACTGTTGCATTACTTATCTGTTGTAGAAAACTAATTTATGCCCCAGCGTCTTAATTCCTGCACCTTTTTATGATTTATTTATTCCCTGTATTTATTTGTTATTTAAATTATTAATTGTCTATTATTTCCTTTCAGCTCCACGAAGTAGCCAAACTGAAGCCTCTTAAAGATTTGACTTCTCTGTTCCTGGCAGACAATCCGGTGGTAAACCTACCTCACTACCGTCTCTATACCATCTTCCATCTGAGGTCATTGGAAGATCTTGAGGGCCAGCCGGTGACGAATTGTGACAGGGAAGAAGCCCTTGAAAGATTTAATTTAGGTATGTAAGTGCCAGTTCAAACCACCATTATGCATTCAGATACCTTCATATATATATATATATATATGTGTGTGTGTGTGTGTGTTTGTGTGTGTGTATATATGTATGTATGTATGTATGTGTATATATATATATATATATATATATGTATGTATATGTGTGTGTCTGTGTGCATATATACACACATACATATATATATACATATATATATACATACATACACACACACACACGTTTATTTATTTGTCAGCACAAATGCAACATATATATATATGTTGCATATATGTTGCATATACACATACATACATACATACAGCCATACATACAGCATGAGGCAAAAATCCCCTTATGTAGAAACATTTAGGACTGTAACTGAAAATGAACTGTTTCAATTTTTTTTTAAGCTGTGGTCATGCTTTTATACAGAAAAGGGTTGTTTGTGGCAAGTTGGATGGTAACGCACATTTTATGTTCATATGGCAGGGTGGATTTGATTTAAATAAACTCAATTTAAATCATGATTTAAATCACTAGTAAAAAGGCTTGATTTAAATCAACTTGATCAATCAACTGTCACCTCTGTCCTGCAGCAGCTCCTCCTCTGACCCGCTGTTGCCTCGTGACACTCCCAATATTGCAGAATATACAGCCTCATGCCACATAATTAAGCTCCATTTCATGCTGAGGAAACTAAATTATTAATGTATTTTAAATAGAAAACTATCTTTAGATAAATGTTTTTTTTAAATTCCAAAAGCATTTTATTTAAATAAATTTGATTTTTAAACATACGATTTAAATTTTAAAAAATCTGATTTTTTTTATTTAAAAAATCATCAATTTTTAATCCACCCTGCCACATGGTCTATCTGAGACACAATAACTTGTCACTAAATAACCTCACACTGTGTAACAGGCTTCTCTCAGCAATGTCTTTGGCACCATCCCTCCTCCTTGTTTTTCTCCCTCCTTTATAAACGAACTTTCGGTTAGGTCTGCCAATCCAATTTGCCTTACTTATTTATTTGCTTTCCTGCCACAAAGACGATGGACGTGACTTTTTTTTCCCGGGCCTGCTTGTCCTTTGCAGAAGAGGTAGAACACCTAGAACGTGACCTGGAACAGATGACCAAGGAGATAGAACGCTTGCAGAACAGGCAGTCTGTCCTGCTAGAGCAGGTCAAGCAACAAGAGGAGCAGAACAAATCCTTAAAACAGAAGCAAGAGCAGCAGAAACAGAGCCATAAAGACCTGGAGAGCGAACTGGAAACCAAAAATGAGTTGGTAAAGCAATAGATTGGATGTTAGGTGATCATAGATCCTATTCTAGGCAACCATAGATCTGATGTAAAAAAAAATGTTGAGACTCTGGAAAGAGTGCAGAGAAGAGCAACAAAGAGGATTAGGGGACTGGAGGCTAAAGCATGAAGAATGGTTGCAGGAACTGGGCATGGCTAGTTTAATGAAAAGAAGATCCAGGGGAGACATGATAGCAGTGTTCCAATATCTCAGGGGTTGCCACAAAGAAAAGGGAGTCAAGCTATTCCCCAAAGCACCTGAGGGCAGGACAAGAAGCAATGGGTGGAAACTAGTCAAGGAGAGAAGCAATCTAGAACTAAGGAGAAATTTCCTGACAGTTAGATCAATTAATCAGTGGAACAACTTGCCTCCAGAAGTTGTGAATGCCCCAACACTAGAAGTTTTTAAGAAGATTGGATAGCCATTTGTCTGAAATGTTATAGGGTTTCCTGCCTGAGCAGGGGGCTGGACTAGAAGACCTCCAAGGTCCCTTCCAACTCTTTTATTCTGTTCTATTCTAAACTGGAATGTTTGAAATTTATCCTTTAGGCACAAAAAGACTAGATATGATCTGTCTGGTTTTGGCTTTGTCTTTTGTGTGAACAAACCCACTATAGATTGTGCAGCACACCATGGGTCTAAACCATAACCTTACATGATGCGTAAACCAGGTTGTCCCATAATCCACGCTTACTATTGTGATGTGACCTTGACTTACTGCTCGTATGTATCCACATATTCCTGAAACTGACCTTGCTTTACCCTCCTGCATTTTCCATTAGCTGAAGCAAAAAAACGTGGAACTGACTCGAGCTTGTCAGAAGCAGTATGAGCTGGAACAAGAATTGGCTTTCTATAAAATTGATGCCAAATTCGAGCCGTGGGGCTATTATCCAGTGGAGGTAATTCTTGGGAAAGGGTGAGGGTGTTCTGATTTTCGGCAGTCTAAAATTTTGGCTAACAAAGGATCCCAATTTCTGATAGCTCCCGTTCTTAGTGGGATGATCAGAGAAGAAGGGCTTAAACACATTAAGTATGTGCTGAGATTATTGGATTAGTTCTTCCTCTGATGATGTTACCTAGTTGGGTAATGCAATTGCAAGAAAACGAAGAAGCTCAGAGAGCACCAAGAACTCCATACTTCTTCCTCTCGCTCACTGCGGCCTTACGGAAGGAGTACTGAAAAAAGTCATTTTTGGAACTGGACCGAGTTTTCATGGAACTCTCTGCATGTCCAAGCTATGCAGCCTCAATACCCTCAACCTTGCAGGGTATCTTTTCATCCTGGGAAAGAGTGGGAGGGTAACACTTACTTGTAAGTCTCAGTGTAGTTAAAGCCTCTAAGACGGACTTGCTTGACTCCTGATGTGCATGTTCAAACCCCCATGTGCTAAGAATGGGCCATGTGTTCAGGAGGTCAAACATATAATTATCAAAGCTGGGGAAGACCACCTGAGCACTTTCTTCACTCTTAGATGTTCTTACTTACGTCCCTCACCTACACAAACTACTGTGTTTCCCTGAAAATAAGACAGGGTCTTATTTTATTTTGACCCCCCCCCCCCCCCGAATTAAGCACTTGGCCTTATTTTCTGGGAAGTCTTATTATTTTTGAGGTGCAGGAGGCGGCGAGCGTGATCATCTCGTGGCTGTTGCTGTGTTGCAATATTTTCTGGGAGGGCTTATTTTTTGGGGTGGGCTTATTTTAGCACATGCGCTCAAAAGCCCAATTGGGCTTATTATCTGGGGAGGTCTTATTTTCAGGGAAACAGTGTAGTATATGAGAATTCCCTGAGGAAGATAAAATCTGCGAAAGCGTCAGACGACTTGTCCAAAGTTTTTAGTTATTTGTTTAATTGAATTAAGAATATAGTAGAAAGATCTATTGGTTAAATCAAAGGTGAAATAAACTATCCAAAACATCTCATGGTTCAGATTGCTGGCTTTGCAACCTAACATCCCTGGACTCCTGCATTATTTCTCCTGTTTTAGGATGTTGAATTTGACAACACACCGGGTGAAAGTCCTTACATTGGCAAGGCCAGGTACAAAAGGAACATGTTTGCTATGGAAGGTTACATCCCGAGAAAGGCTCAGCAGATGCAGATGGGAAACCTGGAGAAGGAGGAACATCAAGAAGCCCAGCAGCTTAAACAGAATCTTCTCCAGTCGCTCGATGAACAGCTTGAGGAGAAAGAGAGGAAGATTAAAGAAGGTATTAACAGCTTTCCTTGTCCTACCTTGAAATCACGAGCCGCGAGCTTACGCCTCTGTGCGTTGGGGTGACCTCTCAGGAACGTTTGATTGATGTTGATCTATCAATAAATGAATCGAGTCCCTTGCGATTAAGATGACCTGAAATAGACAGCTCTTCATCTCACAGGTTTAGCCAGCATGGTAGATTCCAATAAGCTGCACTGAAATAGCTCCAGAGGGTATTCAGATTTAAAGTCTGGCTCTTTGGATCTTCTTTTTTTTAAAAAAAAAAACCTTTCTCTGATCCTCAGCAGCCTCTCCAACCCCATGTGTGAAAGAAAAGGGACTTTAAAAAGCTTTGGCAGCAATTATTATTTAAACATTAAAAATGTTTTGCTTTTCTAACAGGAGAGATATGCCTTTCACATCGCCGGCTTCTAATCCATTTCAACTGAATCTTAATTTTTCATTTTTTTTTTCAGCCCAGGAAGAATTGGCCACGTTGCACAACAAAGTCGCCAAGGCAGAGCAACAGGTCTTAAAAGTCACCGAGGAGCTTAAACAAATCGAGGATGCAGTCTCCCAGAAAAAGGTATGGACAAATGAGTGTGACAGCCAGACTAGCTATGCTCATCCAGTGTGCTGAGCCATATTTCTGCTTTGCCATTCATGTGTTGCGTTGAACCCAATACACCAAAGATTTTTTTTTAATGGTTTCATGCGAGATATAAGCTATTAGTCTTTTTGTGCCTAAAGGATAGAATTTCAAACATGGCAGTTTAAGGCTTTTAAACTGGGGAAGTGAGGACATGATGAGCAAAACATTAAAACCACCCTTCATCTAGAATGGGAAAAATAGCACAGACTTGGCATTTTATCTTCCATTTTTGTCATTTATAGCAATGTTGCTGAGCATCAAAAGACAGGAGACTGACCCAGAAACCCCCTGAAAGCTACAGTCCTGTGCACTTATATTTGGAATTAATTTCCATTAATTCAAGGAAGGTTGACATCTAAGCGGGAGTGGGAACCCCAATTTCTGAATTGAAATACATTCCAAGTTTTTGTACCTAAGCTTCTAGCTTGAGGATCTTTCATGTGCTCCTTCTTTCCCAGGTTTCTTTGGTTATACTCTCTGCATTTTCAACTCCAGGTATCGGAAGTAGAAAAGGACTGTTTTCGGCAGCAGCTGAGCAACAAGATACGATTCGTTCATCAGTTACAAGAGGAGGCTCTGGAACTAGAGAGACAGATGCAGAAACAACGGCAAGAAATGGCAGAAAAGGAAAAGGAAGTAGAAGGCTTGCAAAGTTTCCTGGACTCTCTGGATCCTAAAGATCCCAGATATGTAAGTGTGGACATATCTTCCCATTTTAAAACGGGTTGCTTTCTTTTTTAACTAGGATCTGTTCTGTCAAAGAAACTCAACTCGGCTTTGAGTTTTTGCCAGCTACGTCAGTCCGATACTTCTGTTTATTCCAATTGGTCTGCAGGAAGTTTGGATGCGGTTTGACTTACCCAGAGTTCCCTTAGCAAAGCCAACTTTTTTCATTAAGCCAAATTCTGCACTTTTTCTAGAGTCTCAACATCTTTTTTATAGTGTGGTGACCAAAACTGGATGCAGGATTCTAGGTGTGGTCTTACTAGGGGTTTATAGAGTGGTATCAGTACCTCACTTGATCTTGATTGTATCCCTCTGTTAATGCAATTTAGGATTGCATTGGCTTATTTGGCTGATACCGCACACTGCTGGCTCATATTTAGCTGGTTGTCCACTAAGACTCCAAGATCCCTCTCGCAGTCACTGCTATTAAGCCTGGTTTCACCCAGTTTATATGTGTATTTTTGGTTCTTCTTACCTAAGTGTAGGACTTCACTTTTCTCTACATTGAATTTCATTTTGTTAGATAGGGCCCAGTGTTCAAGTCTGTGTTTTTCAATGTTTCCAGTTTTCAATGCCATGGGGGTGAATACTTCTTGTCCCAAACTAATTTTTGTGCGCCAGGCCACAAAGCTCACAACAGAAAACCCTGTCAAGATTGCAGCCTTCCAAAACCGACATCTCTCTCCCCCCCTCCCCCCCCCATGCTTTTGAAACAAAGGAAAGCTGTTTCCTCTCCCGGAGAGCAGAAGTGCCTACTGCCACTCCTAAAGCCGATTGGCTGCCGAGGGCAGCTTCCTGTGTTGTGATTTAAAGCAAACAGGGCAGAGCCCGATTCGCCAAGACAAGCAGGGATTGGCACACACATTCCCGCTGTTCAAGCGTCATAAAGAATCTCGCACGATCTCTGGAGCTGGCTTCTTTCAAAACCACTTCCTCGCCCAAGTTGCAACTGTCAAACAGAGGACGATGCGATACGCCAGACGAGAAGGGAGGTTAGGGGAACTGCGTCCAGATTAGGCAACTCCTTCCGTTGCTGCATTTTTTTCTCCCCACAATGAATTTCACATGCTGAGCGGGGAGGGGAAAAGAAAGGCGAGACAAAGAAAGCAGTGTAAGTCCTCTCTCCACCCCACCCCATCAAAAGACTCTGGGGGCAGCTCAGCAGCTGCAGGGACCTTGGAGGGGTGTCGACAGCATTCAGCGGTAGATAGGCTGTAGAAAAAAGGAAGAAGGATCTTGTGTGATTGTGGGTGTGTCAACAATGGCCGAGAAGCTTGGTGAGTGTGCGATTGTGCTCACGCGAAACATGCTTTGACCTTTTTTTTTTTTTTTTGCATTGCTTCAGGGAATCTGGAAGAGTGTATCTGGAAATCGTTGCATTATTGAAATCGGAGTCATTACTGTTTTGCATTTTTAAAATAATTGCTGGATGTTCCAGTTGTGTAAAGGGACCGTTTGACTAAGCATTGAGATTCCTCGTTGGGGTTTTTTTTTTTTTTTAACCGTTGCTGTTGTTTTGGAAGTTGACAGTCCAAACAATCGTATATTTTTTCTTTTTTGCTATTGATATAGAAATAGCCAAATGCAAGATAGCGATAGAAATTGGTATTCTGGAACCCCAGTTTGAGGGAATCAAGCATGCAAAATCTACCTACAAACTATTGCAAATGTAGTACTGTAATAAAAACTGGGATCAGGGCTGTTTAAGTGGGCTGCACTGTCAGGAGATGTGGTTATATGGGAAAAGCCCATAATTCAGGTTAGAAAGGGGGCTGTGATCTTAAAAAAAAACAACCCAGTTACTGCATATAATACTTATGTTAGCTGTTGAAGGTATTTGGTTTCTGTTTTCCTGCGTTGCTTTGAACTGTCATAAAACATAGAATAATAGAGTTGGAAGCAACCTCAGAGGTCTTCCAGTTCAATCTCCTGCTCAAGGAGGAAACCCTACATCATTCCAGACAAATGGCCATCCAGTCTCTTCTTGAAAGCCTCCAGTGATGGAGCATCCACAACCTCTGGAGGCAAGCCGTTCCACTGATTAATTGTTCTCACTGTCAGAAAATGTCTCCTTTGTCCTAGGTTGCTACCCTCCTAGATGAGTTTCCATCCATTGCTTCTTGTCCTGCCCTCAGGTGCTTTGGAGAATAGATTGATCCCCTTTTCTCTGTGGCAGCCCCTCAAATAATGGAACACTGCTATCGTGTCACACTTAGTCTTTCTTTTTGTTAAACTAGACATACCCAATTCCTGCAACCGTTCTTCATATGTTTTAGCCCCCCAGCCCCCAAAACATCTTTGTTGCTCTTCTCTGGACTCTTTCCAGAGCCTCAACATCTGTACTTCTTGCAGTGTCTCAACATATGGCCATTCTGTCCCTAGGCTCATATGAAGGCCCAGAAAGCAAGCAAAGAGCAGCAACTTGACATGATGAGGAGACATTATAAGCAACTGGAAAGCCGCCTGGATAACGTGCTGTCCAGGATCGCAAATGAAACTGAAGAAATCCGGGATTTGGAGCAACAGCTCACCGATGGTAAGC
Source organism: Thamnophis elegans (assembly GCF_009769535.1). Classification (NCBI taxonomy): domain Eukaryota; kingdom Metazoa; phylum Chordata; class Lepidosauria; order Squamata; family Natricidae; genus Thamnophis; species Thamnophis elegans. Next base: position 36,396,157 of record NC_045556.1, on the reverse strand, counting down.
TTCTCCTTTGCAATCCTCTTTTCCGTCCAAAACCTTTATGACAAACTGGCCATGAGTGCCTCGGAATGTATGGGGTGCTGGCGTTGAAAGCATCCGTAAAGGTTTTGTTGCAGGAAACATCTCAGGTAGCTTGGGAATTGTCATCAATATCTGTTCGCAGGCCAGATTGCAGCCAATGAAGCCCTGAAGAAAGACCTGGAAGAAGTCATCCTAGGATTACAGGAATACCTCCAGAACGTTAAGAGTCAGACGAAGCAAGCTGCCGATGAGTGCAAAGATCTGCGGAAAGAGAGGGAAGCTTTGCTGAAAAGGCTGGCAGAGGTAGAGGAAGAGAGGAACCAGCTGGAAATAGTTGCCATCGATGCCGAAAGCCTGAGAAAAGTGAGTTATGAAGACAACTGTCTTTATAACCTTGCCATTACACCAGATAAGGATAGTATTTGTAGCTCAGGATTGAAGTGAGGACTTCTTGGTGCTCTCTAGCCTAGCACCGATGATGTGTTGTGGCCCGCCAGCGGCCAGCAGAGCTGGCAGCCGATTCGGACCGTGAGGAGGTTGGGGAGAAACCTGGGTCAGTCCTGGAGTCTGGGGAAGGCTCTGATGAGGGCTCTGTGTCGGAGGCAGAGAGGGGGTCAGGGCCATATGCCAGTTATCAGCTGCCTTCAGAGTCGGACATCAGTGAGGTAGATGAACAGCTGGAGCCTGTTCCCAGTGTGCGCATGCACAGAGTTGTCAGACGAAGGGAACAGCTAAAGAACAGGGGTCAACTTGGGAATAAGGCCACAGGTGGAGGATGAATGGCCCCTCCCAGAGGAAATCAAAGAGGAGCGAAAGGGGATGGGAGTTTGCAGGAGACAATTAGTTCGCTTAATTGGTTCATAACTCTTCGAGACATGGGCCTGGCAGCTCTCCAAGACTGATAAAGGTCTGTGACTGTAAATCTTTGAAAGACTTTGCTGGATTGAATGAGCTGAATTCACAGTCAATTAATAAAAGTAGTTTTTGTCGGGACCAGGAGTTTGCTTCATGCCCTTGGGCAGCCTAGGTCAGAACATGATGTTACCTAATTTGAGCAGCGAAATGCGTGCAAGGAAATAAGCTCAGAGAGCAGCAAGGAAATCGTGCCCATCAGATCTGCATTATGCAATATTGTGGATAGGTTGACAGGAAGAATCCAAAGGGTACCTTTGATTTCAGGAAACTGAAAACCTGGAACAGGCTCTCCAACAGCAGCGTGAACTCAACGAGGCCTTGCAGGAAGCCCAAGGCGAGATCAGTGCTTATGAGGCTGAGCTGGAAGCCGAGCTGAAGGCTCGAGACACTGAAGCCAGCCAGCAGAAGGAAGAGCTGGAGAAGTTAAAGCAGTTTATCCAGGTAGGCAAACATATATCGAAATAAAGGTCACCTTGTGGTCTGAAATGAAAGCTAGTATCTCTCCAGCTTTAGAATCGTCACTGGGACCTCCCCAAGAAGTGACATTTTAAGATGTCAAAGATGTTCTGGACAGATTTATTTCAATCAAGGCATTCTCAAATTCCAGCCTGATGAAGGTTGAGAAATGGGAACTTCATCTTCAGGGCCTTCAGAATAAAAATGTAAAATAATATTCAGTAGCTCAATTTGGGGGACAGGTTGCTTCAGTTTTCTTTGAAAGATTTGCTTTCTACCTATTTTCTTTCTGATTGGGTGTTGCAGGTGGAACAGTCTCAGCTTGGCAAGGAGAGGCAGGCCCTAGAGAATGCCTTGTCCAAAGCACAATTGTGCGAAGAGAGGGAACAGGAGAACAATCAGCTCCTCTCCCAGCTCAAACTGCTGCAGGTAGAGTATTTTTTTCTCCCAATTGCGTTCATAGCTCTCCTTCAAAGAATTAATATTAGCCCAATGAATGTTCATTGAAAACCAGTTGTGTGTCTGTCTTTTCCTTTCATTCAGGTCTGTTAAAAATTAACACAGCCTTTATGCTAGAGAAATTATTATTGGTTGTAATAACAATGAAGCAGTTGAATGACAAAAAAAAAGTTTGCAAATGTGCAGCCCTATTAATGTTCTAATGAGACATCTGTATGTTTTATTCTACGACCGAAATGAAAATAAATAAATTCCAACTTTGTAATGGTGCATGGTGATCTTTCAAACCTCTCTCTATCTCTATCTATATCAGAAAGACAACCACCTCTTGAGGCAACAGCTGAAAAACACGCAGGAACAACTGAATCACACAGCCGATAGCTTAATTCATCCCGAGGAAGTCTCAGCTCGTGTGAATGAACTCAAACAAAAGTTGCGGACTGGGGCCGAAATCAGGTGTGATAAAATCAGAAGAGTCCTAAGTTCACAGGTATCAGGCCTGCCCCAGTCTGATCCCTTAGGGAAGGAAAACCCTCAACTCCATGTAGTTGAAGTGAAAAGTATTTTTACTAAAAGATGCTTGTTGTAGTAAAGTCAGGCAGAATCTGATTTTCCCACACATCAGTACAAACTATTTCCTTCAGTCCCATCCCTTCTCTCGTGACCAGTCCAAATCCAGCCAATGCGATGATGTCGGGGTGTTTTGGGAACACTAAGGTGTTTGGGCTGGTAATTTTCCACACTCAGGGCAAATGGCCTTGAAGATGCCTTGACACGAACTGGTTCCATGTTGATCTCTTTTTCTTCAGCTGTCATCCCCCTTCCCCAATTCCCACACAACAATGCATACCAATGCATACAGTTTTGTTGCCCATTTGTCATCCCCATCCCTCCACCCTAGTCCTTTGATGGTAGGATGCCAGTGTGGCACGAAGCTGAAGATGGTGGATCTGACAATGGGAATGGGAGATCCTTCTAGAAAGGCTTGGGAAGTTCTAGTCCTAGGCAGCCCAATGAAGCTTCTAGTGCGCTTACACATGAGGAGAGGGATTTTGCTTTTGAATATTTAGGATGTTTAAAATTAATGAAGGGTTTTTCCTGGGGAATCACGTCTCACCAAACTTTAGAAATGTGTCGGGTTCTCCTTTTTGCCTTCTACTTCTTCTTTATCCTCTAACTTTCCCTGATAGGAAGCTCTTTATTTATTTTAGTTTATTGTTTAAATCTCCATATATATATTTTTTGCTTCTTCTACAACAGGTGCCATAACTCGAAGGACGTATTAGGGAAGAGCCTTGCGGAGCTGCAGAAACAGTTTGCTGAGATCTTAGCTCGTTCCCAGCAAGAAAATGAATTGGCCCAGGCCAGGGAAAGAGCGCTCCAGAAAGAGGTGGCTACTCAGCGGGCTGAGCTGGAAGAAGCCCAAGAAAAGTATAAACTGGCCTGCAACAGAGCTGCAGAAATCAAAGTAAGTGAGGGGGGGAGAGGCAAATTATAACCAGTGGGAGGAAAGGTCACTCAGCATTTTGTCAGAAATCTTTTTATAAATAATATGTTGTTTACATGGGGCACTTTTTCCTCAATTCTGCAACTAGTATTCTGCGGAAAATCTTTGGCTTGATCCTTAATCCTTACCTGCGTCTAATTAAACAGAACTCTGTCTCATTATATTTCTCATTATATTTGGCTGCTTTCCTATTCCCTTGCTCTTTAGCTACAGTTATGAAGACTTTAAGGCAACGGGCCCCAACCCTAAGGGTTGAGACCTTAAGGGTATTGCTGAAGATCAGAGCTCCTCTATAAAAACAGCTATTGAGTTATAATAAAAAATGACTATTAAAATTATTAATACAGCAGGAAAAATTGTAAGTAAGTGGGAAGGAACGGGGATGATACATTTCATTTCATGTTTGTTTTAGTAAAATAAGATTTCCTTCCCACTTTTTCTCATTCCCACTTTTTAAACTAAAAAAAAATTCCTGCCTTCTTTTTTTGCATCGCTGGGAGTGCCTGATATTGACAAGAAACACTTTATTAATACTGTTCACTGACTTCCCTTTGTTACTTGTATTTATCTAGATCCAATCCTTAGTATCACTCGCCCTTTTACTTCCTGCCTTTATCTAGATTAAATCCGAGAGGAGGCAGAACGAGGCTCGTGTTCAGCAGTTAGAGGGTGAAATCCAGCATCTCGTTGAAAAGCTGAAGAGCATGGAGGAGATTCAGGGCCTCACCGATCAACAGCTTCAAGAAGCTGATGAGGAGAAAGAACAAATCCTTGCTGAGCTGGAAGACTTGGAGAATCAGGTGGGGGTATCTCCTCTTGAAGGTCTACAAAAATATCTAGCTGTTGATTTGTTTTTTAGTGTGGATGCATTCAGTTGGAAAGATAGGATAGGATAGGATAGAGAATAGAATAGAGAATGGAATAGAAAATAGAATAGGAATAGAAATGGAAAAGAATAGGAATAGATTATATTATAATAGAATAGAACAGAACAGAAGAAAGCTTGGAAGACTATTATTTCAGACAGATTGGCTGTCCAATCTCTTCTTGAAAACCTCCAGTGATGGAGCACCACAACTTCTGGAGGCAAGTCGTTCCACTGATTGATTGTTCTCACTGTCAGGAAATGTCTCCTTAGTTCTAGGGTGCTTCTCTCCTTGATTAGTTTCTATCCATTGTTTCTTGCCTTGCCTTCTAGTGCTTTGGAAAATAAGTTGACCCTCTCTTCTTTGTGGCAGCCCTTCAAATACTGGAATGCTGCTACCATGTCCCTCCTAATCCTTCTTTTCTCTAGACTGGCCATACCCCAATTTCTGCAACAGTTCTTCATGTGTTTTTTTGTCTCCAGGCCCTTAATCATTTTAATTGCTCTTGTTTGCACTTCTCCTGCAAAGGTGAATCAGGGTTATTTTATTGTAGCTTTCAGTGCTTTTGTTTTGCTTTGCTCAGATCTGTTGAATGCTTTTGTGGGTCTTTCCAGAAAAAGTCGGAAGACGCGAGGGCACAGCTGCAGTTCCACAGCCTCAGCAAAGAGCTGAAGGCATTAAAAGAAGCCATTTCCGCTTCCGATAAAAAGGCCACGGCCCAGCTCTGCGCCGCCAAAGACCAGCTCCAGTCGCTTCATGGGACTGTATTCAAAATTAATCGGGAACGTTCCGAGGTATGGTGCTGCAGAAACTGCCCGCTCAAAATTGTGACAACTGAATGCTCATTGCTTACGGAAATGGAAAATCTGTGTTTGAGACCTGTAGTTAAGCAAACTTTATTATATTTTATCATTTATCATTATATGTAAACTTTATTAATTCCAGTGAATCCAGCAAGAGCATTAAAAGTCTCTGCAGCTGTTCTTTTGTAATTTAGTTAAATGCACAATCCCATCTGTAAAGCGCCACTCCAAATTGATTTGGCATTTCTTCCCTCTTTCCTTTCTCCCCCCCTCAACTGAAGGAGCTTCAGGAGGCAGAAAAGTTTTGCATGCAGGCCACTCAAACGGCTAAGGATCTGGCCAGAGCAGAAACAGAAATAGGACTTTTGCAGAAGCTTCTCAGGGAAAAGGAGGCGCAGGTATGTTATGTTTACAAACATGTTCCTTTTCATAGTGGAGCCCTGGTGGCTAAGGGCAGTATTGCAGGCAAATTGTGCCCACAGTCTGGAATTCGATCCTGACAGAGAAAGTTGACTGAGCCTTCCATCCTTCTGAGGTCGGTAAAATGAGGACCCAGATTGTTGGGGGCAATATGCAGACTCTGTAAACCCCTTAGAGAGGGCTGTGAAGCACTGTGGAGTGGTATACAGGTAGTCCTAGTCTTACAACCACAATTGAGCCCAAATATTTTGTTGCTAACCAAGACATTTGTTGACTATTGCCCTATTTTACAACCTTTCTTGCCACAGTGGTTAAGTGTAGTGGTTAAGTTAGTCACACAGTTGTTAAGTGAATCTCTTAAACACCCATTGACTTTGCTTGTCAGAAGGTTGCAAAAGGTGATAAAATGGGACACTGCAACAATCATAAATATGAGTCAGTTGCCAAGCTTCTGAATTTTGATCACGTGACTAGGGGATGCTGTAACTGCCGTGTGAATAAACGGCCCTGAGTCACTTTTTTCAGTGCCGTTGTAACTTTGAACAAACTAAACAAACTGTTGTAAGTTGAAGACTATCTGTGTAAGTCTAAGTGCTGTTGCTATTGACCTAAGGACTGGAGTGAAAGATTTACGAGGTGGGGGATGTAAGATGTTGAATTTGGTGTCTCCCCAAACCCTTAAAATTGAAAACTTGATGATAGTATCCATCAGAAATATCTATGGAGGATTCAGGATGATCCCACACCACTATTTGGATGTCTCCTCTGAGGACTCAAGATACTGCCTCTGACCCTGATCCTTCTTGGTTTTACATGGGATTCAAATTCATTCCACCAGCTTTTGACAGCATGTCAAAATCGGTCAGATCAGTGGACAGGAAGGACTTGGTTTGGGGCGCCCATGAATGCCAAACCTTCTCCACCCAAAATAAAATGTTTTTCAACATTGCAGTTGGAATTGGAAAAAAACAATGCCGAGACGGCAGCTTCGCAGTTTCAAAAGGAAGAGTGGGAGAAGTTGAACGGGCTTCTGAAGTGGCAGAAAGCAGAAACGGACCGACTCCGCCGAGCCTTAGACCAGGCTAAAAACGGTTTGTTTCTTTTCTCTTTGCTTTTCGGGAAAAGTGGATGAATTGGCGCTCTTCCGCGAAAAAAGTTGTGTCAACAGAATAATGAATGCGCTTAAAACAATAAGACAGCCGGCTTGCTTAGAAAAAGATACTGAATTTTTAAATTCCCTTGTAGGCAGCAGGGTGGAAATTGAAAGCATACTGAGCGAAATCGAAGGACTCCGGCGTACGATCTCTCAGCAGAACGATACCATCGCCAACTTCATGGCGCCACTCCAGCAGAGTCAACATCTCTTTTTTGTGCCGTCGTCATCCCAAGTATGAACCCCCTCACACCTTGAAAGAAACTTTAAATCAAATCAAGCAGAGTGGTTTACAGGGCTGTCCCTTCTTTTCATTAAAAAAAAAATATCTGGAGTTAGGAAAGCATTTTATTTCGCTTCATCCCACCTACAGCTGGCTACTTGTACACTTCTTTCCACCTTGCTAAGCCGAAGTAAGATAAATATTTTGAGTTTTCCTGAGTGGAAGTCCGAAGTAAGCCCAGCCAGTTCCTATTATCCACAGTTTCCTTACAGATTTTTTTCCGTGCAGCCTGGTTATATCTGAAGGGAGAAGAGACTCAGTCCCCAAAGAGAAGGAAAATTTCAACATTTATAGACAGTGTTGGGAATGCCACAATTTGGAGGACTTTCATAACAAAATGATTCTGGCCCTTTTCCTCCCTTTCTTTACCCTTTGCACTTACAGATGTTTGCATATTTATAGCGCATAAGTCAGCTTTTGTAGCATAGCATGTTGCCATATTTTGATAGAAGAGTTCATAGTTGTACAGTGTACAAAGTTGTACAATGGGTGTCTTTCTGCCTATTGCAGTGATCGGCAACCTTAAACACTCAAAGAGCCACAAAGGCCCTAACCTGGAGCCGACCAGAAGTCCGGTTCCCCCACCATAGAGTCTCCTCCTAGCACGGCATCCTTTTTCCTCCACCTGTCATAACCTATCAATAGCAGTAGACTTATATACCGCTTCATAGGCCTTTCAGGCCTCTCTAAGCGGTTTACAGAGAGTCAGCATATTGCCCCCAACAATCTAGGTCCTCATTTTACCCACCTCGGAAGGATGGAAGGCTGAGTCAACCCTGAGCCGGTGAGATTTGAACCGCTGACCTGCTGATCTAGCAGTAGCCTGCAGTGCTGCATTTAACCACTGTGCCACCTTGGCTCTATCAATTGTGGCGCTGACTGGAAAACCCGCCCCTTGCCATAAGAGACTGGTGTGCCCTGCTTTTCCCCCCTCCCTTGAACAAACTGAAAGTTCCTCTCAAAATTGTGGTGCCGACTGGTGACAGGGAGCTGCAGCAGAGCAATGAAAGAGCCACATGCAGCTCCAGAGCCGTGGGTTGCTGACCCCTGGCCTATTCCCAGGATCTGAAATAATAGTTTTTACTCCCTTATTTTTTGCCTGAAATGCTCTTATTGCATTGGGGGTCTCCCCTCTTGGGAATATTTGTCTCAACTCAAGTTGGTTATTTGTTGTCGTTTATCTTCTTTTTCCAAGGCGTCAACTCCTGCATCTCAGAGCACCAAAGATTCGGGCATTATCTTACAGTGTCCCGTGTCGACTCCCATGGTCAAACAGGACAGGAAGCTGTCCGAAAGCAAGAAAGCACATTATCCTGCTTCAAAAGAGTGCAGCTGCACAGCTGGCCTGCAAGAACCTTCCTCTAGCAGTAAGTCAGTTCAGCTAACTATCTTGCAAATTGCAAACACGCTGTTTCTTTTTCTGAGAGCGCATCTCTTCGCTCCTTGTGTCTTTGGGTTCCACAAAAAGTTTCTCACCTGTGCCATCCAGTGTTTAACTGGGATTCTGTTCACTGTGTTTCACCCTCATAGGGCACCAAGGTGATGGGGAAACCCGCCCCAGCGCTGCTCCTTGCGTTCTGCCTCCTGGATCCATCATTTATACCCTGCTGCCAGATGGCAACCCAGTGCCCCAGGGGACAGTGCTGTACGGCCTACAGCCTCCCTCTGCGCAAGCCCACGGAGGCCCAGTTGCTCCCACCTCAGTGGTCTATGGCTCACCTCCCACCGGAGTCCAGCTGCATTATGGTCTTCTTCCTGCTAACTATTCTGTGCCATTGGTTCCCCTGGGAACCCTTCATTGCAACATCCCCGACCACCGAAACTTGGTAAGAGGCTAGATAATTGGGTTTTTGAAATGAAACTCATTATCGATAAGAGGAGAAACTCATTATCTTTGGATTTTATGTTGTGGCTCAGAGATGGGCGCCAACAACGTAGCCTAACCCTTTTCGTCCATTCTATCCATCAGTAATCTGGAAATGGTTCATACTTGGCTAGGATAGTGACAAATGTGTTGAGCCTTTTTGCTCTAGAACATAGAATAATAGTTGGGAGCTTGGAGGTCAACTAGTCCAACCCCCTGCTCAAACAGGATACCCCAAAACAGGTGGGAGGGTGGACGTGTGGTGGATGGATGGATGATCGGATAGAAGGAAGGGATAGATAGCCAGTCATAGAGTCTCGGGAAGTCTCTGAGACGGCTCTGCATTAGACACAGAGAGTGGGCCAGGGCCATATGCCAATTATCAGCTGCCTTCAGAGTCAGTGAGTCAGACATCAGTGAGGCAGATGAACAGCTGGAGCCTGTTCCCAGTGTGCGCATGCACAGAGTTGCCAGGAGAAGGGAACAGCTAAAGAACAAGGGTCGGCTTGGGAGTAAGGCCACAGGTGGACGATGAATGGCCCCTCCCATAGCGAATAAAAGAGGAGTGAAAGGGGAGTGGAGTTTGCAGGAGACAATTAGTTTATTCCTGCATTCTTGCCAAGTATTGCGGCGTCTGAAAGATATTGGCCTGGCCACTCTCCAAGCCTAATAAAGGTCAGTAATTGTGAATTATCTTGAAAGATTGAGGGTCGGGACTTTGCTGGAGAGGAATTCACTGTAAATTAAATAAAAGGGGTTTATGGGGACGAGGACTCAGCTTCATGCTGCTGGGGAAGCCTAGGTCAGAACAGGCAGCCCCTTAATTATTGAATCCCCTGATTGAATCAGGAGATGGACTCTAGTGATGTACTTGGTCTCCATCTTTTGCAGGAAAATGAGATCTTGAGGCTAGAGGACAGCATAGAGACATTGAGGTCTCAGCGATACAAAGATGGGTCCTCCAGAACTTCTCGTGAAGCTAATAAAGAGATGGAAGAATTGAACCAGGGCATACAGGACTTGTTGAAGGAGAAAGAAGATCTGGAGTACCAAGTCGCAGAGCTGCAGCGGGTAGCCCGGAAGAGAAGTAAACACATGTGAGCAAGCTCTGTCGCAAAACATTTAACAACCACAATAAAATCTATCCTGAGATTTTCCTCTGCGTGGAAGGCTGTGGCACTTTTTTAGCCCATTCAGCAAGAAAGAGCCAGGAGATGCCGTTTAGCAAGTTTTTCCTGTGAAGCTCCTGTCATATTTGGAGCAAGCTATTTTTTCTTATCAGGATGACTTTATCAATCTCATACTATTATTTATTAATAGCAATAGCAATAGCAGTTAGACTTATATACCGCTTCATAGGGCTTTCAGCCCTCTCTAAGCGGTTTACAGAGTCAGCATATTGCCCCCAACAACAATCCGGGTTATTCATTAAATGAATAACTTTCCTTTCAGAGCTCTTGTTTAGCTAAAAATTGGTGTTTAAGGGATGGGGTCAATTTAGCTAAGGACGACGGCAGAAAATCAATGATATTTTTTGGTACCCATCTCCCTATCTTCTCTTTCTCTCTGCTTTAGAGATTTGATCGAAGGCCGTGGGGACGGCCTCACTGCAGAGCTGGAATTGGAGAATTCGATCCAGTGCCATGAAAGTATCATGGATGAAATTGAATGTGTGGAAAAGACACTTCTGAAGCGACGGGCAGAACTCCGAGAGGCAGATTGTCTTCTGTCCGAAGCTGCAACCGAGCTCGAAATTACTCGAGGAAAGGTAGTTTTAATATATTGATTTAAAATACCTGCTAGTGATGTCTCACTGTTGTTTGCCCTATATCTCCTTAGCCCTTCCAAGGGCTGAATAATAGAATTATTATTCTTTGACTCGTCATAGAAGAAGAATTTAATGTTCTGGCCCACCAGCGCAGCTGGCAGCAGAGGCAAACAGTGAGGAGGTTGGGGAGGAGCATGAGCCAGACCTGGAGGCTGGGGAAGGCTCGGAGGTGGCAGAGATGGGGCCAGTTGGCAGTGATCAGGTGCCTACAGAGCTAGACAGCAGTGAGGAAGAGGAACAGCTAGAGCCTGTTCTCAGTGTGTGCATGAACAGAGCTGCCAGAAGAAAAGAACAACTTAGAAATCATGGTTGACTTGGGAGTAAAGTCACAGGTGGAAGGTGATTGATTGTCCCTCCCATAGGAAATAAAGGAGGAATGAAAGGGGAGGGGGCTTTTGCAGGAAACAATCCATTCATTCAGTCATTAGATTCGTTTCAGGAGTGTGAAGATCTGTCCGTGAATCTCAGAGACTCTGTGCCGAGTCTTTTCTTGCACAGCATCACATTTGGAAAATATTTACATGGCAGCTTTCCAAGCTAGATAAGGTCTGTGGTCATAAATATTCCTTTGAAAAGACTGCCAGGCCTTGCTGTATGGGAATGAGAGGAATTCACATTCATTTAATAAAAGAGGTTTTGTCAGGACCAGGACTCTGCTTCGTGCTTTTTGAGGAAGCCAAGGTTAGAACATTTAATTCTTCTTCTTTGACTAGTCATAGTGCTTTTGATTCCCCCTTCTAGACAAAAGAGACTATTCAGAAATACAACACCGCTAAGCAAAACTTGTCTTGCACCGAGAAAGAAGCGGAGGAACTTGAACGACGAACTCGGGAGATGGCTGTAAGGCTTGTGAAAGCAGATCAGGAGCTCAGGTGAACATAAGTGACTTTTAAGAGCACGCTCTTCACTCCCAACGTAACAGGGCCAGATGGTGGCTGAGAAGATTGGGAACACAGCAGTCATAAAGCGTTCTTGCTTCTGATTTAACTAACAGTTTGCTTTTACGGGCGTGTAACAGTTGCTCTGGGGGAAGAATTGGTGTGGCAGGTGGCCTGTATATTTATGCACACCCATCTTTCTTAATTGACAGTCGATTTAATGGCTTTGATCATCGGCTGCCATTCTCCGTATTTACTCAGCTTCCATTTTTATTTAAATACGGTGTTGACTTCAGCGCACGTTTAGCCGTTTTATTATGAACCTCTCCCTGAGCTTGTCAAAATCAGAACAGCATCCCTTAAATCAAACAGCAAACTCAATTTCCAAACACGGATTCTCCAAAATCCAAAACAAGATTGCTCATGCCCTCAAGAGTGTGAAATCCCCTAGGTTACCCATGGTTTCTTTGCAGGAGTGCAAAATAGGATACAAATACAAAAAAGAGAATAAAAAGATGTCATCAAACCCTCTTCCTAAGGTCCACTCAGGAAAACGAAACAGATAAAAGCTCAAAAATTATTTGGTTGTTGTTTGTGTGTTCAGCGGTTCGAATCCTTAGCGCCATGAGTGAGCTCCCGTGACTTGTCCCAGCTTCTGTCAACCTAGCAGTTCGAAAGCACATAAAAATGCAAGTAGAAAAATAGGCACCCCCTTTGGTGTGAAGGGAACAGCGTTCCGTGCGCCTTTAGCATTTAGTCATGGCGGCCACATGACCACGGAGAGGTCTTCGGACAGCGCTGGCTCTTCGGCTCTGAAATGGAGATAAGCACCCCACCCCCCCTGAGTCAGGAACGACTAGCACAGATGTGTGAGGGGAACCTTTACCTTTATCTTATGTGTTTCATGGATTGTAGAATTTGCCTCTTGGATGTTTTAGCTCCTGATTTAAAAAAACAACAACCCCCCCCACCCCCCCCGCGAATTGATTTTCATATTGATTTTCAATTAAGAGATTTTTGATGACTGCCTTTCAGGTTGCTTCAAGCAAACACCCAGGATTTGGAACAGCACAAAATGGAACAAGAAGGAATTTTGAAAGAAATCAACCAAATCGTATCAGCAAAAGATTCTGAATTTCAAGTCTTGAGCCAGAAGATAGAAATATTGACCGAAAGGTATTTTTTAGACTGGCGCATCTGATGGACATCAAACCACTTGAGTAGATGGTGTTCATCCTCCCTTTTATTTTTTACTTCTCTCCATAATCTCCAATGTGCCTTTCTCTGAAAATTCCCTTTAAGACAACACGGGCACCTATAATACTATGCCTTTTGAGAGAGGGTAAACCGCCAATTTGAGCTGAACCATTTTGGCAAATATGCTGGCTTGTTTAACCGTTTCACCGAAGGGCAGCTTGGCCACCCTGTGTTTAAACCTTTCTTCCTCCTCTTCCTCCAAAATAAATATGTCCCACTTTCATTCTTTTCCAGCCTTCAGAAGCTGCAAACAGGCATCCAAGTGGCAGAAGGCAATGAAGATCACCACCTTCAGATCCTCAAAGAAGCAGAGAACATCCTTCTGAGCAAAAAGCACGATCTAGAGAGATTAAAAGATCAGGTGGGTGGAATCCTTCCCGATTTACATTTCCCAGAGATCGGAATGTTCTGAGATAATCTTGGATACCGTCATATAGAAAACAATGTTGAGACTGGAAAAGGCTGACTTAATGACCAGAGGAGTTTATTATTCACAAATACCAGTGATATTAGTGCAACTATTGCTAATAGAGCCGAGGTGGCGCAGTGGTTAAATGCAGCACTGGAGGCTACTTCAGCTGATTGCAGTTCTGCAGTTCAGCTGTTCAAATCTCACTGGCTCAGGGTTGACTCAGCCTTCCATCCTTCCGGGGTGGGTAAAATGAGGACCCGGATTGTTGTTGGGGGCAATATGCTGACTCTGTAAACCGCTTAGAGAGGGCTGAAAGCTCTATGAAGCGGTATATAAGTCTAACTGCTATTGCTATTGCTATTGCTAATATTTAAATTTACAAAGAGCCACGTTGTTGTGGCCTGCCAGTGGCCAGTGAAGCTGGCAGCAGAGTTGGACAGTGAGGAGGTTGGGGAGGAATATGGGCCAGTCCTGGGGGCTGACAGAAGCTCAGACGAGGGCTCTGCGTCAGAGGCAGAGAGGGAGCTAGATAGCAGTGAGGCAGAGGAACAGCTGGAGCCTGTTTCCAGTGTGCGCATGCGCAGAGCTGCCAGAAGACAACTAAGAAAGCAGGGTAGACTTGGGAGTAAAGCCACACTTTGGAAGTGGTTGGCTCCTCCCAGAGGAAACAAGAGGACACACCCTGGACTGCCCTGAAGTCTGATCAATAAAGACTTGTTTCTACAACTGAACGATTTCTCGTTTTGGCAGACTGCCGTTCAGCAGCAAGAATTACACCTGGTGGACCGATTGCTGGATCAAAAAAGGAACGAGCTACGTCACCTCCAAGACAGCATTGCTGAGAAAAACGCCAACTTTGCAGAAGCTCTCGGGAATGGGGAGGCGGAGATAACCGAAAAACGGCAACTAATAAAGGTTTTTTTTAAACTTCCCATCACATTTATAGCTTTTTTAAAAACGGTTCTTGCTTTTTCAATTTCTTGGAAGTTTTATTCAGAAAATCTTGTGTTAGATTTGATCGTTCGGACATTTCTGTTGTTTTAATCTGTTCCCGTTTTGAGAATTGTTCTCATTTTCCAAAACATTCGGAACACCTCTGTTTATAGAAATGGACCGTTCCGATTGCAAATAGAATTTATAAAATGTGTTAATTTGATCAGTAAATGAAAATTGTAACTATACAAAGTAAATTTAACAGCCTACCCCAATCACTCCCACATAAGCAGATCTCAACTGAACCATTTTGCTGAAGTACTGTTGTCACAACTGATGAAGCTACCTGGATGAGAAGTAAAACTTTTTATTTCTCAAAAAGCAGTCAAGTTGCTTTCAATTCTTTCTTCACCCTTTTCCTAGGAAACAAAGGCTTTTCTAGAAGACCTGAGTGTTCAGAAGGGAGAACTCAATGCCCAGCTAAGTGAGAAAAGATCCCAGCTTTCTCTCGTAATGCAGAATATCCAAAAAGAAGAAACAAAGCTACAGGATATCCTGGGACTGATAAAGAAGCATAAGACAGGTTTGGCTTTAAAAAAAAAAAACCAAAACCCTTTAGCCACATTTGCAGCTTTTTAGATCTCTTGGGGCTCAGTGGCTAAGACGCTGAGCTTGTTGATCAGAAAGGTCGTTGGTTCGGTGGTTCGAATCCGTAGCTCCGGGTAAAGGGGTGAGCTCCCATTACTTGTCCCAGCTTCTGCCAACCTAGCAGTTTGAAAGCATGTAAAAATGCAAGTAGAAAAATAGGGACCACCTTTGGTAGGAAGGGAACAGCGTTCCGTGCGCCTTCAGAATTGAGTCATGCCAGCCACATGACCACAGAGACGTCCTCGGACCGAGCTGGCTCTCTGGCTTTGAAACGGAGATGAGCACACAGACCGCTTAGAATTGTGAATGACTAGCACATATACTGTATGCGAGGGGAACCTTTACATTTACCTATATACCTACCAATATTTACATGAATGCCTTTTCTGCCATTCATTAGAACTGAAGCACATGCTGGAGACGGCACAACTGGGAAAAGAGGAGGTCGAAAATCTGAAATTCCAGCATAACCAAAAGGCGAACGAGTTGGAAAAAATTGAAAGGTTGCTTCTAGAGGTAAAAGAAAAACACTTCAATAGTTGTGGTTCAGTTTGGGAATCCCTGCCTTGAGCTTCTTGCAGATATCCTTGGTTAATCTCACTTTTCTAATAAGGAAAAAGCTGCATCTCCACTAATACAGGCAGGGCAAGCTACTGTATATAAACAGGGACCAATCCCCACTCTCATTGTAGCGCTGATGATGTTACCTTGTTGCGTAATAAAATGTCTGCAAGTGAATGGATAAGCTAAGAGAGCACCGACACATGACTTACAGTGTGTTTCCCAGTTTATAATTTTTGCTTATATTTGGGTGATGTCTTTATTATCTTATGATTTTGATTTTTAGTTACTCAGAATCTTGGGAATGGGCAGCATACAAATGATAATAATAATCAGTCAGTGATATTTGTGATACATTTTTAAATGTTCAGTTGACTGAGTTTCATGTTTAATAATCCCTTGCTGCCCTATTATGCAGCAATGAGGGTGCAGTGATCATTATCTCATCTTCTTTTAACGACCCATAATCCCTTGCAGGGTGGAGTCTGGGCAACTGAACAGAGCTATCAAAGTGTTTACTGGCTAGATGCCCTTCCTGTTGCCAATGCAGAGTTTTGTTCAGCAGAGATATTCTCATTGTGCCCAGAGAGAGAGAAATATCTGCCTCTACCTGGGATCGAACTCACAGCCTCCTGATCGTGAGGCGAGAGCTTCACCACTCCACCTCTAATGAGGATGCAGTGATGGGGGAGTTCAATTTTGGGGCAGCTGTCTTTATGCAGACATTTTTTTAAACCCCAGGAGAAGCTGGAACTGGAGAATCTCCAGCAAGCATCCCAACGCCAACGAGGGGAAGTCGAGTGCCAGAGGCAGCTTCTCCAGGAGGCCCAGCAGGAAGCTGAGCGTCTGACTTCTCAGCTCCACCTTCTGCAAAACCGCGTCAAGGCTCTAAACGATGAGAAGCAACAGCTGGAAGCCAGCTGTGAAAACCTAGAGGAGAAATTCTCCCAAAGCAAAAGGTGAAGATGGCAATTTGGAAAGAGATGTTTTCTGACATTGCAAATAAAAAAATCCCCAAAGTGGTTGTTGTATAGGAACATACAGATAGTCCTCAAACTTACAGCACGAACTGAAGATGTTTTGCTTCTTGTCCAAGAAGCTTCTTCGGTTCTTCTTCTTCAGAGCTGAAGAAGCTTCTTGGACAAGAAGCGAAACGTCTTCAAAGAAAAAACAACACCCAGTTGCCTTTTGAAAAAGCACCTGTGGCACAAGCGTGGATGTTGAGAGTCTCCACAGATAATTTGTGAAGTAAATGCGTGGCTTTTTATTTTGACAGAACCTTGGCCTCTACAGAAGATAGCAATAAAATGATTCTCGCCAGCAAGGAAAAATCGGTTTCGGATTTCCAAAAACTGCAGCTTGAAATCAATCAGCTTCACAACCAGAAAATAGTTCTGAACAAGGATATCGCCGAGCTACAGAAGCATTTGCATGGTACGGGATGAGTGTCTTGTGCGGGATAAAACACCATCAAGATTATGATCTTTTTAATCAAATCTTCCCCCTTGCTATTTTTCTTGGCGATCAACCTCTTGCTCAAAATATTGCAATTATTTTCCTCTTTAGGAAAAAAGGAAGAATTGGAGGTTTTGAAGACAGAACTGAACAATTCCAAGCATTACCTTCAGCTGTTGGAGCAGGTGAGTTTTGTTTAGATTTACTGTTCAGTGTTAAGGATGGGGAAATGTATGGCAGCCAGGAGCCACGTTTTTCCCCCAAGGATGCAAAGCCAGGCAACAATATAATTCCTCAGCCAGAATCAGACTGTAACCTGCTACAATGATGTTGTTGTTGTTGTTGGTTGCAAAGTCATGTCTGACCCATCACGACCCCATAGACCTCCAGGCCTTCCTGTCCTCTCCCATCCTCTAGAGTCCATTTAAGCTCACACCTACTGCTTCGGTGACTCCATCCAGCCACCTCTTTCTCTGCCGTCCCCTTCTTCTTTTGCCCTCCATCGTTCCCAGCATGAGGCTCTTCTCCAGGGAGTCCTTCCTTCTCATTAGGTGGCCAAAGTCTTTGAGTTTCCTCTTCAAGATCTGGCCTTCTGAAGAGCAGTCAGGATTGATCTCCTCTAGGACTGACCGGTTGGATGGCCTTGCAGTCCAAGGGACTCAATGCAGGAGTCTTCTCCAGCACCAGAGTTCAAAGGCCTCCATTCTTTGGCGCTCAGCCTTCCTTATGGTTCAACCTTCACAGCCATCCATTGCAATTGGGAAAACCATCGCCTTGACTATACGCCCTTTTGTTGGCAAGGTGATGTATCTGCTTTTTAGGATGCTGTCTAGATTTGCCATCGCTTTCCTCCCCAGGAGAAATCCTCTTTTCATTTCTTGGCTGCATTTCTGCATTTCATTTCTGCAGTGATCTTGGAGCCCAGGAAAAGCCCAGGAGCCTGCTACAATAAGGCATGATTTTGTACAGGAAATTAAAAGGGGGAAAAGAAAGTCTATTTGCAATTTTTCTCCTGCAAGCTGCATCCAGCTTCATGTGTAACAATGTCTGACTTTGTATGCTTCTGAGATATCCCCATGCATGAGGTTGACCTGCAGCAATTAATGAGCATCTTAAATCTTTCTCTTGCAACATTTCACTCTGGGAGGGCAGGACGTGAAAGAGGCTGCAAAGAAAAAGGAGGAGCTGCTCCAAGAACAGAAGGCCCTCAAAGACACCCTCCATGAATCTTCCAGGAAGTGTAAGGAGACCCAAGAGGCCCAAAGGGAAAAGGAAAACCAGCTACACCGACTGCACAAGGAGCTTGAAGAACAGGAATTGAAACAGGTCGAACAAGAGACGGTACATTCATCTTTTTTCACACTTTGCATTTGACTGATCCGCTGGCTGGATTCTTCCTTTTTGAAAATGAGCGAGTTGGGGGGAGAAAAACCAGAAAGGTCGATTCAGGAGGTGAAAGAAGACATTAAGGGAGAAGCCACAATTGATCTCGGATTTGTGATTTAGTTGCCTCTCCGTACAACAGCTACTCTCTGAGCCCAGTTGTTTAGCACTTACAGGAGTTGGTTTATTATTTATTTAATCCGTACCCAGCCTTTATTATTTGACAAATAACTCAAGGCAGAAAACATATTCCACACACCTTCCTCCCCCTATTTTCCCCACCACAACAACCCTGTGAGGTGGGTTGGGTTGAGAGAGAGTGGGACTGCTCTAAAGTCACCCAGCTGCCTTTCATGACGACTAAATCAAGACTTGAATTCAGGTTTTCCTGCTTTCTGGTCTGGCCTTCACTATTAGACCAAAAGAGTTAAAAGAGTTTTCAGCCAAGAAACATTTAAAAAGAAAATATGCCAGATTTTTTGGCCTTCGGGGACTTCGTCTTCTGTGGCCAGCAAGGCTTTCCTGAAGGCCTCTGTAGCCGATAACAGAGCTCTGGATCGATCCAGAGCTTTATCATCAGCTACAGAGGCCTTCAGGAAAGCCTTGCCAGCAGAAGAAGGCAAGTGTCGGGGTGTTTTTGGCCTGGCTACAACTGTCCAAAGACCAAGTAGTAGGGCAGCTCCACCCCCCCATCCCCACCCTAGCTTAATTTTTACCCTTGCTCTCTGGAATACGTGGGACCTTATTTAGGGCTTATTTTGGGGGTAGAGCTTATATTGGGTGCACGTGTAAAAATTAAGCTAGGACCTACTTTCAGGGTAAGTCGTATTTTCGGGGAAACAGGGTATTATGCAAAACACCTTGAAGCAGGGGGAGATTGCAGACCAGTAAAGAAACCAGGCCACCCACCCGTCCCAGTAGCCTCTTAACTCCCAAGCCAGCATAACTCTTGATGGTTTGCTTTCATCTAGGTCCTTCAACAGCTCAGAGAAGATGTCCAGCATGAAGAAAAAAAGCTGGCAGCCTATGCAGACAAACTGAAGCAGCAGAAGCAGCAGCTAGAGCAAGAACTGGAAGAGCAGCAGGGTCAGCTGACACAAGCCGTAGCCAAGGTCCACGAGATGGAGGAACGGATCCGAAAGCTCCAGAAGGGGGAATCCCACATTTCAGCTCTTGAAGGAAAACTCCGCAAAGCCTGTGAGTTGGACTGGGGACTGGGAACATTGGATGTATTTTCATG
This sequence comes from Thamnophis elegans, assembly GCF_009769535.1. Classification (NCBI taxonomy): domain Eukaryota; kingdom Metazoa; phylum Chordata; class Lepidosauria; order Squamata; family Natricidae; genus Thamnophis; species Thamnophis elegans. The sequence continues at coordinate 36,376,818 of NC_045556.1, read as the reverse complement.
AGAAATCTGATCTCCATTGAGTAAGAAAGTCAGCATGGTATTGCAGCTAAGGACGAGGGAGAGTGAGATTCAAACCCCAAATTCACTGAGCAACTAGTTGTATACAGTTCAATTGTTGTTTTATCCACTAAAAACATTACCTTTGTAGCATCTTTTTAAATACCCTGAGCTCTCTGCAAAGAAACTAGCATTTAGATATCATGAATTCCGCAAGATGCAATCTGAATCGGTCACCGGAACCCCAAGGTTTATTCTTCCAAGCTTTTGGGCTCGTACTGGAACTTCTCTCTCCCAGAATATGCGCACTGGGCTCTTCTACACATTGTATTTTTGTGGTTGCTGGTTGTGCGTAGCTTTTATTTGTTTAATTCGGGTGCGGATGACTGGCTATTAAGTTGTTAACTGTTGTTTCCTTGGGACGCCGTGCCCTCAGCTCTTGATAGGCTGGTGGTAAACCAGCACGCCTGTTGTCTGACAAGGGGCCCGTTTCACAGGCTTCAATTATTTCTCTGGCTGTTTTTGTCCCTGCTTGGCCAACAATCTTCATACATTCTCTTAGGGATGTCCTTCAGCAGATGAAAAGCAGCACTGAGCACACACATGTGAAGCTCTTGGTAAGGTTGGTTGGGTAACCAAGACCAACTCCTCTGATTCCAGGGCATCAGCTCTCTGAAAAAGAACAGAAGCTTCAAGAAAAGGCGGGCGAGGTTTCGTCCCTACAAAGAGAACTTGGCCTCTCCAGAGCCGAGGAGAGGCTGCTCCAGGACCGCCTGCAAGCAGACCACGTAAAAGCGGAGAGGCAAATTGCAGCCTTGAAGGAAACCATCAGGGCTCAAAGGGATCAGCTTGAAAAAGCCCTTCAAGTACGTGACTGTCTTTGCCAACCTCCATTCGCTTCGTTTCCATTTTGGGGTGTGTGTGAAAGGAGAGAAAACATGGCAAGAAATGAGGGGGTTTCTTGAACACGAGGGAGTAGCTGCCTTGTCCCCAGTTCTACCAAACTCTCTGAACACTTGGAAGATTTTTTTTATCCAAATAAGAGATGATGTTTAATATTTTGTCTCTAGTTTGAAATTGCTTCCGGATTTTGTCTTTGCAATGAGAAAAAAAAAAAAGAACCTTCGATTCTGCTTTTGTAAATTAGACAAGCTTATTGTTATAGATAGGGACCCGGTGGCTCAGTGGCTAAGACGCTGAGCTTGTTTGGCGGTTCGAATCCCTAGTGCCGCATAATGGAGTGAGCTCCCGTGACTTGTCACAGCTTCTGCCCACCTAGCAGTTCGAAAGCACGTAAAAAATGCAAGTAGAAAAATAGGAACAACCTTTGGTGGGAAGGGAACAGCGTTCCGTGCGCATTTGGCGTTGAGTCATGCTGGCCACATGGCCACGGAGACATCTTTGGACAGCGCTGTCTCTTCAGCTTTGAAATGAAAATGAGCACCGCCCCCTAGAGTTGGGAACAACTAGCACATATGTGCAAGTGGAACCTTTACCTTTATCTAACAAAATATACTCCTACCCGCTGTTTTTATTTTTAGGAACAGAAGCAAGAAAACTACCGCTTGCAACAAGAAATAACCTCGTTGGAACAAGTGGCCCGAGAGAATCACGAACGAGCCAAGCGGCTGATGAGGGACCTTGGCCGGATCCAAGAGGAGCACACACAACTCAAATCACAGGTATCCCCCCTGGAGCATCCGAATAGCCTCCCCGTTTCCCAGAAAGGTGACTGTCCCCTCTTGGCCTGCTGGCCAGGAGAACGGACTTCTTCCCACAAACCAGAATTAAGGTACAAAGTTGACTGCGCCCAGGTATAATACGCACAAGCGCTGAGATCTTTGAATAAAGCAGAGGAAAGGGATATCAGGGCTCTGGAGGTTCTCCTGCCAGCCTATAAATTAATACAATAATACAATAGCAGAGTTGGAAGGGACCTTGGAGGTCTTCTAGTCCAACCCCTGCCTAGGCAGGAAACTTTATACCGTTTCAGACAAATGGCTATCCAACATCTTCTTAAAGACTTCCAGTGTTGGAGCATTCACAACTTCTGGAGGAAAGTTGTTCCACTGGTTAATTGTTCTCACTGTCAGGAAATTTCTCCTCAGTTCTAAGTTGCTTCTCTCCTTGATTAGTTTCCACCCATTGCTTCTTGTTCTACACTCAGGTTCCTTGGAGAATAGTAGATCTCAGCTTACAAGTTAATTTAATGACCATTAGAAGTCACAACAAGACTGAAAAAAGGGACATGATCATTTTTCAAACTTAAGACGGTTGCAGCATCCCCAGGGTCACTCGATCACAATTCAGACTGACTCATACTTATGACGGTAGCAGTATTGCTGGAGTCACGTGAACGATGAGCAAAATTGACGGAGAACATCGATTCACTCAACAACCGTGTGATAACTTAACAACTGCGGTGATTCGCTTAACAATGGTGGCAAGAAAGATTGCAAAAGAGGGGGGGGGACTCACTTAACAATAGCCTCTTTTAGCAACAGGCGTTTAGGGCTCCGTTGTGGCCGTAAGTTGAGGCTTACCTGTCCTGTCAAAGGAATATAAATTGTAAAATGTGAAAGGAAGCATCACTAGATACAAATCATTTCAGCTGCTCACGTTTAATTAGTTGCATTGATTAGATTCTGGCATTCCTCCCAGAATCATAGAGATGCAAGGCCACTCGGTGGTTTGACATCGGTGTGGAATGACCGCTGTTGCTTCTTGTGTCTTAGATGAAGAACCAGGAGGAGCTGGGGAAACAGCAGAAAGAGCTGAAGGGCAGCGTTAAGCTGGTCAGGCTGGAGGTGAAGGACAAAATGAGGAACGGTTTGAAGGATCTGAGCCAATCTCCTCCAGAGTTATTAGAGGACAGAGAAGCTGCCCTGGAAGGGAAGGGAAGGCTTTGGAGCGACGTGGAAAGCCTGAAGGAAAACTACCCATTCACCGAAAGCAAGGCCAGGATGCTGTTTTTGGATGAAAAGCTGGACCTGTCCAAAGTTCACATCACGGTAAAGTTTTGTCAAGATGCAAAGTTGTACCACGGATCAGAACAACGGGCCACACACACACACACACGCACAATACTTATAGTTGGCATGAATGTCCACTCGAAGAAGGAACGTCTGCATCTTCCGTGCCAGAAAGTCTAGATTTTGCGCCGATTTTAGAAATCCATACATCCAAGCAGCTTGTTTCCATGTGCAGTTGGTCAGCAATCCCTCCTTTACACCACTCTCCCATTTTCGGTTTTTGTTACCAACCATCCAGGTTTATTTCTAATTTTAAAATATGAGATCTGTAAGAGACTGGAAACCCTTTATGGACTTTCTGCATGCTAAATATAATAACATGGTTAACAGAGGGATTTATAATATTTATTTATTTATTTGTATGTTAATGTAATGTTTAAGTCAACCTGTTGACTGCTTTTTCTTTTAGATAGATGGATGGGTGGGTGGGTGGGTGGGTGGGTGGGTGGGTGGGTGGGTAGGTAGGTAGGTAGGTAGGTAGGTAGGTAGGTAGGTAGGTAGGAAGGGAAGGAAGGAAGGAAGGAAGGAAGGAAGGGCAGTCAACAGGTTGACTTAAACATTACATTAACATCGAAATAAATAAATACAAATATGTGTGTATGTGTATATATATACATACATACATACATACATACATACATACAAACATACATACATATTTGTAAAAGGGGAGGATAATTTATTGCTGCCTTTTTTCCTTCCAGCACCCAGCCAGGGTGGATCCTACATGTTAAATGTTAAATTGAATTCACTACTTTTACCTCCTTTTGTTCATTACTTTTTTCCTTTTCTTAGCTCGAAGGCATGTTTCTGTTTTGTTCCATTTTTGTTTGCTTTACTATTTCTGTATTTTATTTTCTACGATAAAAAAAAAATCTAGAGATCTAGAAGCTTGGGTTTAAATCTCTGCTTCGGCTGGAGCTTCTAAGTAGAAGTCCGCATTTAAAATACCCGTGTGATAGTTGTTATGTGACAGTACACAATATCACTGCCTTTACTGCACATGTGATAGTTAATGTCTAGTTTTACCCCACAATCCACCCTGAACTAGTGTGAAGGGACGTGCAGAGGTGCCTTCTCTTTCTCCTCAAGTTCCTTGCCCAGGAGATTCTTCTCTTCACCAATTCTTTTTTCTCCCAAGGATGAACAGTGGCGTGGAAAGGTACGCCGGGAACAACTGCAACACCAGGAAGATCGTCTCAAGGTAGTGACGATTTAGATGTTATTTGCTTGGGATGGGGAATACCGTATTTTTCAAAGTATAAGACGCACCAAGGTTTTGAAGAGGCAAATTTAAAAAAAAAAAGTTTTTGCACTCTGCAGACCTCCCAAAAGCGGCAGGTTTTTTTTGCGAAAACGGGCCCTTTTTGTCAAAAAAAGGGGCATGAATAGCCTTTAGGAGGCTTATAGAGTGCTCCTGGGGGTGGGGGTGGCAAAATTGAGCAAAAAATGGCCCACTTAACAACTGCGGCAGGCAAGGTCTTCAAAGGGGGCAAAACTGAATTAACCAATGTCTCAGTTAACCACAGGCTCCCTTTTTGTGTTTCAAAGATTCTTTTATTACATTTTCATTTTCCTTTATACAATCACTTAAATACTGTGCAGTTAAAAAAAAAAGAAGCAATAAACAACTCATAACACTTCTATCCTACATACACCCTTCCTTCTACCCCTCCAACTTTCATTTCTCCCTTCCAACAATCCCCTCTTCTACTTCCCCTCCCCCTCAGCCATTCCTTTCTCCCCTTCCCACCATCTCACCCTCCTTACATTCCCTTCTCACTCCCTCTTAATTCCCCCCTCTTCTTTCCCTCTACACCTCGCTTCGGTGTATTTCTAGTATTCATTGGTCTATTTGTTTTGTACTAAAACAAAAGAAAAATAAAAGGAAAAGAAAGAAGAAAAAAAAAAGCAACAGTATCCAAGTGCATTCATTGTTCTGAAAATTGAGTCTATATTTCCACCCTCCCCCCCACCCACCCCCTGAACCCCCCCCTCCCTGACCCCCTTCCGACTTCCCAGGTCCCATTCCCGGCATCGTTCTTTATCAAGCAAAGTCTGGAGTATATTGAAACCAAATAGATTAGAAGTTACAAAATAATAATAAAAAAAAAATAATAAAGAACAAAAAAGAAAAGAATAATAAAAAGAAAAAAAAGGGGGGAACCCCCCCCCCAAGAAAGAGAAGTCAATATACTCTCTAACATTAACCTCAGCTTCTCATTATTTTTAAAATCTTAAACAATGTCTTTACCTGCTTCCGCATATAAATTTTATACCTCCCATCCTGCCTTTACCCGTGTCCGCATATATATTTTATCCTCATCCATTGCTCCTCTCATATTTACTCCACCCTCGTGTAGACTCTCCAGATAATCTTTCTTAACCTTGTATTCAAATAACAATTTATACAAAAATCAGCTTACATTCTGGATCAAGGTAATCTAATTGAACTTTCACTACCCTTCCATCTACCCCACGCCACCCGACTCCATTCATCCCAAACCACAATCCAAGAAAACTACGATCTCCGCTCTCCTCACCCCAAAGAATAGATCATGCGCAGTTTAAATTAAGATTCAAACAAGTCTTATATAAGTCCCATACAATATATGTCCAAATTCAGCACCGCTTCTTTCAGTCTCAATATCTCTTCATCGGTATACAGCTTTGTCATTTTATACCAGACAGGAGTCCTGAAATTTTATTCAGATTAAAAATTTAAGAAGTATTTTAAAGGCATAGCTGGATCTTTATTCTTTACTCTTCTGCCCTTCCGGAAGGGGAAAGCAACACCCTCCGCCTTGTAGCCACGTGTCCCGCTGCTTATCTTCTCCTTCTCCTTGTCTTTCTCCAAGTCCGGGTGAATCAGGAAGTCCCGCCTTCAGAGTTTTGTAGTAAAAATCTCGGGCTTCGCAAACAGAATTGAGACGATATTTTTGGTTCTCAAATGTGACTGATACCAGATGGCACTTCCCATTTATATTGTATCTGAGAATCTCTGAGTTTTTCAGTTAAGAAAGTGTAGTCTCTCCTTGCTCTTAATATTTGAGATGGTATTTCTTTAAAAACAATCAAGTCCTGTCCATCGATTCGCAGCCTGTTATTGTAGAACTTCTGTATTATCGCTCCCTTTTTGTCGTAAGAATAAAGTCCTAAAGTCCTTGCTTTAAATTTAGAAGGTGCCTTTTGGGTTAATCCAGAGTGAGTGGCAGAGACCCTGCTGTGATGGATCTCTGTCCAAAGCAGCCCAGATCTTCCCAGGCGATGGTTTCACTTGAACATTATCCATTCCAGGCTCAACTCCGGCAATGCATGTCAAAGCAAGTGGAGGCATTAATCAAAGGGAAGCAACAGACCGAGGGCACCCTCCACAGCCTGCGGAGACAAGTCGATGCCCTGGATGAGCTGGTTAGCAGCAGTTCCACCGATTCCTTGTTTCCATCGTTAAACTCCTCAGGATTCACAGATGCCAAGAACCAGGTACGTTGGCCCTGCCGTGCGGTTTTCTTCCCTAGTGTTTGCGTCAAGCGATCTTTATGGTAGCGTAGCGCACACTGTATGTTTATCCTGTTAAGCCTGGACCTTCCTTTCTCATGACACGTCCCACTGGCCTTTTTCTAAAGCTTTCCCCATTTTTCCCCTGGCAAAATAGATTTAATATAGCAGCAGTAAAAAAAACCAGCATTAATCCTTTTGAAAAGGTCCGAAGCCAGCATTATTTTACGCATTGGATATTTGCAAGGTGTACCAACTTGGGAAGGTTTGAAACCCTTCTTTCTCAAAATGGATGGAGGGCGTTAGGCCAGGGGTCCCCAGCACAGGGTGGCCCATGGTACAGGGCCGCAACATGCCAGAAACTGGGAGGTGCAAACAAGCGAAGCCCAATCTGTGGAATGGAGGCAGCAGAGGAAACCACGTCCCCTCCAGTCCGTGGAAAAACCAGTCCCTGTTGCCCAAAAGGTTGTGGGCCACTGGATTATACTACGAGCAGTGAATATAGTCACTTTAGAAAAATTAATTACCGTATCTTTCGGAGTATAAGGCGCACCTTTTCCCCCCCGAAAAAAGGCTGAAAATCTGGGCGCATCTTATACACTGAATACAGCATTTTTTGCCTCCCGAAACCAAAATGGCCGTGCATAGCTTGTAGGAAGCTTTTAAAGAGCTCCTGGGGGCTGGGAAGGGCAGAAATGAGCACAAATCGGCCCGTTTTTTGCTCGATTTTAAACCCCCCTCAGCCCCCGAGGAGCACTTTAGAAGCTTCCTAAAGGCTATCCATGCCCTTTTTTTAATTTATTTTTTTACGAAAAACGGGCCCATTTTTTGCTTGTTTTTGGTCTCTCCTACCCTCCAGGAGCACTCTGCAAGCTCCCTAAAGGCTTTTCATGCCTTTTGGGGGGGGGGGGAAATGGGCTGGTTTTTGTAAAAAACGGGCCATTTTGGGGAGGTTTGCAGAGTGCAAAACCTTTTTTTATTTGCCTCTTCAAAATCTTGATGCGTCTTATACTCCAAAGAATACAGTAACATCGCTTGAAGGAAAAACATGTACATGAAAGCATCCAAAATCCATTTAAAGTGTTGTTTTTTTAACCTAAAGAGCACCAGCTTTCTTATGACTTTTATAAAATCAAAAACCGTACGTGTTTAGTTAAGGTTTTGGGTTGTTGGTTTTTTTCCTCCCTAGTCCACCACAGCCCCTTCGCCCTGGACAACTACAGACACTTCGAGCCAATCTCAAGCGGTTTATCAGTTCAAGACGTAGCTTCCACAGAGCAGGTGAGACACACCCAGCTGTGAATGGTTTTAAACGTGGGTTGACCAAATTGAAGACTTTTAAGTCACAGTTGACACATATTCCTTCTTAGTAGCATGACAAAGGTTTTCCATGCCAGTCTGGAAAAGATCTTAAAAAGTCAATTGTGATGCTGGACAGTTGTAAGTAACCAAGGACAAAACTACTGCGGGCTATACAACAGTTCATTTAGTGACCGTTAACAACGGCACTTATGACCATTTCCCACGATCTTTGTGGCATCTCCAGAGTCAGGTGATCAAAATGCAGACGCTTGGCAACTGACTCAAATTTATGACGGTTGCGGTGTCACATGCAACCTTCTCAACGAGCAAAGTCAACAGGGAAGCCAGATTGGTGACTAACAACAGCAGGGATTCACCTAGCGACTGCGGCAAGCAAGATGGGACAAAGCCTCATTTAACAACTACACCTCACTTAGTAACAGAAACTTTTAGGCTCAATTGTGGGTGGTTAAGTGGAGGATTACCTGTATTCAGAGCCTGGTAAAATGCAGCTTCCTTAGAACAAATATTTCACGAATAAAATGAAGGAAGTTGTCATGAGGAATTACACAGAGGGAAGAGATCTGTAACTTGCTGCTTGGTACTTAAATTGTGCTTTTTTTGTTGTTGTAGAAAAATACTATGCACAAATGGGATTGGTGAAACCTGTGCCAATTGGATGTGAAAGTCATGAAGACTACCTCATTTATTTACAAGTTTTAACCGTCTTCGAGCCCTCAGGTTTTCCGCCTCTCTCTCGTGGAATTCTGCCACGCTGAAAGCAACATCAGGGCTCCACTTCAGAGTGGAGTGGAATCTAGGAAGAGGTGTGTGTCTTTCGCTCTTTTTACGTTTCTTTTTAACCACCGTTTAAAAGCAAAAAACCCGGCTTTTTTATGGGATAAAATATTTTGTGAATAAATTTTTTTTGTACAAAAGGGTTCGACTTTTTGAGTGTCCGTGCTCGATGGCCGTTAACGAGGATTACATCGATATTTCACATCTCAAAATCTCTTCTCCCTCCTTTATGCAGCCAGGAAAAAAAAATTATTTGAAACATAGAATTTTAGGGTGTGCGATAGCTGCCTAGGAGTACAGACAGCTGATACCCGTCATCATTTGCCTGTAGCAACTTATTTGGGAAGTTTTTAAAAGGCCAACAATAGCTCACATTTCATATTTAAGAATGAAGTAACACTTTTATCTTCAAACGTATTGTCTTTCTTAAAAATTAAATGAGCTAGCAAAGGAAATCAGAGCAAATTCTGAACATAAGGAACACTCCCGTAGATTTCCTGAGTCTTTATTCCCTGTTTCCCCCCAAATAAGATCTCCCTGGATAATAAGCTCAATCAGGCTTTAGCATGCGCTAAAATATGCCATTCCCTGAAAATAAGCCCTTCCTGAAAATATTGCAACACAGCAGCAGCCACAAGGTGACCACGCTCGCCGCCTCCTGCACCTCAAAAATAAGACCTCCCCAAAAATAAGGCCAAGCGCTTATTTTGGGGGTCAAAAGAAAATAAGACCCTGTATGATAGAAGACCCCATAAAAGAATTCAAAGTCTGTGGAGTTTCTCGGTCATCCAAGGCCATGGTTGTCCCAAAGGTGTTTTTCCAAAAGGCAACTGGACTTCCTTTTGTTTTTTTCCTTGAAGACGTTTCCTTCCTCATCCAAGGAGCTTCTTCAGTTCTGAAGTTTCTGAAGAAGAAAAACTGAAGAAGCTTCCTAGATGAAGAGCGAAACATCTTCAAGGGAAAAAAAAAGTCCAGTTTTGTCTTGAAAAAGCACCTTTGGGACAATCCAAGCCCAACTTCTAAAGTTTTATCCCCCCCCCCTTTAAAAAAAACCATTCATTTCAGCTGTCCCACAATTCACAACCCTTTTATTCTTCCTCCTCCAAGAACAACTAACACTCATTTTTGTCTAGATACAGGTACTTTATTTACAAATATTTAGATAATAGCATTGTTACATTAAATGAGTATACAGCAGCCCAAATAAATCCTGTCACAGAAAATGAAGACCTACTGTAATTTGAAAGGGGGGGGGGGGGGCGGGACGGACACAGCAAGAAAAGGATATTGCACCGCTAACAAGCTGCAGGAAGCAAACTGCCTTTGCCCAAAACTTTTTAAGTTGTGTCAACAGGTCATGGTCCCTGGGCAACCCTCGCCCCCCCCTACCCCCACCCCCACACGGTGCAATTCAAAGAGCAAAATTCTGTAATACCCATCTACTTTGAAAGAATCTTGAGATTTCAGGAGGGAGGGGAAAAAACTAGAGCAAACGAAAAAAGGGGCACGTAAGCGAGGAAGGACAGTGTGCTGGTTCTCCCCTTTCGCTTTTGCACACTGGAACGTGGCCTGGTTTTAGTGTCATCGAGGGCGTGTGTGTCTAGGCGTGGTCGCTTGAGACACTGCAGGGCAACAGAATCAAAGGGGCTCATCCTTTTCCCCAGCCGGGCTTAGCCACATCTTCAACCAGATTGGCATTGAGAGAACAATTAAGGGTGGAGAGAGGTTTGGGGGGGGGGGGATTCCATCCTACAGGGCCCACCCTTCTCAGTGAACCCTCTTTCAGGGATCATGGCAGAGAGGAAGTTGGGAAGAGTTATCAGCAGCTAAGGTTATGGAACTTTGTAGTGTCCAGCAGAGTCCAAACTCCCTCAAGAGTAACATTTGCCACGGTCCAGTTGGAAGAAGACCCTTCCCAGAAGCATACAGGTGTGCGACCCAGCCCCACCTTCTTACACAACAAGACGGGCAACGCAGGCTGGAATAAATGCAAGAGCTATCTTTTAAGGGGGAAGAGGGAAAGTGAGTTAGCACATCCTCAAGTACACAAGACCCGCAGTAACAACAACAAAAAAAGAGGAGGAGGAGTAGGGCAGAGAAGAGGGCAGAGAGGTCCCACGCTGGGCTAGCAATACTCTTGGTCACTGCATTAACGCCAAACGTCATAAAGTGAAACCGGGGTGGACAAATGACCTGCACTCACTAACCTGGCCATCTTTAGTGGAGCTGTACACTTTTAAGTTTCTAATTTCCCGTCCTCCATTAAAATCATATACACAGGATGTATCTGAGTGTGTAGCTTGGTTTGGTCAAAATTTATACATATTTACGCTTGGTTAATAATAAGGGCCCGTATGGGTAAAAATAGGGAACAGCGGCGGCGGCAGCCTCAAGACATGGGATATGAGATAAATCCACACCATGTCCCAAGCCGAGACGGAGGGGGCCCAGTGATAAGTGTCTTCCTCCCCCCTCCGCCAAAAAACCCTAACTACCACCACCAGTTTCCCAATGAAAGCAATCCACGCGGGATCCCGTTCTACCCTTGGAAATAGTTTCATAGCAAATCTTTTTTTTTTCCTTTCTTTCTTTTTTTTTTTTTGTTACTAAAAAGGACAGACCAGTTACAGATTGGGAGAAAAAAGTTGAAGCTACCAAAGTTAAACTTTACGAGAGACAAAAGCTCTGCGGAGAAAAGAAGGGGAGAGAGAGAGTGAAAGTCATGAGGTCCAGCATCAGAGCTCTGTTTTGTAAATCATGAATCGGTGACATCTATTCACAAGGACAAATTGATTATGGGGAGGGGAGAGGTAGGGGGGAATAAGGACGTCTAAGATTTACCATGCAGGGATGGGGGGTATGACTCTACTTGCCTTTGATAACCTGATTACATCTAAGTTTTTTCTCTTTTTATTTTATTCTTTTAGCAGTTTAGTACTGTGTTAAACTCTTGCCTCGGGAGTTTTAATTAAACCTGGTAAGATGTGCAGAGGAAAACGGAAGCAGCCCCACCCTCCCCCCAAAAAAGCACTGCTCTTGACAGAGGTGAAAGGTCACAGACAGAGCCGAGGAACCAAGGTCAACTAGCAGCCGCAGCCTTCTCTTTGGGGCTGGGGTTCGCTGGTTAGCCGCCCGCCCTGTGGAGCCGAAGGCTTGTGCTGTACCCCTGACTCTGCTGCGTTCAGGTCCAGGCTCCCGTCTTGGATATTCTGGTAGATTTTCTTGGCGGCTTCTAGGAACGCATCTTCCACGTTCTCGCCTCTGGGGGGGGAAAAGGACACGCCAGTGCTGTTAATTTGGGAGTTTTATGACCAATGCATCTATATTTATAGCTTGGGGTCGAACTGAGGGGTCCTTGGTGTTTCTTCCGAGCTTGCTTCCTTTGCAGATGTTTCGTTACCTAACTAGGTCACATCGGCCATGCCCGACGTGCATGATCAAAAGGGATGATGTTCCCTACTTGGGTCATGAAACATCTGCAACAAAACTACCATACTCAGAAAGCATCCAGGACCCCACCAAATACACCACTCCTGTTTGCACACTGCACTTCCCATGTTTTGAAGCTGAATAATAATATTTTTTTTTATTAGTCATAGACAGAACAAATTCTAGAATAAAATAATAAATAACAGATAAATCTATGATAAAACCCAATCTGTCAATTATACATGATCGAACTACACTAAAATCACAATCCATAAACTGTGTGGCCCATGGTCGGTTGCTTATGTTTTGAATAACTAGTGTTAGGTAAACATAAAGGTTCCCCTCACATATATGTGCTCGTCATTCCCAACTCTAGGGGGTGGTGCTCATCTCCATTTCAAAGCCAAAGAGCCAGCGCTGTCTGAAGACGTCTCCGTGCTCATGTGGCCGGCATGACTCAATGCCGAAGACGCACAGAACACTGTTACCTTCCCACCAAAGGTGGCCCCTATTTTTCTACTTACATTTTTACATGCTTTCGAAGTGGGACAAACAACGGGAGCTCATTCCGTTATGCGGTGCTAGGGATTCGAACCGCCCAAATGCCAACCTTTCTGATTGACAAGCTCAGCATCTTAGCCACTGAGCCACCACGTCCCTCTAACTAGCATTATACAAGTGCAATTTTAACCACCGGCACTGTCATAAATCGAAATGATTCTTCTTCTGCAAATAAGACATTTCGCTCTTTTGTTTTTTTGGCAGAGAAAAATTCACAGGGAAAGAATCTCCATTCATAAAACCCATTTCTTTCAGGTTAAGGAAACCTGCGTTTTTTTCTTTTTATGCTACAATTAAGAAATTACACTGACACAGCTTGCTTTGCCAGGCAAATGATGAATTCATCTATGAAACAAATGATGTTTTTTAACGTACAGGAGCCTACTTACGTTTTTGCACTCGCTTCAAGGAACAGCAAACCTGTTGGGAGAACGAAGTGCAAGTTTAACCTAGGTCGGGAATCAAAATACTCCTCTTTCGGATCTCACCAACCAGCAAGTCAGTGTCTCCAAAGTATAACAAGGTCCTGCATACAATTTGAATAGTCCACACATACATCAACATCCACAGGGCCTACATTGATACTGCTCTAAACAGTTTCTGCGCCATCTTTCTGCCGAGCGTATTGCAGGCTAACTCTGCCCGCTGCTAGGAGTTCGATCCTGACCTGCTCAAGGATGACTCAGCTTTCCATCCTTCCAAGGTTGGGAAAATGGGGACCCAGATTGTTGGGGGTGATAGGCTGACTCTGTAAGCTGCTTAGAGAGGAAGAAAGGAAAGAAGGAAAGGAAAGGAGAGGAAGGAAGGGGCCCTGGTGGCATAGTGGTTTGAATGCAGTAATGCAAGCTAATTCAGCTCACTACCAGGGGTTTGATCCTGACCAGATCAAGGTTGACTCAGCCTTCCATCTTTCCGAGGTTGGTAAAACGAGGACCCAGATTGATTTGGGGGGGGGGGGGGGAGAGAGGCTGACTCCGTAAACTGCTCAGAGGATTCCGTAAAGCACTGTGGAGCGGTATACAAGTCTAAGCGATACTGCTATTACTCTGGAGCAACTATACATACCGTTCTCTTCAGCAAATTGTTTGGCTTCCTCATATGTCACATCTCTCTGGGCTTCCAGATCTGCTTTGTTTCCTATAAGGATGATCACCTGCATCCAGAACAAGAGACAAAACGGGGTATTTAACAGAAATCCAGCAGCGGGCAAAAAGAGCTTGTCAAAAGCCTGGAATTGGGCAAGGCCAGAATTAATTAACGGACAATTTGGTTTCTCATTAGGCTAAGGAAGCAGTTTTAAGGAACTGCACATTATGAAATTAACACAGACGTGCTGGAAGAGGAAGTCAGAAGCCTAGCGAGCTACAATGACTGCTGTAGTTAACCACATCGCTTTCTAACCGGGGCTGTACAAAAAGGGAAAGAATCCCTTCCCCTTGGAATATGGAGCCAGAGAAAAAAATCACAAAACTGTCTCCCTTAAGCAAATTGTAATAGACTGTACAGCTGTTCCACCACAAGAGGGGAAGAGGCAGAGGCCTATTAGGAAAATAGAAGATATATTCAATTCTAGGGGAATGGAGGCTAAAATGTATTAAGAACGGTTGCAGGAACTGGGGATGTCTAGTTTAATGAAAAGAAGGACTAGAGGAGACATAACAGTGTTCTAATATTTGAGGGGCTGCCCCCCAAAAAGAGGGAGTCAAGCTATTCTCCAAAGGAACCTGAGGGCAGGACAAGAAGCAATGGGTGAAAACTAATCAAGGAGAGAAGCAACTTGGAACTGAGGAGAAATTTCCTGACATCTCAACCTGGAGACGAACAGACCCTAACACAAAAGTTTCTAAATTAGGACACTCACAGTATTTGGGTTAGTTAGATTCCTTGCGTCCGTCAGCCAGCTGCTTAAATGGTTATACGTACTTCTTCTACGAGACAAAAAGGAAGCAAACATTTCATCACATTTATAGAATGCCTGCTCTTTTCTTCTGTCTCTGAAGACAAATCACAGCAAGGGAAAGTCCAACTTCATCCCATTTGGTCCGAGAAAGATTCAGTATTTATGTCCCCCCACCCCACTCCCCCACCTTTTTCTACCATGTTTTATCAAAACGAGGTGTCTGTATGGAGGAGCTTTTTAAATCTCGATTTGAGAACGTTGGAAATTGTTATCTGGCTAAAAGGAGAGGTTTGATACAATAAGTCCGACTCCTGCTTTGTTCCAGAAGGTAAAGATTCCCCTTGCATGTACGTGCTAGTCGTTCCCGACTCTAGGGGACAGTGCTCATCTCCATCTCAAAGCCGAAGAGCCAGCGCTGTCCGAAGACGTCTCCGTGGTCATGTGGCCAGCATGACTAAATGCTGAAGGTGCACGGAACGCTGTTCCCTTCCCACCAAAAGTGGCTCCTATTTTTCTACTTGCATTTTTACGTGCTTTCAAACTGCTAGGTGGCAGAAGCTGGGACAAGTAAGGGGAGCTCACTCCGTTACCCAGTGCTAGGGATTTGAACCACCGACCTTTCTGATCGACAAGCTCAGCATCTTAGCCCCTAAGCCACCGCGTCCCTGTTCCAGAAGCCAGTTTCAGCTAAAAGAGCATCAAGCTAAACCACAGTGAGTTAAGGGACAGGCAGCCCTGGGTTCAAACCACAGCAAAAGGGCATCTCCATCACCTTACCTAGTGATATCATAAACCATAAGGGCTCCTGCAGCACCTCTGTAGTAGCTCCGTGTGACAGCTCTGAATCTCTCTTGTCCCGCCGTGTCCCAGATCTGCAGCTTAATTTTCTGGCCGCTAACTTCAATTATCCTGGTACCAAACTCGACTCCAATTGTATGGGGGCAGTCTGCCATAACTGGGAGGCAAAACGAAACAAAAATGAGAAAGCACTTATTACCTAACACTTCCGTTCACAGGGATCCCCATGAACGAGGAGCAGGCATGTCATCCCTGAAGGCCTGCTTAACCCACCACCTCAGCTAAATGGCAGCCCCAAAACCAGCAATTGTGTTTTTTTCTATTAATGTGAACAACTATTTTCCAACTTGTTCTACTGCATGTTACTTTATAGGCAAGGGTTCTGGCAAAACCTCCCCCAACTCTAGTCATCAGCATATGTATAAATCTTTGGTTGTTAAGCCTATCTCTGAACAAAAATTCATGACATTAAACCAATCATGATTGTGTATTACATAATGGAAGGCATTTTGCTTCAGTGAAATCCAGAACCATTCCCATTTTGTAATGCAGCTTTAATAACATAAGAGAAGCCTAACATTAACATGTTGGGAAAGCGGAGAGGATAAAAAACATGTGGTAGTTACTACTACAATTAGGAAGAGATGTGCACACTTACACTTCTTTTCTGTAAACTGATGGAGCAAGCAGGACTTTCCTACACCCATATCACCTTAAAATGAAGAGGGGGAAAAAAAAGGAGAGAAAAGAGAGGAATATTCAGAAATGAACTGTTACCATTGTGGCCTCGACTTAGTATCTATCGCAGAAGTTATCTATGGAATAATAATATGGAGCCATTTTTCTCCCACAAAGATGGTGTAATAATCCACGATCAGCATTCCTCCTTAATGAAAGTGCCATGCAAGCTTTTTTTTTTTAAGGTGGGAGGGGGAATGAAAAGTAGTGCATAATGCTACTAAGAATTGCTCTGGAATCTTTTTTTTTTTCCTGGTATCGCTATTACAGAATTTGTAACTGAAAGTCAGGAGGGAAAAGTTCCCACTTCTTACATTTCTTTGAAAGAGCACGGATGAGTAACAAGAATACGCTAGCTGTATTTCCCGCTCGGGAACGTAACGTACGTTTTCTACAACTTGCTAGGCATTAAAACAATGGTTTATATAATCACACTGAAAACAAACAAGCCACCTCGTGTCTGATCCTATCGTGTGCGCACATGTTTAGGCCAAGAAAGATCTCAAATCACTACAAAAGTAAACCTGGACTTCTTATCATAATTAGTACTTGGGGCCGGGATTCCTGCTTGCTTGTTGTAAGCAGGCTGGGAAAGTCACAAATGCCGATCCATGACCCCAGGACCCTGCAACCACTGTAAATCCATGCCAGTTGGTATGCCCCTTTTTCCCCAGTGCTGTTGTAGCTTCAAGTGGTCGATAAATGAATGTTTCTGAGCTGAGGACTATTTCGAAGCTGGATAGCAAGAGAGTCTAAAATCACATACCAGGAATGAGTGGTGTTTAGCCCTAGGAGACTATTCTACCAGCTCTAACGCGGAGTAGCCTTTACCCAATACGGGACACATAACAAAGATCAAAAGTGAGCAGCCCAGTAGCCACTGAAGGAAGTGTCTAAAGGGTAAATCATTCTACCTCACTTCCTGGCTCTGAAATCCAAAATTCTGGCCAGACTGAATTATTTTGCGTCTCTTTAGGCTGGACTGAGTTTAAAAAACTGAACCAGTCCAGTCAGAGGAGGCGTGACCAGCAATTTGCATAACTCAGTCTCAAACCTAATGGACAAGTTAACCCATGCTTGAATTCCCCAAGCAGCGCACAGGAGAACACTAATTCACCTGTGAAATAATGCAGCAGTCCAAGCATTAAAAATAAACCAAATCCTGCTTTTGGATGAATGGGGACAAACCCCTCAAGACCACCCAATTGAAAGCACCACCAACAAAGCGTCTGTGACTTGTGACATTGTATGCCACCTTTCCACCGAGCCTCGCACGCAGGGGATGATTTGACATATCCCGAAAATAGATCCCTTTTTTTGCATTTTACTCGTTGTTGGTAGGCAAGATCTTCTTCCCACAACTTCTATTATCCCAACACCAGCTGCAGTCAACAGCATCTGGAAGTGTGCTGTAGCAGAAATAATAAGGCGTTTCCAAAGGAGCTTTAGACTTACCGATAATGATGTATTTAAAGATGTAGGAATAGTTGTAAGGTGCAGTTGCCATTGTGGCACTAGAGAAGGAAAAAGAGAAACAGCTTAACATGATTATCCTTGGATCACAAATTTCCTGTTTCATTCACAACTCATAGTTGGTCCTTAAGAGAACCACAGAACCCCAAAAACTCCAAAGTCAACTGACTCCTTGTATATTTACTGAGATAGCAATAGCAGTTAGACTTATATACCGTTTCACAGTGCTTTAAAGCCCTCTCTAAGCAGTTTACAGAGTCAGCCTGTTGCCACCAACAATCTGGGTCCTTGTTTTACCAGACTCGGAAGGACGGAGGGCCGAGTCAACCTTGAGCCTGGTGAGATTCGAACTATCAAATTGCAGGCAGTCAGCAGACGTAACCTGCAGTACTGCACTCTAACCACTGCACCACCGTGGCTCGTAGATATATGGTCCTCAACTTACAACAGTCCATTTAGTGACTGTTCAAAGTTACGACAACACCGGGGAAAGTGACTTATCACTGTTTTTCACACTTACAATTGTTGCAGCAGACCGTTGTAACTCTGAACGGTCACTAAATGAACTGTTGTAAGTCGAGGGCTACTTGTAGTTTATGTTTACTCTGCAATCGTGTTGTACAAGTCCTGGCGTTGAGTCAGCTTCCCCTCTTCTTGTCATCTTCTTTTAATGACCCCATAATCCCTTGCAGGGTGGAGTCTGGGCAACTGAATGGAGCTAGCAGAGTTTTTACTGGCCAGATGCCTTCCCTGTTGCCAATGCGGAGTTTTGTTCAGAAGATATATTCTCACACAGTATAAGTTCACATACTTTTCACAATTTGCCCTCCAATCACAAAGATCAGTAGTGTGTTCGTTCCTTTTATGAATCCTACTTTAGTATCAGATTGCTGCTCCTTTTTCCCACAGTGGACACACCTAGATATTTCAGGAGATTCCATGCGCCCTTTCTCTCAATTTCCTGGCAGGATAACGGAAGAATTTATTAAGCAATTAAACCCAACACCATGCAAGGCTTACCTTGCCTACTCCCCATTATTTTAAGCCTCTTATCTTTTTTTTTTCCTGCGAGAAATTAACTGCGTCTTTCGCGAAAAAGTTTCTCAGGCTATTTACCTAAGTCTTGAACAAAGGTTTGCGCACATTTATTTAGGGATGAAGGGCCAAGCCTCATATGTAAGCTATGTTAGCCAGTCTGTTGTTTTTTTTAATGAGCAAGTTAAAATAATGAAGCAGAACTACGTTACCCAAAGCTGAAAACAAGGAAGAGGAGACCGCAAGTGAATGGAAACTCATTGTAAATGAATTATGTATTCCATTTCTACAACCAATTCAAGCAGAGGGGTGAAATGTTGTTTTGGGCAGGGCAGGCAGCAAAAAAACAAGTCGGTTAATTTTAAAGAGTGCAAAGCTATCTTCATTTATTGCCCAAACAGTAACAAAATAGTTTAAATTGCTTAAGGAGATTGCAAAACCTATACTCTTGTAGGTTTGAAAGAAAAATATAAAGCTGGCATCAGGAAGGGCAATGGAGAGAGAATCTGTTTTGGAGAAGTCAGAATGCAACGACTAGCTGGGTCCTTTCCCACTAGAAAATAAAATAAAATCTGAGCTCCATCTGATGGTTTAGGTCATTTCCCCTCCTCGGACGATGTGATTTCCCAAGCGTAAGCATCTTCTAGTAAACACGTGGCTGTCATCTGATTAGAATTCATCCATTCCATACAGTAGGGCATGGACAGCGTGGTGTGGCAGATGCAATTCCACCAGTGAGCCGGTCATATGAATGAAAGACACTATTTCAGGCCCTGTCCATGCTGGCAACATCTTAAGGCGCCGCTTTGATCATCCTTTGCAAGAAATGGCTAACAACGCAAAAGGGTCTTCTAGATCAGCGTTTTTATTTGCATTTTTATATGGCACTAAATCAGGGGTCCTCAAACTACGGCCCCTGGGACGGATACGTGCAATGAATGCTTGTGTTGCTGCAGAGAGTCTCCCCCTTCGGGGTCTTTTTGGGTGGATCAGAGAAGGGCAGAAATTCCTACTTGGGGTCTGCTTCAGCCTCCTGGTGAGGGGTTTTCAGCGAAGGCTGGAGGGAAGAGCCATTGGTGGCGAAGAACCGGAGGGCCTCGTTCCAGTGGGACTGCATCAGGGCCTGGAACTGGCTGACCATCTCAGCCCAATGAGCCTCCAGGTGCCGGCGCCTGGCCTTGCACTCCCGCAGGTCTTCCCTCTGCTTGGAAAGCCTATGCTCTTAGTCCTCAGTGAGGTGCTTCTGCTGAGCCTCCTTCTCGGTCAGATCCAATTTGAACTGAGCCAGCTGCTTTGCCAACTCTTTCTCATGGTGGCTGCTTAAATGTTGAGGCCCTAAGGAGCCCGGGCAGGCGAGGAGTGACTGGGAGGGGAGAGGCAAGTAGAGGCTGCCGAGGCACCCCCTGGACATGAGTGACATCGAGTTGGCCACACCCACAGTCACATGACCACCTAGCCACGCCCGCCTCCACTGGCCATCAGGTAGCTCATTCATATTAGTGGTCTGCGGGATTTAAAATTATGAATTTAGTGGTTCCTGTGGTCCCAAAAGTTGGTGACCCCTGTTCTATATCGAACCGATGTTTCAAAAAGCACAAAAGAACTGCCTTCAAATGTGTGTGCCCTCTAGCACACACCCTGGCGCAGAGCCAAAAGATATGCCTGTTTTACAACGGCAGGTTTAAGAACTCAAGAGGGGGAGGGGAGAAAAACCAACTCAAACAGCAAGCAAATGATGTCCTCATATACAGGTAGTCCTCAGCTTAACGACCATAACTGAGTCCAACATTCCTGTTGCTGAGCGAAAGGCTGGTCCAGGGAGTTTTGCCCCATTTTGTGACCTTTCTTGCCGCAGTTGTTAAGTGAGCAACGTGGCTAAGTGAAGCGAATCTCAAAAGGGGATCATGTGACACAATTGTCATAAATCCAAACCAGCTGCCCAGCACCTAAATTTTGATCACGTGACCATGGGGAATGATGCAACAGTCATAAGTGTGAAAAATGATCATATTCCCCCCAGTCCCGCTGTCACTTTGAACAGTCACTAACCCCTCTTTCAACAGCACGCGGCTCAAACCAGTGCATATTTACACAAACGGCTCCCAACTCTGCAGCGCCCTTAAGGTAACCCGAAGTGAACTTTTCTCTTTGTCGTAAAAGCGGTGCGAGGACTGCGCTGCTTTTATTTTTCCTTATGGAAATTGTGCCCCTTCCCTTTGGGAATGTCTGCCCAACAATACACAACCAGTAGGTGTGCAAAGTTCAGAGATTGCCATGGGAAACTATAAAAAGGTCAAAGTTCCCCACTCTAGGGGGCACTGCTCATCTCTGTTTCAAAGCCGAAGAGCCAGCGCTGTCCGAAGACGTCTCCGTGGTCATGTGGCCGGCATGACTCAACGCCGAAGGCGCACGGAACGCTGTTCCCTTCCCACCAAGGGGGTGCCTATTTTTCTACTTGCATTTTTTACAAACTGCTAGGTTGGCAGAAGCTGGGACAAGTAACGGGAGCTCACTCCATTACTAGGGATTCGAACCGCCAAACTGCCCACCTTCCTGATTGACCAGCTCAGCGTCTTAGCCACTGAATCTCCTGTTGGGAAAGTATAAAGGGTCTTAAATGTTCTTTATTTATTGAAGAAAAGAACTGTAGCAAGCCACTCCCTTGTCTGGCAGTAGCCACTGAAAAGACAGCACACATACCGGAAAAACGGACAAAGCTTCCTAGATATGACAAAACTATGGCAAATCTCCAAAGTTAAATCATAGACAACTGGAGGGAAATCCTCACAGATTTACAACTTTAGAGGATATTCTAGTAATTCCTGTCCGTGTCCAGGGATTGCAAATGCAATGCTAAGAATGCAACACTTGATCAACATTTCCTACCGTGTTTCCCCACCCCTGAAATAAACGCTTGGCCTTATTTTCGGGGAGATCTTATTATTTTTGAGGTGCAGGAGGTGGCGAGCGTGGTCACCTCGTGGCTGCTGCTGTGTTGCAATATTTTCAGGGGAGGGCTTATTTTAGTGCATGAGCTCAAAAGCCCAACTGGGCTGATTATCCAGGGAGGTCTTATTTTTAGGGAAACAGGGTAGATGTTTTGAGAACATTAACTGCCCCTCAGCCCAGGTAAATATAGCCAAAATCGGGATGACGAGTTTGCAGGTCTCAGGCTGGTGTTAAAAGAAGGCAGTGTCCATATTTTACTGCACAATCCTTTCTTCTCGTGCCAAATCTGAGTTTAACAAGCTTCATACCTTGGCAGGTGTGAATCACCAAAGGAGGCAAACAGACCGGTCAACCGAAAGCTGAAGTTTTAGCAAAGGGTACCACCCCTAAATTTGAAAGATATGCCCGATAACCCCCCTTAACGTATGATAGTAATTTGTCAGGAATCTCGCATTAAAATATTCTTAGCCCGAGCAGAAAAATCTGCAGAACAAGTTTATCAGTATACAGGATTCTTAACTGGTTTTTCCTTATGAGGAAGATGCTTCGTTAATTTGGAAAAACAAGCATGCAAAGTTAGTTTGTTACATTCATACCACGTTGTTGCAGGGAAGTGTAACTCTGCAAGCGCACACATGCTGATTAAAGGATAAGAGGTGTGCACAGCTCACCTTATGCATTCAGAGCCAAGTGCACAATCTCTCTCATTGAAGATCTATTATGGGTAAAGCACTTAACACTGCAATTTTTTTTTTTTTAAGAAAGAAATCAGGGCAATAGAAAGAGCAGCAGTCCTTGCCACTTTCAGTTCAGACTCCAGGCAAAAATTCCCCCGTTTCAAGCATTCCAACACTTAGCCTGCTTAAGAAGGACTTATTCAAAATCCTCAATCTCTTTTAAAAATCGCTCACTGGTCGTCGTCCCCCTCTGATGTAATGTGCACAACACAAGTGGCATTCACTGCACATCGTTGTGTAAGTCATGCTGTACTCTAACTTACAAATAAAAAGGCAGCTTCACAGACACAGCTTTCTAACTTTCTCAACAGAAAGAAGAAAAAGGCGTCCTTGACACCTTCAGGACATGGGAACTCCAGGACAGCCAAGGTAAAGAATTTAAATGAGGGTTAAAACATTGCTTAAACAAACTGTAGGCAAATAGACCATTCTCCATTCAACCCTTAGAAGGCACCCTGAGCATAAAACCTTGTTTGTTCATTTATTCATTAGATGTTGATCCTGCCTTTATCACTTTATAAGTGATCAACAGAACAGGCATACCTGATACCGCTTCCCCTTGCTATGCTTATTGTTTATTAAATTTATATGCTGCCCATGCCAACGATAACAGCTCAGTGAGGTGGGTGGGCTGTTATATGCCACCCGTTTCAACGACAACACCCCTGTGAGGTTGGCTGGGCTGAAAGAGAGGGACTGTCCCCAAGTCACCCAGCCATTGCTTAACATCGAGATAGGTGCCGTACAAATCTAATTAATAAATAAGTAAAAACACTTAGTTCCAAGGAATATGGCCTAATGCAGTGGCAGTCCACGAGAAAATTTTGGTGGTCCGCAGAAAAATTATTTGCATTTTTTATATTGTACTAAATACTATATGTCTTTTTTTAAAAAAAAATCATATTAGTGGTCCGCAGGATTTAAAATTATAAATATAGTGGCCCCTGAGATCAGAAAGGTTGGTGACCCCTGGTTTAATGCACCCCCTAAAGTTTTAACACAGGGGTGTCTTGGTAACTTTTTAAAGATTTGTGGACTTCAACTCCCAGAATTCCCCAGCCAGCACCGGAAGTGAACTCTGGGGAGTTGAAGTCCACAAGTCTTAAAAAGTTGCCAACCCATTTTTTTAACCCATCGAGGTAGGTAGCTTCCTGCTGGGAAAAGAGTGGATTGGAGAGTGAAAGAAAGAGAAAGAAAGAAAGAGATGGATATGGAAAGAAGGAAGGAAAAAGATGGATAGATAAGTAAGGAGAGAGAGAGGGAGGGAAGGAAGGAAGAAGAAAGGGATGAATATGGAAAGGAGGAAGGAGAAAGGGATAGATATGGGAAGAAAGAAGGAAGAAAGGAGAAAGGGATGGATATGGAAAGAAGGAAGGGATGGATGGATTGATATAGAAGGAAAGAAAAAAGGAAGGAGAAAGGGATGATATGGAAAGAAGGAAGGAAAGGAGGAATGAGAAAGGGATGGATATGGAAAGAAGGAAGGAAAGAGAGATGGAAGGAAGGAAGCCAGCCAGAAATCCTCCTCCAACACCCTACATCTATGCCCAAAGATCCCAGCTCCTCTAAGGCCTGGCTACCCCTAGCACCAGGATCCCACCCCCCCATCAGGCCCATGGGGGTCTGGGGCAGAAAGCAAGGCCTGGGAATGATGGAATTGGGAGGGAGGGGGCAGAGGAATGACAGGTTCTCCCAGAGCCATGGACAGGCAGGAACGGGAAGTCTCTGGGTGTGCGCGTCCCTTTCAACGGCTGGGGATGATGGGAGGCGCAGATGGCGGCTGGGCTGCCATAGAGCCGCGGGCTGGGAACGATGGGCGTCCTGGTCGCCATTCACCCCCCCTCTCCTCCTCCTGGCCTGGCGCCCGCGGGCGCTTCCTTTCCCTCGGCGGGAGGGGGAGGAGGGGCCGTTGCTAGGCAACCCGCGGGGATAGGCCCGAGGGGGGGAGCGGAAGGCCTGACTTTAGGCCGCCCGGATTTACCTGGGCTCGAGGGGCTGGTGACTGGGCAGCTTGGCTGGGGAGGCAGCGGCGGCCACAGCAGCGTTTCGTCCCCGGGCAGGAGCCGCGGAAGGCGCAAAGGGGGCGACGGGCGGCGGCGGGGTCTCTTTCTCCTCCTCCTCCTTCTCCTTCTTCCCTCTTTCGTCGCCGCCGCCCCTCCTCTTCCCTCACAGGCACCCGCGATCCAAGATGGCGGCGGGCCTTTCCGCTGGGAGTCCCCGCCCACTTCGCGAGAGGCGGGGCCCGGAGGGAGGCAGGCCGGCCCAGTCTCTCTCTTTCTCTCTGCCAAATATCCCCCCTCCTTGAAAAGGGGAGGAGGGCGGGCGACGAGAAACAAAAGTCGGCGCAGCGAGGGCGGGATGCGGCAGCGGAATGGGCCAATCCGGGAGGGACGAGGAGGTCGGGGAAGTGGTTTCGCGGTTTGGATATTTTTTTTTTTTTAGAGGAAAGCGCGAAGGCGGGGCGGAAAGGCCCCAGAGCGCCTGCGTTAAGGGAGAGGCGTGGGGGAGAGAGAGCCGGTTCTTGTTTGGGAGGCTTAAAACGAGACGCGTGCGCAGACTGGAGAGGGGGCACGCACGCGCAGATGGGGAGGAGCCAGGTGACACAAATGGGCGGGGATTTTTTTTAAATGTCACGGAGTTTGGCCAATGAACTCCGTCGTAATCGTTCTGGCTCCGCCCACTCGCTTAGGCCCTCCCCTTTGGCTTGTATTCAACAGGGAACTCTTCCCCTGCTTGACCAGTTGAATTTCTATCTGCAATCTTGACTACTTGCTAGTCAGGATTTTTTTTGGGGGCGGGGGGGAGCGCTGTCCCAGGACATACTTTTAAAAAGTTATTTTATCATTCCTAAAGTTAACACATAAAACATTTATTAATGACTTGGAAATGAAGAGGATTCGAACTCACAACCGCATCAAACAGGAGCCCTTGCGAGACTATGTAGTAAAATGTCGATTAATAAATGAATAATAAAATTCCTTTGCTTGGAGCTCTAGCCTTCTACGCGGGTTAGTAGCACAGCTTCATGCACGGTGCAAAACCCCAAGCACACGTGAATCACTCGCTAGGCGACCAAGATCGTGTGAATCCGACTCGGGGCTTTTCTGGTTCACGAATAAAACTTAAGCAACGAAGAAACGAAAAAAGAAGTGCAAGTGCACCACTTTTCTTTCGCCACGAGATGGCAGCATTGCTCTATGATTGGGAAAGGCAGGCGGAGGGGGGGGGAACCCGCCTTCCTCTTTTCAAAGGGGAAGAAAATAAAAGTTTAAACGGATTAAAAGAATATTACACAGTTGTGCACAGTTGTCGCCTCACAATCAGGAGGTTGTGAGTTCGATCCTAGGTAGAGGTAGGGTCTTCTGCTTGGGTTGGACTAGATGACCTTTAAGGTCCCTTCCAACTCTGTTAATCTGTTAAATCAACCCGCAAGTGTCTTGAATTCAGTGGAAGATGCACTCCATGAGAATCAAGCATGCGCAAAGAGAGGGAAGACAAAGGGGAGGAGCCAGTTCCCCGAAGCAAAAAAAAAAGATTTTAAAAAAAGTTGAGGAACTGCATCCGCAGTAGTTCTGACTCCGCCCACTCGTTTAGCCCCTCCCCTTCAGCTTGCATCCAACACGGAACTCCTTCAGTAGTTGATTTTTTGCCTGGGGTACATAAAAATCATTTTATTATTCATAAGCTTAACACATAAAGCGTTGATTTATTTATGCATTGGTCAGTGGCTAAGACACTGAGTTTGTCGATCAGAAAGGTCGGTGGTTCGAATCCCCAGTACGGGTCTCCTGCGTGAGCAGGGGGTTAGACTAGATGACCCCCAAGGTCCCTTCCAACTCTGTCACTGTTTACTGATCCTGATCAGTATTCGAACTCAAAGTCGCATCAAGCAGGAGCCCCCTTGGGAGACTATATAATAAAATGTTGATTAATAAAATAATAATAAAATCCCTAATCCCTGAGTATTTACTGGCCAGATGCCCTTCCTGTCGCCAATGTGGAGTTTTGTTCAACAGATCTATTCTCAGTGTGCCCAGAGAGAGAGAGAGAGATCTGCCTCTACCTAGAATCAAACTCACAGCCTCCGGATTGCGAAGCAAGAGTTCCACCTCTGGGCCACCGTAGCAAGTTTAATGCACTGTGTTACTAACACAGTTGTTAAGCGACTCCGGGATCCCCACTGACTTTGCTTGTCAGACGGTCGCAAAAGGGGATCATCACCACCTCACCCAGACACTGCGACCGTCATAAATATGAACCAGTTGCCCAGCGTCCGATTTTTGATCTCATGATCGCGGCAGTGGTCATAAGAGTGAAAAACAGCAGTCAAAAAATCCCTTTAAAGTTGAGGATTATTAAGGACAAAGGCATTCCAAGATCTTGGCCTAAGAACCTGACTTCTCAAACAATTCCAAAATGTGTATTTTTTCGGGCAAGTACAGCAGTTTCTATTGCTCTTTGGAGTCTGCGGAGTCAAAACTCGTGCAATTTTCCTATGATCAGACAAAGGGCTTGTTGCCTCAGAAATTGTTCGACAAATAAAGCTATTGTTGTTCCCAAAAGCTTCTACTTCTTCGTGGAGCCAGAGGCACACAAAGACTTTCAGAGAAGGAACAATGTTGTATTATCTGCACATTTGCCTATTGCACATTTATTTGTGTGCGAAGCGGTTGGGTGCTTCACCTGCCGAACAAAATGGGAAAAGTTCCCCGGCGTTTAGTGAAACGAAGAATGGTTGCAGGAATTGGGTATGTCTGATTGAATGACGTGGTGGCTCAGTGGCTAAGACGCTGAGCTTGCCGATCAGAAAGGTCGGCAGTTCAGCGGTTCGAATCCCTAGCACTGCGTAATGGACCGAGAAGGTCTTGGTCACCCCACATTTTTTAAAAAATGTTTTTAGATTAACAGAGTTGGAAGGGACCTTATAGGTCATCTAGTCCAACCCCCTGCCCAAGCAGGAGATCCTACACCATTTTTGACAAATGGCAGTCCAATCTCTTCTTGAAAGCCTCCAGTGAACTTCCAAAAGGAACTTCTGTTCCATAGGTTGATGGTTCTCACTGTCAGAAAATTCCTCTTTATTTCCAGGTTGAATCTCTGCTTGGTCAGTTTCCATCCATTCTTCCTTGTCTGGCCTTCGGGTGCTTTGGAAAATAGCTTGCCCCCTCCCTCCTCTCTGGGACAGCTCCTCAAATATTGGAAGATGCTATCCTGTCTCCTCTAGTCCTTCTCTTCTCTAGACTAGCCATGCCCAGTTCCTGCAACTGTTCATTGTATGTTTTAGCCACCAGTCCCCTCATCATTTCTTCTCTGCACTCTTTCTAGAGTCTCAATATCCTTTACAGATTAACAGAGTTGGAAGGGACTTTGTAGGTCATCTAGTCCAACCCCCCTACCCAGGCAGAGAACCCTATACCATTTCTGACAGGTGGCAGCCCAATCTCTTCTTGAAAGCTCCCAGTGATGAAGCTCCCACAACTCCTGAAAGCAACTTCTGTTCCATGGGTTGATTGTTCTCACTGTCAGAAAGTTCCTCCTTATTTCCAGGTTGAAATAAGCCCCTCAAATATTGGAAGACTGTTCTCCTGTCTCCCCTGGTCCTTCTCTTCAGTAGACTAGCCAAGCCCAGTTCCTGCAACCGTTCCTCGTATGTTTTAGCCTACAGCAACTGCAGCCAGAAATGGCCATATATAAAATTGTTGGGTATGGTATATCTAATGAAGAGAGTCGTGAAAAAGAGTGATTAACTTTGGAGAATTCTTTAGACTGCTCTTCCTTTTGTGAGAGTGTCTGCATGCCTTTCCCACTGTTCTTGGGCTTGTAATGTGGTTCCTCCAGAAAAGTTCCTTTTGAAGTTGGATCCTCCTTTTTTTTCTTTCTTTCCTTCCTCTTCTGCGAAGTGACTCACTCTTTCCAAGTTATTCCTCCGACGTTCTGAGGTTAACCATAAAAAGGGAAGCTTTGGTCAGAAGAAACATTGTATTGTATTGTATTGTATTGTATTGTATTGTATTGTATTGTATTGTATTGTATTGTATTGTATTGTATTGTATTATTTGTATGGCGCCCTTCTCCGGGAGGACTCAGGGCGGCAAACAATTCAAAGGGGGAAAAAAGGGGAACATAAAAGACAAAATACAAATAATAAAAGTAGACAACAGTCGCACAACCATACATGTCGAGAGGGGAGGGAACTCATCACCCCCAGGCCTGCAGGCAAAGCCAGGTTTTGACGGCTTTTCGGAAGGCCTGGAGAGAGGTGAGGGTCCGAATCCCTGCGGGGAGTTCATTCCAGAGGGCCGGAGCTGCCACAGAGAAGGCCCTCCCCCGGGTAATAGCCAGGTGGCATTGGCTGGTAGATGGCACCCGGGGGAGGCCAAACCTGTGAGATCTAATGGGTCTGTGGGAGGTAATTGGCAGCAGGCGGTCTCTCAAGATCCATCTGGGTTCAGTTCCAAGTGGGGAGAAAGACACTGGAAACATGGAAGCTGCTTGGAAAGATGGTTTAAAGAATAACAGAGTTGGGAGAGACCTTGGAGATTATCTAGTCCAACCCCCTGCTCAAGCAGGAGACCCTATGCCATTTCAGACAAGTGGCTGACCAATCTCTTCTTGAAAACCTTCAGTGTTGGAGCATTCACAACTTCTGGTGGGAAGTTGTTCCATTGATTAATTGTTCTCGCTGTCAGGAAATTTCTCCTTAGTTCTAAGTTGCTTCTCTCCTTGCTTAGTTTCCACCCATTGCTTCTGTCCTGCCTTCTGGCCCTTTGGAGAATATCAAACTAGAGCTGGAAGCGGTCTTGGAGGTCATCTAGATTCTAGTCCAATACTGGAGGTTTTTAAGAAGATATTGGATAACAACCTCTTCTTTAAAACCTCCATTTTTGGAGCATTCACAACTTCTGGAGGCAAGTTATTCCAGTCATTAATTGTTCTCCCTGTCAGGAAGTTTCTCCTCAGTTCTAAATTGCTTCTCCCCTTGATTAATTTCCACCCATTGCTTCTTGAACTCCCCTCGGGTGCTTTGGGGAATAGTTTGACTCCCTCTTCTTTGGGGCATCCCCTGAGATTTTAGAAGACAGCTATCTTGTCTCCCCTAGTCCTTCTTTTCATAGACATCATTCCCAGTTCCTGCAACCGTTCTTCCTAGGTTTTGGCCTCCAGTCCCCTAATCCTCTTTCATTTCGCCTTACTACCAACTTGATTTTCTCCATGATTAGTTCCCGGAGTTGAAACATCGCCGGTATCCTGCCCAGCCTCCGCCCCGGAGCCGCTTCTACGTCGCCTGCAGCCTCCAGAGCGCAGGGCGGAGCGCAGGGCGGAGGAGGAGAAGCGGGGTGTGTGTGTGTGTGTGTGTGTGCTATGCCCTACCCCTCCCAACCCAGCCCAGCCCAGTCCGCTCTTTCTCCCTTTCTCTGCCGTCTCCGCCGCCTGGGATTCTTGCACAGCCGCCGTTTGCTTCATCCACTGCCCAGCTAGGTAGGATCCCAGGAAAAAAAAACCCAAAAGGTTGGGGAGACCCAGCGGGGAAACGGGGGAAGCGCCCCCACACTTCCGATGGGGACGCTGCGCTTGGGCTACGCCGGGGGTCCTTTTTTCCAGCTCGCGAAGGGGGCCCGGGCAAAGGAGGGGAAGCGGGAATGGGGGAGGAGATGGAGATGGAGAGATTTGGGGAGGGAGGTGAAGAGGGATTGGGGAGGTGTGGCGTTCGTGGGGAGCGAGGGGGGAGGGAAGGAAGGAAGGAAGGAAGAAAGAAAGAAAGAAAGAAAGAAAAAAGAAAGAAAAAAGAAAGAGTACAGATGGGACCTTTTGCTAAAGGAGCGCTACGGTGTCTGTCTGGTTTTGAGCGCCCAATCAGGTATTGGAGGCTGGAAAGTTGGGGGGTGTCGGTGGAACGGAGCGCTACTTCGACTGAGGATGAGGGGAATTCCTTCTTTCCCTCTTTCCTTCCTTCCTTCCCTCCCTGTCCTCCTCCCTCCCTCTCTTTTCTTTCCTTCCTTCTTTCTTTCTTTCCTCCTTTCCTCTCTGTCCCCCTCCCTCCCTCTATTTCCTTCTTTCCTTCCTTCCTCCTTCCTCCCTTTTTCCTTCCTGCCTTCCCTCCTTCTCCTTCCTTCTTTCTTCCTTCCCTCCCTCTTCCCTCCCTGTCTTCCTACCTCCATCCCTCTCTTTCCTCCCCTCCTCCCCTCCCTCTTCCCTCCCTGTCCTCCTCCTTCCCTCCTTCTCTTTCCTTTTTCCTTCCTTTCTTCTTTCCTCCTTCCCTCCCTCTTTCCTCCCTGTCCTCCCTCCCTCTCTTTTCTTTCCTTACTTCTTTCTTTCCTCCTTCCCTCCCTGTCCTCCTCCCACCCTCTATTTCCTTTTCCTTCCTTCCTTCCTTCCCCCATCCTCCCCCTTTCCTTCCTGCCTTCCCTCCTTCTCCTTCCTTCTTTCTTCCTCCGCTCCCTCTTCCCTCCCTGTCCTCCTCCTTCCCTCCTTCTCTTTCCTTTTTTCCCTTCCTTTCTTTCCTCCTTCCCTCCCTCTTCCCTCCCTGTCCTCCTCCCTCTCTTTCCTTCTTTCCTTCCTTCCTTCTTCCCTCCTTCCCATGGCAATCTCCCCATTGTTTGGGAGGATTTCAGAGAATTTTAAAAAAAAAAGTAGTCAAAACCTGTTGTGAAATCTTTGTCGGAAAGGTAGATCAAGTTTTCCTAAAGTCCTTTGCAAGGTTTCACTGCCTGGAGTGAAACTTTGGCAATCCAGATGCATTTGTTTTGTTAAGCTTTATGGTGTGACTGAATGACAAATGCATTTCAGGTTGCCACCTTCCCTGCTAAGCCCTGCTCCTCTGCTTTCTGCACCAACGCCATGCAAATTATTACGTCACTTGCAAATATATTCAGCAGAGGAGCTTCAGTAGGATTAGCTGGAGCTGAAGGGTGTTAAGGTTATGGGGGCTTGTGGTGATGAATTGAGTTATCTCTCTCTCTCTCTTATCACAGCGTATACAACACCCAGTAGCTACTATGTTGCTTGCGAAAAAGAAAAGTAAATCTACGCATACTATTATTGCATGGGGCAAATTGTGAAACTGAGTAACAAGAAGTTATTCTGTACAGTAAACCTAACCTTTATGTCCCCCCCTCCCCTCGTCTTCATTATTTTTATAAATAACTCAGGATTAGGGTTACCTATTATTTCAAGGAAGTGAACGTAGGTAATATTCCTTCCTCCTTCTATTTTCTCCCACCACAACACTGAGAGGGAGGGAGGGATGGAGGGGGGGGAGAGGGGGAGGGGCAAAGCCACCCCGCTGGCTTTCATGCTTAAGATGGGACTAGAACTCCCTGTCTCCTGGTGATTGGCCCAAGCTCACCCAGTTGGCTTTCATGCCTAAGAGAGAACTAGAACTCGCCGGATCCTGGTGAGTGGCCCAAAGTCACCGAACTGGCTTTCGTGCCTAAGGCAGGACTAGAACTCCCAGTCTCCTGGTGATTGGCCCAAGCTCACCCAGTTGGCTTTCATGCCTAAGAGAGAACTAGAACTCACCGTATCCTGGTGAGTGGCCCAAAGTCACCGGATTGGCTTTTGTGCCTAAGGCAGGACTAGAACTCCCTGTCTCCTGGTGATTGGCCCAAAGTCACCCAGCTGACTTTCATGCCTAAGGCAGGACTAGAACTCCCAGTCTCCTAGTAATTGGCCAAAGCTCACCAAGTTGGCTTCCATGCCTAAGAGAGAACTAGAACTCCCAGTCTCCTGGTGATTGGCCCAAAGTCACCCAGCTGCCTTTCGTGCCTAAGGCAGGACTAGAATTCACAGCTACCTAGTTTCTAGCCTATTGTCTTCACTACTAGACCCATCTGCCTCTCTTTGGTCTTTTGAATTATTTTACGAAGATTCGGACATGAGAATATTTTTAAAAAGGCCATTGCCTTAAAAAGAAAAAAAGAATATTTTGGCTGGATTTTTTAGGAACATCACAATGACACCAAATCAGCCCAGTTGCTGGTATAGTTGAGTGCTTTCTCTATATATTAATCCACTGCATTCCCCGGGCTTTAAACAAGATTCTTTTTATAGCATGAATTGAGGAGTGGAATCCTGGCAGAGCAAAAAGGCCGGTTGCAGCCTTGTGTCTGCTCTGGATTGGCTATAACAGGGCACAGTGTTAACTAGAAAGCTGTCATCGCTCATTCCTTCAGCTTCTTAAAATCAACGTTGGGCTCACTGAATTAACCCCTTCTCCGGGTGAGCCCAACACGTAGGAGCATCTGAAAAAAAAAAAAGATCAAACCAGTCTTAGCAATGCAACTAAAATCAGTGTCATGTGAAAAGTCCCTTCTGTGCTAGCTTTGGGTCTAATGTCTGTGCAAGTGGTTTTGTTATGGCCCTCCAGTGGCCAGTGGAGCTGGCGGCAGATTCGGACAGTGAGGAGTTTGGGGAGGAAGATGGGCCAGTCCTGGAGTCTGGGGAAGGCTCTGATGAGGGCTCTGTGTCGGAGGCAGAGAGGGGGACAGGGCCGTCCGACAGTTATCAGCTGCCTTCAGAGTCAGACATCAGTGAGGCAGAAGAACAGCTGGAGCCTGTTCCCAGTGTGCGCATGCACAGAGTTGCCAGACGAAGGAAGCAGCTAAGGAACAGGGGGCGACTTGGGAGTAAGGCCACAGGTGGACGATGAACGGCCCCTCCCAGAGGGAATAAAAGAGGAGCGAAAGGGGAGTGGAGTTTGCAGGAGGCAATTAGTTCCTGTAATTGGTTTGTGACTCTCTGAGGCTCCTTGCCAAGTTCTGCAGAGATCGGCCTGGCAGCTCTCCAAGCCAGATAAGGTCTGTGACCGTAAATCCTCCCTTGAAAGACTTTGCTGGAGGTGAATGAGCAGAATTCACAGCAAATTAATAAAAGGGGTTTTTGTCGGGACAACAAGGAGTTTGCTTCATGCTCTCAGGAAGCCTCGGTCAGAACCGACATGTGGGGACACAGCTGTTGCGTGTGGCAGGCCTTTCTTGGGAGCTGAAATGAGTTGAACTCCTAGCCATAACAGAGCAGAGAGAAAGAGGGGAAGGGAGGATCGCTCCGGTGTGAGTCACGAAGCTGTTTGGGCAGAGTAGATGAATAACCATGTCGATAGTCAATGCCCCCATCTCGGATTGACAGTTTCACACCACACAGCCCTGTGCCAGGAAAACCTATAGTCATGTTTTCCTGGCCCAGTTGGAAAGTGTACCAGGCAACATGAACAGAAGTTTTGAAACAAAAATCCAGTTTAGCCGAGAAGGCACCTTAGACAATACATGAATAAGGATGCAAGATGCAATAAAATAGCCGTAGCTCAGGGTTGAACTGTGGGGTCCATGGTGTTTTCTGAGCTGGATGGTTTTCTTGCTGGCGTTTCGTGACCCAGCTAGGGAGCATCATCAGTGCTAGAAGGGAATGGGATTTGCAAGGAGGAGGGTGGGAGGACGGTGGGGTTATTGATACTCTCCGAGCTGGGTGGTTTTCTTGCAGACGTTTCGTGACCCAACTAGGGAGCATCATCAGTGCTAGAAGGGAATGGGATTTGCAAGGAGGAGGAGGAGAGTGGGATCCTTTTTTTTTTGTTTGAAAAGTTTTAATAAGTTTTAAAAATATTTCCCCTTCCCTCTCCCCACCCCAATCCTCCCCCCCCTCCAACCCTCCCTCCCTCCAACTTCCCAGAGCAAAATACAAGGTATAAACATTTAACAATAATACACTAACATAAGCTAACTAACTGTAGCATCCTACCTCCCTCTTGTACTTTAACTCCCCTTTTATTAAACTAAATTTAGATAAATTATAACATTCCTTGTTCATTCATAAGCTAATTGAAATTTCTTAGTCCGATATTTATTTTGAATGTGATCAATCCATCTTCTCCATTCCAACTTATATTTCTTATCTGAATGGTCCTTCAAATATGATGAGGTTTTGGCCATCTCTGCTAAATTTACTACTTTTAACGTCCATTCTTGGATAGTAGGCAATTCTTCCTTCTTCCAGTACTGGAGAGTGGGATCCTTGATTCTCTGAAGCTTGGTTGCTTTCTTGCAGACGTTTCACGACCCAACTAGATAACATTATCAGTGCTGGAAGGGAGTGGGATTTGTGGAGTGGAGGAGGAGGAAGAGAAAGAGGAGGAGAAAAAGTACAGTGGTGCTCTCTGAGCTTGGTGTTTTTCGCGCAGGCGTTTCGTGACCCAACTAGATAACATTATCAGTGCTGAAAGGGAGAGGGGTTTGCAGAGTGGAGGGAGGAGGAAAAGGATGGTGGATCCTTGGTGCTGCCCAAGTTTGGTAGTTGTCATGCAGATGTTTCATGACCAAACTGGATAACATCATCCGCGCTCATTTAGACTGTCGGCCCGCGATGAAGACACGAGCAGACAATTTAAAGAAAGGGGAACTAAGGTTTTCGAAAAGCAAAACAGAATGAGAATTCTGAGAGAGAGAGAGAAAGAAAGAGAGAGATGGAGAGAGAGAGATGGAGAAAGAGAGAGAGAGAGAGACAAAGAAAGAGAGAGAGAGATGGAGAAAGAGAGAGAGATGGAGAAAGAAAGAGAGATGGAGAAAGAGAAAGAGACAAAGAGAGACAGAGAGAGATGGAGAAAGAGAGAGATGGAAACAGATGGAGAGAGAGAGACAAAGAAAGAGAGACAGAGAGAGATGGAGAGAGAGAGAGATGGAGAGAGAGAGACAAAGAAAGAGAAGACAGAGAGGACAGAGAGATGGAGAAAGAGAGAGAGATGGAGAAAGAGAGAGAGAGACAAAGAAAGAGAGAGACAGAGAGAGATGGAGAGAGAGAGAGAGAGAGAGACAAAGAAAGAGAGAGAGGGGAAAAATGGAGAGAGGGGGGGGGTTCAATCCGGAAAGGAAATAGAATTTATAGAATCCTGTTAGAACTCCAAATTTACCCAGGGCAAAGTGCTTTCAATTGGGGAGCTGGAAATGAGTCCCATCTGAGCTCTCCTTCCCTGCCTGTGGGCTCATGCATTCCTGGCCATCCTCCAAAGGAGCAGCTGTGATTTTTCTACGGTTTAAAATCTCAAGAGGAAGGTGGGGGGGAAGTCAACGTGAATCATATTTTGCTGGCAATGCATGTTCACACCCATCGGGTGGCTTGTGGTTTTTCAATATTGGCTCTCTTAAGCACCGCCTCGCTTAGCAACAGAAACCTTGGCCTCAATGGCCGTCTGAAGTCTAGGAGTGCCGCCTGTATGTAAAGATAACCCCTGGCCCCCGGGATCGCAAATTGCTTTGGCAGATCTGGTTTGTCTCAAAGGGCCTTTTTTTAACCCCAGGATCAAGAAGTGGCTTCTGGAATGTGGATTTCTAGCTGAGAAGCAGCATTCTCCCCATCCGGGTGCTAAGTTCCTGTCTAAAGTTTGTTCAGGGCAGGCCACTTACGCTTGAATTTCCACAATTATTCTAGCCGTGGCTAGAATAGACAGCTGGATTGTGAAGCGGGGGAGGGACAGGGGGCTGGTTGTATCTGCAAATTCCAGGAGAGGAAAAGCAGGAGACACAGAAAGGGAAGGATGAATGCATCCGTAGGGATGGGAGGAAGGAGATTCTGCGAGCCCAAGATTAACCGGTAAAGGGGAATATTTCTAGCTCAGGGTTGGAACGAGGGCTCTTGGTGCTCTCTGAGCTGGCTTGTTTTCTTGCAGGCGTCTCATGACCCAACTAGGTAACACCATCAGTGCTAGAAGGCTGTGGGGTTTGCAGGGAGGAGGGGGAGGAGGAAGAAGAGGAGGACTGTGGGGTCCTTGGTGCTCTCTGAGCTGGCTTGTTTTCTTGCAGGCGTCTCATGACCCAACTAGGTAACGCCATCAGTGCTAGAAGGATTTGCTGGGAGGAGGAAGAGGAGGGGGAGGAGGAGGACTGTGGGGTCCTTGGAGCTCTCTGAGCTTGGTTGTTTTCTTGCAGGTGTTTTATTACCCAAATCCAAAGGGGAAAGAGCAAATGATGGATGGATGGATGGATGGATGGATGGATGGATGATAGACGATAGATAGATAGATAGATAGATAGATAGATAGATAGATAGATAGATAGATAGATAGATAGACAGACAGACAGACAGACAGACAGACGCGTAGAGGTAGCAATGAAAGATATGTATATAAAAAGATGAGAGAGACATAGAAAGGGGAAGAGAGGGATAGAAATAGAAAGATAGATAATAGAGAAGAAAGATAGAGAGAGGGATTAAGAGATGTGAGAGAAAGAAAGAGAAAGAGGGATAGAAATAGAAAGATAGATAATAGAGATGAAAGATAAAAAGAGAGGGATTAAGAGATGTGTGTGAGAGAAAGAGGGATAGAAATAGAAAGATAGATAATAGAGATGAAAGATAAAAAGAGAGAGGGATTAAGAGATGTGAGAGAGAGAAAGAGGGATAGAAATAGAAGTAGATAATAGAGATGAAAGATAGAAAGAGAGAGGGATTAAGAGATGTGAGAGAGAGAAAGAGGGATAGAAATAGAAAGGTAGATAATAGAGATGAAAGATAGAAAGAGAGAGAGATTGAAAGACTGGAAGAGAAAGAAAGAAAGGGAAAGAGAAAGATGGATGAAGGATGGATAGTCAGACAGACAGATAGCTATAGACGGATGAACGAGAGAGATTGAGAGAGAAAAAGAGACAAGGGGAAAAAGCATTTTGTGGAAAGAGAAAACTGCAATAATCTCACAGAAAAAAAGTGCAGTGTTTTTTGGGGGGTTTCTTTCTGGCCCAGCTGAAGCAGCTGATGAAACTGCTGATGGGGCGTTGACTGGCCAACTCCCCCCTCCCCCACCCTGGCAGCTTCTGCCAGTATGACCCACACGGGCGTTTTGCCCAAAGCGGGTAAAAATAACTCCAGACTTCATTAGTACCAGCAACGTGAATGGACTTTTTTGATTTAAGGCTGTGTTTACTTCTCTTTTCATTCCCTCCCCCCACTTCCAGATGTGATGGAAAGCAATTCCACCACAACCCTCTCTTTTCTTTCCCCTGCCTCTTCTTTCCAGATCATGTGTTCCAAAACTGGGGGTGGGGAAAAAATCTCTCTCTTTTTTTAAAAAAAAAAATGAAGACTACTGCAAAGTTTTGTGTTATTGTTTGTTGAAATGCAGCCATCTAAACCCAATTTAAAATGTTTCCTAGGGAGAGACAGTGTTAAAAAAATAAACTTATGGGGATGACATGTGTGAAAGACGCCAAGGTAGGAAGTTAAGATCTCATTTTCCAATCCATTGCTTGGAATGTTAACCTGCCTTTTTTCCCCTCCTCTCTGGATGCCATGAACCCCGATCCAACTTTGCTAACCATGGATACTTCTTTCGGCCTTCTCTCCCTCCTTTGCCCCCTTATATATTTCTTCTCTCCAGGATCATCTTCAGTTCCTGTTTCTTTTTCACAACCTGCCCCCTTTGCATGAATGGAGGGGAGCTTCCTTGGGAAGAGGGTGGGAAATTTTCTGGGGGGGAAACCCCAAAGAGGATGGATGTCGTCCTCTCTCTTTCTCAGTTGATGTTGTTTTGACCTAGGATTGAAAGAGCCGAGGTGGCGCAGTGGTTAGAGTGCAGTACTGCAGGCCACTTCTGCTGACTGCTAGCTGCAGTTCGGCTGTTCTAATCTCACTGGCTCAAGGTTGACTCAGCCTTCCATCCTTCCGAGGTGGGTAAAATGAGGACCCAGACTGTGGGGGCGATATGCTGACTCTGTAAACCGCTTAGAGAGCGCTGAAAGCCCTATGAAGCGGTATATAAGTCTAACTGCTATTGCTACTGCTATT